>NC_088993.1:10515790-10839790 GCF_963932015.1 Anas acuta
CTAATTTAGGCCTGCTTAATTAGTTTACCTTGGGAAAAACAATCTTTTCTTTTCCAAGTAAGTATTCAGCCCCTTCTGAATGTCTTCTAAGAGAATATTTGCTTCCTGAAATCTGTCTAACATCATGGGCTGTTCAGTTGCCACAAGCACCCTTGTGTCTTTCACCTTTATAAAAACACAGCAGAATTGATAAAAGTCACATTATGTTCATACATAAAAATTGTTATCATCAATCACTTATGTTTTAGGAGGATAAAAACTAGACAGACTTCTCTGTTGTGTGCCTTTATGTTATTAAATATGTATGTATTCTTTGATAGCTTTGCTTTTTAAACACTTTTACCAATTTCAACTTTATAGACAATAAAGCAACAATATTCACATGAATTAATTTTTTGGCATTTCCTTCTGTATCTCGGGCTTGCTACATTTTTTTTTTCATTCACATATAAGTTTTGTCAGAGTCACAGCACACGGTAATTATTTGGCCTGAGCTGTTAGACAGGTATCAGATTCTATTTTGTTATACCGATTATTTCAACATCTTTGTCACACAGTCATGTACTGTCAATGTTTTTCACAAAGATCTCAGCTCATACTGCCACTAAGTAACTTGTCTCTTATCCAATTTCTTAGTTGTATAGAACTGAACAGCATAACCAATGTCATTTACTATCCCCATAATTGGTAGGTCAGGTTGATGGTTGGACTTGATGACCTTGAACGTCTTTTCTAATCAAAATGATTCTATAACCTTATCCTGACACACTATCAGATCACTACATATTCACCAAAGTTTCTAACAACCATAGAATAGAATAGAACAGAACAGAAAAGTTGAATAGACCAAGATCATTGAGTCAATCTGCCTGACCACTTTGGGGCTAACCAACAGTTAAAGCATATTGTTAAGGGTATTATCCAAATGTCTCTTTTACACTGACAGACATGGGACATCAACCCCAAAGGTGGAAAGAAAGGGGGAAGGGAGGGGGGAGAAGGAGGAGAAAGGTAGAAAAGAAAATAAGCCATTTAGTTGCTCTAATAATCTCTGAGCCTTTAAAAGACGAATCTAAAATCCGACTATACAGTGAAGACTTCCTACCAGTGAATTCTGAAGCAGATCTTGAAAGCACAAATCATTCATCTTTCCACCTAATTATGATCATTTAACTGAAAAATGCCAGAAAAAAAAATGTATGAAAGTATATTTTTCTGCCTTTTTTTCTTTTTTTTCTTTTTTTTTTGTCTACAAAAGCCAGAAAAATTAGAATTAAAATGTTACTTGAGCTCTAATTTATCCTGCAATGTCCATCCTCTATGGAAATCTCAAAGTAGTAATGATGTGATCTGCCACTTTTATTGCAAGACTAGATTTTGGTAGGCTTTAGTAAAGGTTTTCCCACTCCACATTAGACCTTCTTGCGACTTAAATACAAATATCCAACTAAAAAAAAAAAGAGAGCTTGTACATCTTCATGACAGCAATCATTCTATTATCAGATATACCTAAAAATACATGCTTTATTGAATACAAGCACTTACCACTTGTGCCATAATGTCCTTCCAGTATGTATCCACAACCCCAAACTTTCTGCCCTCTTCAGGCATTTGAGCTATAATGTCTTCTGAACTAAAAATTGGTTCCAAATACAACCATGTTGCCTGACATTTTAACCAGCTGTCTAGAATGTCTTGCATTAAAGTCAGCTTCTCTTCCCAAGCCTGTATTGAAAATATTTAAGATGTATAAGCAACCATTTAAAACTGTAGATTGATTACAAGAGCGATAGTATAAAATCACAAGTTATTAACTTGCATTATTGCATTATTGGATTCCTATGTGTTTTTTGTTACAGGACTTTGGAAACATACCACTCTAACAGTTTCTCCTGTATTGTTACAGACTTACAGGAAAGAACCTCTTTAGAAAGGCCTAAACATTCAGGGACTGATGATGCACCACTAACTCATATCATAGTCCCACAAGTCCTATCAACATTACTTGTATGATGGATGACTTCTTTTTTAACAACAGTTCAGGAATGGATTCTGCATCTGTTTCTCTACAAACTAATTGATTAGACCGGATGATCTTGAAGGTCTTTTCCAACCTTAATGATTCTATGATGAACAATTCTGCAACTCAGGTCTGAAGGAATATGAGACTATAGAGTTCATGCTTCCAGCTTTCTTCAAGGTTATTCTCTTTACAGGAGTTGATTTGGCTGCTAATATCTACAGCTAGCAATCAAATGAAAGGATACTTTATACCTCAACAAAGCACATACACACACTTGCAAAATCTATGCCAAAGGAGCTAGAAACTTTTAAAGAATTTGTGCAAGATTGTTTTTCAGCAGCGAAGAAGTAAAGCCACATTTTTTTTTCTAGGAAAAAAAAAATCTCTTTGAAATGCTAGTTGTGTACTTTCTATCTGATCAGCAGTGAATAGATACCTTGACAAGGTAGCCAGCAGACTGAGTAAATGCCATTTTGCAGGCCTTTTATATAGTGGGTTCAATCTTTCCCCTCCATGCTGCTTTATGTATCGTGCCATTGCCAGAGGATTACAAATATAAAAACAAATGACAGACCTGTGTCTTATTAGACAACACAGTAGGATTTGTTTAAATTAACTGACCCACCCAACACAATGAACTAAAAAATAAATGCATATAATGACTAGATTAGCAAAGAAATTACATTTTCTTTAGCTCTAAAGCAAGCCTTGCATACCTTTGTCTGGAAACTTTAATCAAAGAGAAAAATACAAATGTGAGTTCCTTAGAAATGGTTAAAACCTATACAACATCCTATCATGCCAAAACACCTGAAAGGACTTACAGAAATAATATTACGAGAAACACAGAAGCTCAATGAAACCAGCTTTTCCTTACCCGGCATTCAGCTTCAATTGGTTTGATGAAGGGAGAGCCACACATTGTCTGAGTCTTAACAATGTGATCATCCAGTAAAAGCTGGATGTCATCAACTGCTGACAGGATGCTGTTGTTCTGTAAAGACATCATATTTTGCTAAGGTAAATAGCAGTTGCTTATTTCGCTGCTCTCCAACCTTACTCTCATTCAGCTTCCTGCTGCCCCCCCTTCTCCCCGAAGGCAGGAAAGTAGCAAGGCACTGACAAAGCCTGCAATATGTCTGAAGATACGAAATGATATCTCTCCCGTACATCTCTGTTTAAAAGGTCAAGAGATGGATGTTGTCAATAGGAAGCTAGCCAGAGATGCTAGTGACTTATAACAATCTTTTGCACAGTATGTGATTTCCTATATCTTCTGGGCAAGTTAACATTTCACCACTGTTCACTTTTCCATACAAAACTGCAGAAGCTCTCAGGCTCACAGATTTGTTAGGATTAATACGTTGAGATTCCAAGTTAACCACACACTAATAGTAATGGATACATTTGCCCAGGCTTTGGGGTATGATACCACAATGTATCAGCAGTACTTCCCTCTAATATTTCTGAACTGATGTTGAGGATCAAAGTAATTCATTTCAACAATGTGTATATGGATTTCATGTTTACTCACAGTATCCCTGTATTTCACCAGAGTGAACTGCATGTTGACCCACTCTGATTTCATTTTCTCTATTGATTTCTCTAAAGAATACTCCTTACTTGCGGCTGCTCCAATAGGTTCCAGCCTAAATTGGAATGAAACATGTATCTCAGAAATACTTTTGCAATGTAGCAGAAGGGAAGTGAAGCAAAGCTGACTACCTTTCCCTTTCATTTGGATATCTTCTTAGTAACACACACTCTTATTTCAGGAAATATTTATTCACTTTTGAGCTCACCAAGTTAGAAAAGTTAGTATTAATTTGGAGACAAATAAAGACAGAAAATTCCAAATGCAGAAATTAAGTGGTTTGGGAATATGATTCTGGGTTTTGTTGTCTTGGTTCCACAAGGACATCTGACAGTTCCATCTCTATCTTAATAAGATATAGCTGTGAAAACATGGAAGTTCTGAACAACACACACACACAAAAAAAAAAAACAACTAGAATTTTGTATCTTACATACGATACCATGATCATCTAAAAAAACTGAGAATAGAGTAAGCTTCTTACCGATCAATATATTTTGAGAGTCCAAATTCCAGCATATTTAGAAGAGTAGTAGTTTCATTGGGTTTGATCTCACATCCTACAATTTCACTGATCTGAAAATAAAGAAAAATCTATTATTGAGGTGGATGCTTCTAATAGACTTGGTAAACAGCAAGGAAAAAATGCTTAAAAAGTATTAGTGCAGCACCCCACTTTGCTTTTCTTCCATTAATTCAAAGAAGCTCATGCCTGTACCATTAAAAATTTCAAAACTGCTTTTATTAAGTGACAGGATACAGAATGATCTTACTGTGAAATACAGAACTATTACTAATATATGGAGTACTGCATTGAACTGTCAGTTTCTGAGGTAGGATACCTCCACAGTTAAAGCAGAGTTAAAATACCTGCTCCCAATGTCTATCCTTCATTCCACGATTGCAGGCAATTGACAGGACAGGAAGATGCTGTTTAAACTTATCAAGTTTGTATTTTGTACTTTCTGCTAAGCGTCTAGGCCCAGCCAAATCTGGAAAACTCTTACTGAGCTTGTACATAGTCCTCCACATATTTCCAGTTTCTTCAGTAATTTCATCAGCATTCAGTTTCTGGAGAGATCCTGAATACAGCAACATAAAAAAAAAAAAAATGCAGTGAGTAATTCAGCACAAGGGGATTATCAGGGTGGTTTATTTACAGGTATTTATAGTCACTCTCATTTAACTGGAAATCATTTATGTTACAAAAAAATCTTTATGCAAAATCCATGTCAACAATTTTATTTCACTGATTGATTTCACTGCTTCTCTCTTCAAAATTATTTTATCACAATAACTAAGCAACCTGTTCAGCTTCTACTTAACTAACTGAAAATGACACATTTCATCAATATCTCACCATTCATCCATTCCTCAGACTTGGTATGAAATTCATAGGCTGTTAACCAAAGTTGTTCAAAGGGTTGCTTGTTTGTGATTATAATTTGCAGTAAGGGAAATTGACTCTTATTCCGCTCAAGTAACTCCTCTTCTTTATTTATAGCCTTTAATGATAATAATAATAATAAAAAAATATTTCCATCAAAAATTCTTGCTACTGCTTTTTAATTTTTTACTAAGTAATATTGGATAGGATTTTTTTTTCACATGTCAAAGCCAGCCAGTTTTGTAGATTTAAGCCTGTGGCTTTTAGGTAAATAAGGTAACTGTGTTCTTGTAAATTACCTTAGTTATTTGTTGGTAGTTTTTACTACTCAAATAATTTTAAATATCTATTTTAAAAATAGACAATTTACCATAGCATTCAGTGATACCAAGTCTCACAAGCTACCAAGCCACTTTGAAACCTGGATGTAAGCTCCCCAGTCACACAGTCTTACGAGATTTTTTTCCACTTGTGATTATTTGTTTTTAGCTTGTATTACAGAAACATCTGGGGGCTCCAACGAGAACAGGATATTAATTGCTGCATCTAATATAAGATATTGTCTTCCCCCAAAAGAGCTTACAGCATAAACGAATGTGCAAAGATTTAGAGAAAAGTGTTGCCTTTTTCATTTCATAGGTACTAAAAGGAATCAGTGGCAAACACTATTTGAAATGCAAATACTCGATTCAGATTGAGTCCTACATCTGTTTTCACAATGCCATCAGAACTTTTGTAATACTTTTAATCATTCTATGTGAGTTGCAGACAGAGAAACTTGAAGATCCATATTTCAAGGTAATCTTTAACTTCATGTATTCACTCAGCTGTTCATGGTGTCATTTAAATTGTGTGGATACAAATCTCATTGTGAATATATATTAAGAAATTTCACCAACTTAATAACTTACTCTGTTCTACCCATTACAACTTATCAATGCTGTTAACTCAAACTAACTAGATACACTGGATGCCTTTAAATCAGTTCAAGGTTCTTGATATATAGGGATTGTAGCAATTTATCTAAATCCCAAACTGATTTATTTGGTCCTGTTTTCTCTTTTGAGCAGGTCTTAATTAACAGCTTGATTCTTAAGGCTCCATATATGCAGAAATCTCATCATCTCACTGTGATTTAGAACATTAAGTAAGCCTCACAATACCTGTGAGATCTCTCAAAGGTAACCATTCTCATTTCCCAACAGAGGCATAGCTAAGCAACTATTCAGCCAAGAACGACACAGCATATTGGTTAAAGAGCCCTGAGTAGAATCTAGGAATCTCAGCGTTCAGCTTCCTTCTAACATCTGAAAACTTATATTAATGCTTATAGGCAACTTCTGGAAATGATACATACAGTTGGAGAGCATTTGTTTCTAATTAGAGAACCATGAAAGAGGCTTAAATGCAGCTCAACTAGCACAAACCACAATTCAGGGAAAATACCACTTCCCTAATTGTTCTCCTAGTCAGCTCTGCCAGAAAAAAATGTTTTTCATGGATAGTATCCTGCTATTACCGACTGTTTAGAAATACTGAAATTCGCTATTTCAATTTAAAAAACTCCCTAAACATTTCCCCCCCAAAATATGCTTTTCAGCTCAGCATTAGTACTGTATATGGGGACAAGAAGATATTGGCCACTTGTTGGTGAATTTGGGAATCTTAAAGCCAGCTTGACAATATATGTCCAGAACCTGGAAAAAAACATTCATTCATCCAACACACTGTAACCCACTTTATACCTGCCAAAAATACTAACCTCAAGCTCTGCTACTGCATTATTTAGATTCTTATTTAACTCTTTAAATTTCTCAACATTGTTCTTCATTTCTTCTATGGTCATAATATCCCGCTTTTTGTAGCTTTCTACTTCTCTATTATAACCTTCAAGAGTTTCATCAAACTGAGAAATCCTGAGGTAAAGATAGGTAAAGTAATATGATGTTTTGTTTCATTCCTTTTCAGGTTTCGGTTATTTTATGAATTATAACAAGCACTGTGAAATGAAAACTGATCTCAGTGCTAGTGTAAACTAAGTAGAGATTCCAGTCAAAACCCATTAGTTATTAGTTACGTCAACCGTATACATGAAACAGCATTAAAATTCAAACTTCATTTTCAAATTCAGTTCACTTACATTTGCTACTTTTGCCACTTAAAGCAAATAAAAGAAGAGTGAAAACATTGTGAAAATGTTTAATGCCAAGCCAAGCGATATAACAGGACAGAATTAGGACTATTCTAGCAATATCTTTAATTTCTCCTTTAAGACCTATTTAAGTACAGGAATATTCTAATCTACCCTGATCAACCATATTTTTCTGTAATCTCCATAATACTGCAAACCAGGTTTCTCCCATACTTTCTCAGCCACTTTCCAAGTTTTACTGGTAAAAGAAATATCCTTTTACTGATGAGATATTTTCAGATATTTTATTTTCTTTAGAAATAGCCAGTGGAAGAAAATGTCCTAACACCATACCTCTCAAGCAACACCATCTCTATATGATTCCTCCTGCTATACAACTCATCTCTACTGTTATCAAACATTGTCTCAATCTTATTAGGCCAATGGAAAACCATGCTATTCAGGTGTATGTCATAACCTAAAAAGAAAAAAAAATAGATATCTTGAAGAAAATACCTATATAGCAATGGTCTAATAGAATGGTTGGTGTGAAGAGTAAGTAAAAAACCTAAAACTGTATTTAGGAACACGTGAGTTAGAAATAAGCTTTCCAAGAAGCTATGTATTTCAAGCTGCTAACAGAATTATCTTCACTGCAAAAAGAACTGCTTGCTGAAACAGATTAGACTCTAAAATCAAGTGAACAGCGTAAAATTCTCTGAATAAGACCTTAGTAGACAGAAATTGGTGAGAACAACTATTCCAGAACGTGTATTCTGTTAAACTATATTTGAGTCCAACTATATAAAGACACAGACCATTCCAAACTAAATATATAAAAAAATATCTAAACAAGGTGGATAAAAGTAACGTTTAAAACATTTAGTCCACAATGTGTAAATGCTGAATTATTCACAACAGCAATAGCATAATAATACATGATTATTATAATAATACATGATTATTATAATAATACAATACTACAATGAGCCAACATTTACATCTTCATATTTCTCTGTTCATCACACTCAGTTCATTACCCTTTGGCAAAATAAATGTTGCATGAAACCTCTGCTCAGCCTAAACCTTTATCACTTGGAACTAGCATACATTCTGCTTCTAGTTCCACCAGTAATTACACTTGGGAATTCCACTAGAATCCAATGAATGGCATTGAGCCATCTCTATTTCTTGCACTGAAAGTATGTTTCATCCTTCAGAAAAACAGAGAGAATGTATCAGGTGTTAGTTTCTTCAAAATATTGTTTGTGAAATATGACATCTGCTAAAAAAAAAATGTAAAGATGCTGATTGAATTTCTTAACATTGGCAAAAACATTCTAATAATTAGCCTGCTCCAAAATTAGTATTCCAATAAAACAAATTAATTACACTTCCATATATTGAAAAACTGTTGCTGGGCATTTCCAAACTACCATATGATTTCCCTCAAAATCCCTGCAGCAGTGGATAGAGTAGGCAGAAATATCTTTCACAAAGGACAGCCTACTGATTTCACACAGGGCAGACTACTTGATTTCATTATTATGACATGAAATAGTATTGGTTGAATCACTGCTTATTCTATGAAAATGTTTCAAAGTGTTCTCAGTACACAGTCTTTCATCAGCATTCTAGAAGATGCAACATCTATCCCGGTATCTATATATAAATACTTCCATGTGGAGACTTTCATAATCTGTAATTGAGACATACTAGTAAGATCAGCATAGTCCATGAGGAATTCCAGTCTGCGTGCTGCTTCAGAGACCTCCTGTCTCAGTTTAGATGCAGTAACTTTACTGGATTTCTTTAAGAATGCATCAAATTCTACTAGTTCCTCAGTGTTCAGAGGCAGCTCATTCAATCTCTTTGCAATTACGTTATATTCATCACAAATTCTACAACAAAAAGTAAACAGACACATCACTGGGATCATAAATGAAGTAGGATGCAAGATATTATTAATGAAGTTTGTCTTTTAAACAGCAAGTGTTCAGATGAATACACACAGCAGATGTGCATTTATAAAGGATGATATTTCACTCTGTACAATAATTTCTATTGTTCAACTATGTTTACAAGAACTGGTATATAATAAAGCAATCACTACACTGGTTCCAAATTACAATTAACAGAATATTAACAGTTTACTTCCCATAGGCTTAGAATTTCCTCTTTCAAGATCTGACTCGCTGCAGAAAGCAATGTTTGAATACAGTAAGCAAGAGCTCACTATCACCCCACAAAAATAAAATTAAGTGCATGGGATGAAACACAGTTATAAAGAGGAAAATTATTAAAGAATCACATTTATTTATTTATTTTGCGCATGGAAAAAACAGTATTTTCCTTCTTCATTAAAATGATAAAATTTCTTGTACCAGATTCCAGCTCAGTACTGTAAACATCTGTACAGACAGCAGGCATGTGAACAGCAACCACACACAAATAGGTTGATTTAAACCAGCACAAGCATTCAAAATCTTAGGTGTTGAGCATAAGCTTGTTGCCTAGATTCCCTCCCCAGTAAGCGCCCAGAGGCGCTGCTAAAGAGCAGTTCATCTCCACTTGGAGGTACTTTGCAGATGAGTTGAATTTCCCCCCCTCTTTTTTTTTCTTTTTACAATGGTTATTGTTCTTTCCATTCACTGTGAAAGAATTAATTATGTGCCACTGTGTTTTTTGTTTGTTTGCTTTTAATTTACAGAGCCATGATTATCCCATTACACTGGAGCCAAATTATAGCCTTAGTTTTGTTCTTTTATTTTTTACTTAAAATTTCCATGATATGAAATCAGAACTAGTACTTCCCTAACAAAATAAATAAATAAATCAGAGACAAAACAAAAATTTAGCTCCATAGTACATTCTTCATGTTGCTTTAGCTGGACGCCAGCAGGGAAAGCAAGGACCTCAACTCAAATCTTTGGATTTCAGTCAAGGAGGAAAGAACAACACCCTATTTTCAGTCTAAACTTTAAGTACACCCTATACAGACTAAGTTATGTGTTTATTTACAAGTATTTCTATATCTGTTGATTTTAAATACTGGTTTGGTTTCCTTACACGTGTCTGGCCAACACTGGTAGAAAAGCCTGTAGATGAATAAAGTTATCTCAGACACAGATATACAATATTAGTCCACGCAGACAGCAACAATCATGCACGACAACAACATGTACCTTTTATTTGACTCTCTGTTTTCCATCACCTCAAATTCAGTTAATCTATCCTTAAGATTTTGAGTCCGAATGCAAAGTTCCTCATTCAGTTGTACAGCATCCAGACAGAACATGGCCAGGGGGACAGTGACATGCATAGACATAATCTCTCTTTTCAGTTTTGTTAAGCTGTCAATCTTCTACAAATGGAAAAGAAAAAAATCTGATGTTTTTCCTTAAACTTTATAGATGAAACAACTAATTAATTCCCATCCAGCAAGTGGATAATATATTCCAAGCAGAAGAAGGGACAACATTTTTTTTCTTTTTATTTATTTTCAGAGCTCAGTTATTGCCAACAGATTTCAGGGCTGAAAGCCTTGCATCATAAAATGCCATATTAAGAAACACCATAAGTTGCTTAAAGAAGTATTCAGCCAGAAGCTAGCTCAGGAATACAGCAAACAAAGTAGACAGGGCTAAGGACAAGACAATCAAAAGACCGGTAAGATTCAGATTCACCAAATACTCTGGGCAGTCTTCCACTGGCTATTTCACTCAACAAAACCCACAGAAGAAGGCCATAGAGAAACCTTCTCCACTGCTACTGCAGCCTTACAGTAAGGGGCTATGTAAGGTGCAATGGATTCCCTAGTGTTCCCAAGTGCAAACATAGCCATTCAAATGGAAATTCTTTAGAACAGCAATATACTACAAAGTCAAGCGTGATGTGTTAGCTGCTGGATGAACATGTAAGCAGTTGTCAGTTACATCTTACCTCTGCCAAAGCTCTTAAAGAATGATCTTCTTTCAAGAAATCTGTAACATCTTGCTGTGCATTGTTGTTCAAAAGATTGCTGTATTTCTTGTACACGTTTAAATACCTTAAATACAGATCACAAAAACAAACACAAGATCCCAATGTGAAGATTCTCTATAATAAGAAACAAATCAGCTCAAACTGTTTAATGTTTGAGCTGAAGAGATAATGTTATGAATCTGAGGACTTGGATGGGCAACAGAGCCAACAGAAAAAACTTACTTCTGTGGACCAAGTATGTTGCTCTCAAAGATCATTTCAAGCTTGTTCACATAATCTGAAAACAACAATTCATCTGGTTTGACCGTACGGAGAGTGAGATCATCTCTTTTTAATTGTGGAAAGAGAATTTTTTCTACCTGAAGGAAATCATTGCAAATAATGTGATAGCATGTACAACAGAGGAAATAAGATATTGTATTACCCATTCACCATCCACTTCAAAAAATGTATAATTTAGTAAACACAAGCCTGGGCCTTCAATTCTATGGAGTTTAAGCACTTTGAATGCTTAAGCCAGTACATATATGCAAAAAATCTATACAGAGGCACTGATATTTACATTAAAAGTGCCAAGATAGGTATTCAACTAAAGGACCGATAACCTCTCTTGGACCCCATGTTTGTACGTAAGTGGGCTGTTCCTCACATTTTAAGTAGAAACATTTAAGTATCCCAATGGGTGCTGCACAATGGAACAAACACAACTCATCCAAGTAGACAAAGTATTTCTATTGTAGGAAAAAACAAACAAACAAACAAAACCCACAAACTATAAGAAAAACTGTAGCAACAAAGGTAGTAATAATCTCTGAACAAATTTTCACTTAGTTACATATGCAGTTTGTTTGTGAAAACTATACACACACACACACTGAAAAAAAATCAGACCTGGACTTTAAAACTTGAATCAGAAAAATAACAATTCCTATGCTATCTTCTATAATCACAAAATTTCACATGGTTCCTGATATGTGACCCACATCTTTATGCTGTATATGGCAGTTTTCTGCCTCATTTTTATATCACAGACAATTTTTATTCACATTGTATTTTGCACGCAGCTTTAATTTATCTAGTACCTTTGGAAGTTCCTCTGCGCTTCGTAGGATCTCCCTGAAGCAATGACTGATCAAATCCCAACATTCTTTCAAAGATGGCTCAAAGACAATCTTGGGTTCTTCCACATTGAGTTTGACTATTAGCATTTGAGGTACAAAGAACTTCATGTCTTGATATGGTTCTGTAAAATCACTCCCATCCTTAGGGAAAAAGAGTTAAAATTGGACATGTTAAATAAACTTTCTATAAATATAATAATTAAAAAATATTCACATTCCCCCCACTTTTAACTGTACAGCATCAACGGGATTTTCTTCTGCGATTCTTGTTCATAACACTGATGCTCCAATATATAAAATTTTGAAGGGCCAACTCTTAAATGAATCTATAAGATCTGGAATTAGGAAACTGGATCTAAGCCTAATTGCCTCAGTTTTTACTGAACTAACAGAAGTAAAGCACTAATTATCATACAGAACCAAAACTCAAAGAAAAAAAAATCTATAATGCTATCAGAACTAAAATCCAGTATCAAATACAAGACCTTGTTGTTGTTTTGCTTTTGTTTGTTTTAATTGTCTTGTATGGTTAAAAAGAACTATATGACCCCCAAATTACTTTTACAGTAACTGAGTCCTAATCCATGACTAGGCTCATAATGTAGATGCTATAATGATTTCAAACAAACAAAAAAGCAGCAGCAGCAGCACCATCATCCAGATGCAAGGTGAGGCCTATCGTAAATTTGACAACATAGTGTACCACGTTGTCAGGTTGGATAGGGCTTTGAGCAACCTGGTCTAGTTGTAGGTGTCCCTGCCCATGGCAGGGGCATTGGAATTAGATTATCTTTAAGGCCCCTTCCAACCCAAACAACCCTATGATTTTATGATTGTATGTGTGATCCTCTGGCTGCAATGCCAGACACATTCATTCTGTTTAAATAGGTTTCATGTTGTCTTGCCATGGTAGATCCTGTGTGATCTGAAACTTAAAGAACTCATGTCCACTAAGAAGCAACCAGTGATTAAAACTTTAACAATCTAGTGTTTATTTTCACAATTGAATGCGTTACTTGAAATAATACAGGGCACTCATCTGGCATAGATGGGGACACCACATACATAAATTATCTCTGCAAAGGATTACGGGTATGACTATGCACACTTTTTACTTCAAGGAATATTTGTGTGCTTTCAGAACAAAATACTTCAGTGTTTTGCCAGGTTAAGGCCAAAACAGATAAAACTGAAAATTAATATTAAGAAATCTACTTCCATTCAAGACAGTTGTAAACCCTTACAACTGCTAATTATAAGCTTTGGCCTGCAAAAGGATTATTTGAGTAAGCAGTTCTTGACCACTCAAAAAAATCCACTTAGTAGGCAGAATAGTTTGAAGGGTGCAGACATATTTTATTAAGGCAAGATCTAGAATATTTTAGCCTTCAAAGAGCATTACATTTTATAGCTGTATGAATTATTGTCTCTATGTAACACGGAAAACTATATGCATAGATACACCTCACAGCATATACCTTGTAGATCATAAAAAATGCAAGAAGATCTTCCAAGGAGTTAACAACCATCCCACGTAGTTGTAATGACATTAGAGTTGCCACTGAACTAAAATAGCTTTCAATTGGCTGAGGTGAGTCATAGTCATTTTGAGGAGCAAAATGGATCCATTTCCTTTTCTCATCAAGAAAGATAGATGCACAAGTTGGGATCCACCTGAAAGAAAGCAATACACACAAAGTTTTTAAAAGCTTGTTAGTCTTACCTTGCTCCTTGCAATGAATTCTAAGCTCAGAAATTACCCAAAGAATGATCAAAATCTGAAAAGCAACCAAAGAACTGTTAACTAGATGTCATACTAAAACTGTATCTACCAGAACTTGGAGAAAACATAATTTTTTAAGTTAAGGGTACTTGTTTTCATGGGCCCCTAGTATTAGTTTAAATGAATATGAATAGATGAAACAGTAATGACAAATGATTACCATTAAGTGGGAACCTTGAGACTGGAAAAGATAACAAGTGGCAGAATAATGCCCCCTACTGTCATGGGCTATTACCTCATAGAATTTCTTTCTTATATTAATTTATTTCCATAATGAAAAAAGTTGGGTTTCTTGTCACAAGTTCTGTAGATGAATGGCTGATTTAGCCTCCCTTCCTCTCATGGTTCTTATTTCCAATCTGTCTGTACGTGTAGTCAGTTTATTCCCATTTGCTCTTGTGCAAGCACTCTTGCAGTTAGTTCCAAAAGCTCTTTCAGGATCCAGATGTTTTTCCCTATAGTTTATTGATCCCTTTGCTTTGGCAGCCTTTTTGTTGGGACTAGCATCATCTTAGTCTAAGATCTGTTTAAAAAAGCTCTCCAGTTTCTCCCTATTTTTTAAAATATGTGTGTATATATATATTAGTTAATATAAAAATATTAAAGTATAATAAACAGGAACTCTAGAGGCTCTGGGATCCATAGGATAGAATTTATTAGGTATCGACATAAGCCATTCAACATATTTTCTGAAAATCCTTTGAAATGGACAGGGCTTAACAAGAATTTTCAGTGAACTGAAGCTAGAACCAGTCCGTAAAAGGAAGTGTATCCATTCACAGCCAGCTCCCCTTTCACACTCCTCTGTAAACAGCATGAAGCCAAAGAGAAAATACTTCTTTCATGTATCAGAAAGGCCTCAGGATGCAGGTGGTCTCCTTTAAAACTAAGAGAATATTCCACTCAAACAGTATGGTTCTGGATCTGTATGGGAATGGCTGTCTGCTGCTGCAGTCAGAGAGAATTTTGTGCTCTGTTTTACCTAGATGAGGATCTGTAACATATACCTAAAAAACTTTATTTTGCAACTGAAGTCCATATAAATGGAAACCGAAATGTAATCATGTCCTCACGTTAATGAAGTTAGGATTTGAACACTTCTATGTACAAATTAATTTATTTGTTTCTCATGTTAGAGGGCAAAATCTTAAATGTGCAGTTCTTGTCATAAATCAGACCCTAAAATACTCTATTTATCTACTGTTACTACAGTTGGCACTGACTTGTTCTGAAGAATTTCTCGAGCTTCCACACAGTGTCTTTGAATGACATCCACAAATTCTGTAGGCAGCAGTGGTAGGTCTCCACAAAGCATTTCTTCAGTGCGGACAAACCTTAGATAACTATATCTATGGAAAGTAAAGCAAACAGGAGATACATTAAGGACCTCTGTTTAAAATTAAACAAACAAATAAAAACAAAAAACTATTATGAAATACAGTTAGAAAGTCTTGTAGGTATTATATATATGTATATGTTGGAAGAACCGTATGTACTAATAATATTTTCCATCGATGCATGTCTTGTCACTGCTAAGTTGTCCAGCAAGTCCATTTCTAATATTTTTTCTTTGCTTGATTAATTGTTTTTTGCTATTAGCAAATGTAAAGGGCTTCATAAATTTAATTTTGTATTTGTCAGATTTCAAATTGTGTTATTTTTTTCTAAAACAGTCAGAGTACTTGCTTGTCTATTCTGGCTACCCTGAGAAGGAGATCTTTTTTTTTTTTTTTTTTTTTTTAATTTCATCAACATGGCATATATTACTGTCTGAAACAAACAAGAGCTTAAATTACTTCAAATGCTATTTAAATGCAAAAACAAACAAACAAAAAAACAGTGCTAAGGATTAGTAACTACCATATTAACTTCACAAGAAAAAAATGCCTCAGTTTTCCAAAGTCCCCAGTAAAACTTCCAACTACAAACATTTGAAAGGGACTCAGTTTAAAGAGATGTGAATGCTTTTCTTTTGTTAACTTCAGGAATGAAGATGAGAATTCTGAACTACTATTTAATTGAGCATGGACTCAATTTAGGGATAACATCTTTTAACAAAGGGGATGACCTTTTCATAGCACTAAGTCCACATTCTTCACTGCGGACATGTACAACATTCACACTTGTATTTACAGTCTGCAAGTGAAGATGGCTGAGATTGCTGAAGACTGAGAAAAAAAAAAATCTTCAGAAAAGAGAACAGGTTTTGTAATTTTCTTTCTACTGCCCCCACCAGAACCTCAGCAGCATATGTAGACAAGTCAGCAGATGCACTCTAATCGAGCCATTAAATGAGAACATTCCCAGTTTAATTGTGATCCTATGAACAAGACTTCTTACTCAGAAAGCCAAAGCTGTTGCAAAGTGTACATCAGTGGATTCACTGTGAATAGACTATTTTCATTCCAGCTTTTTGCTTCTTCATAAGAGCTGTGCCACGGGACTGGTGCACGGATAACTCTCTGGGGAAAAGGGCGTGGTGTACTTCTAATTAGAAGTCTCTCTCTCTCAGCTGGATCCATCAAGATGTAATCAACTAGAACAAATCATACATACATCCTGGTGAGATTGCGTCATACCCACATATGAGAACACAGTATCTCCACAGCTTATAAACTCATGGAGTTCTCTACATTTAAAACTTGTTTTTAGGAGTACTTTTTTTTTTTTAAAGTACAGCACAATAATCAAATTACCAACTTAACTATGAAGTATTTTCAAAAAAAAAGAAAATAAGGATTGTTTCTGGTTCTAAAAAGAACCAGAGAGACAGGAGAAAGAGCTTTTCATCCTATCTTACCAAGACATCTACTTAACGCTTCAACACGTTGTCTGTTAACTGGGGATAGAAATACCTTCATTTAAAGCACGATTTTTAGAAAGCTTCTTAAACATTTGTGAAACACAGAAATGTTAATATAACAGAAATCATCCGTTGCATCTAGGAAACATGATATTCAAAAGTCTGATCTATATTATCTGACCCGAAAGGAACTCTCCACTGGCACTAAGAACAAAATGGAGATTTGCTCTTAAAGTGCAGTAAGTGTTTACATATTCTGAATTGCTAAGAGATTATGAGTCTTACCAATAGCTTTCATGAGGCTGATTAGATAGTCTGCCTTAATCTCCTCTTTTAAACAAACAAGTGAATTCTCCAGGTATGGATTAGCAAGAAGATGAGCTGGAATTTGTTTTAAAATCACATTCATTACTTCCTTATCCTGAGGTGCCAGCATGTCTTCCTGTACTCCATTATGTATGTAGTAACAGTACCGCTACAAAATAATGTATAAAATATTACACTTATTGTAGGACGTTTCTGACAAATAATGAATTACTAAGAAATATTTTTGGCTCTTCTATTACTTGAACCTTTTCTGCAATCAAAAGGTGCTTGAATATCACAGATTTTGGCTATGTCTATCTCCCAGTTCTTTTTAAAGCACTGTTAATGCCTGACATTTTTACAATACTTGCACTTTTTGATGTAAGCATATATTAAATTAAGTGCAGCATATTAAATTACTGATCTCTGAAGTACAAGCCAACAATGTGAGAGGTTAAGAATTTGGAAAGATAGTTTTACTTGCAAACCCTTTGGACAAGAAGCACACCAAGGAGCCAGGAAGAGAAACAAATAGGAAAGGAAATAAAATTTAACAGCAGGTTGCTAAATATTCATATTTACATCTTCCTAACCTCCTGCACTGCATTCTCTTCTCAACTGCTTTTAAGTAAAGAGGTTATAGACATATCACTGATGATTATTGCTGCTGCTTTTCTCAACCATAAAACGAAAAGTAAATACCTCTATATCATTACTTGAAGGTGAATTTTCTTTCTTATTTATCTCCTCCTCATGTAAGTGCATGATAACAAATTGTTCTTCTGGAGTCAATGGTTGGTTGTCTGTATAATGTATAACATGTAATTCTGGCATACGAGCAGGTACACACAGTGAGATGAGATCCAAACTGTTCAACAATGTCGGTGTACTTCTGAAACAAAAGACTACATGTGACTAAAGAAGATGTAACTGATTCTTAAATTAACATGGACAAATGATAAGCTACTGCACTGAGGACAAGTATGGCCTATGATGAAGTATTCAATTACTCAGTAAAATTGTGTAACATACGATATTACTTTAACAGAGGAAATACAATCTATCATTTTAATATCATATAACAATAAACTTTCCTATTGTACAATATCACTGAGATATGCAAGATTTTATAAGCAATTCTATCAGTGCCAGATCTACTTTTATTATTATGTAGGTTGCCCATGATCTTACCTATTTTCAGGTGATTATCCTTCCAAAATCTTAACAATCTGAGCCAAAAGTTTAAATTGGCTCATTTGCATACATGTTGTACTGCAGATTTCACTCTCAGGTTATATGCTATTTTCTATAAATCTTTTGTCTACACTGCTCAGGATATGCAACAATCAGCCAACAGTCACTCCGTACTTGATTTATTCCACATAATCCCATCCATAGTTGAAAAGAATTTAAGTTTCCATTTTGTCATTTTAATGGTACAGATCACCATATTATCTTAACGTGGAACAAGATAGTTACTGTCATAGCACTTCCAGTCATCATAGAAGAGTGACCAATTTATCAAAACCCCAGGAGAATTACAGAGCATTTAAACACTCACAGAACAACTGAGTTGCATCTCCATTAACTAAACTCTGGGTTCTCAAGTCACTCATTGTAAAAGGAAGACCTTGTTAGCATGCCTAAGACTGAAATTTGCCCTGCCACAAAGAAGCAGTGAAAGCTACTCATTTAGAACACAATTTTAGTAGTGATGCTGAACATAGCATCCAAGTCAAAAGAAAAATTAAAGCACAAATCAAATAGCTAGAATAACTAATATTTTGTATCTTTATACTATTATAGAACATTACCTAGCAGAATCACATTGACTTCTCTGTGCAACTTTGAGTCTCTTCCTGGAAGGTGAAAAATCTTTTGAAGCTTTAAGTGCCAGTTAAGAAAATCACATAAAGGAATATTTTTCAAATAAGTTATTATTTTAGATCGGTAAAACAAAAACAAACAAACAAACAAACAAAACAAAACAAAAAAAAACACTAAATCAATTCCATCAGGTAATGAAATGCCAGACAAATGCAATATCACAAAGAAATCCTTGGTTCTGACTAAGGATTTAGCAAGACAGTAAAACCACATGTTAAAGAATCTTGCTGAGTCTGAAACTAAAAACTAGGTTCAGGAAAGCATTCAGCTCACACTTCTGACTTCAGTGCTTACATATGTCTCTGAACAAACCATGTTTTCTGCCCTGTGACCTCCTATTTTGAATTTAAAAGCAGTTCAATACAATGTATAGTTCCACAGAATATATTGCACAGGAAAAATCTGAGAAGTACAAATTATTACCATGTGTACAAATAAACAGGTCTTTTAAAAAAAATAATACATTATGAATATTTTCCAAGACACATACCATGACCTGCTTCCCACATCCCACTCATGTACTATAGAAGTACAATGTGTAGAAGAATCAGGTGTATAATTAAGAAACCATTTTTACCTAGTGAACAAAATCAAACCCTTCTTAAATGATGTACAAGGGAAATAAGCAGATATTGGATCTATTATGTGTCATCTATCTGAGGGGAAAAAAAACAGTTTCTAACACTTGAGAGAAGCAAAGCAACAATGTAGGATGAGTCTATTTACAGACCAATGTTATGTAGAAAGCAATAGTGTACAGATGTCTTCCCTTGATACAGAGGACATGTAATTAGATAATAATGAAATAAAGTTAATGAATAACTTAGTTCTAGAATTTGAAGACTAATTGATGGAGTTAATTTGACACCTGCAACTGGTAAGATATTTAAAAACCTGAACAATCTTTTCATAGAATGTTTGTTCGGTAAACTTAAATAGTAAGAGTATTACAGCTCTTGATGTCCTTATTTGCATTATATCACATCATCATATCAAATCAACAGCATAATATCTCATATCATAGGACTTACATGTGCGTACACATTTTGCTAACAAACTTCTACTGCATGGTTTAGACATAAGAAGTGTATTAAGTAACATTACTTGGAGTTGATCCTCACAGGAACATTTTGATGCCTGTCTCCCATTTTATTATGCTATGCAAGGCTCATGAATATGAACATTAGAGGTGTACATGTTGAATGTGTTTCCGTATTTTGCTGCTGGTACCAATTTTTACTTCTAACTACAATCAGAGCTTGCATCTTTTTCGCTTTCTGCTTTGCAAACAATTCCCTCCTAATAATTGTGTGTGATTATTTGGGAGGATGAATCTAACAAATTTATTAGGCCTTACCTTTACTAAAATGAATGCATGCTTTTGGCAATTTGTCTATATTGACTGTCAGGTAATACGCTTGGAAGAATTTATTAGGGAAGAGTGATTTTGCTAGATGATGCTTTAAGTTATGTACAGAACAAGTAAGGCTAAACCTATGAACATGTTCAAATGTGGATACACAGTGAGGCAGTTTTCCACTCTGCTGAACCCAGTGATGTCCTCGTCATTGATGAGGATGTTAACTTGTGAAGATTCTTCAGTTTTAAATCCCGTGCAGTAGGAGTATAATTATTAGCTATGGAGTCACTTGGGCTTCGGTAGTGACTCTGTTCTTTGAATGGAGCTGCCAAAGTCCATGAGGCTTGTTGCATCAAACGAGGATAACATCGTCTTTTAAGGACAAACTGCAATGGGAGAAAAAAAAGAAGCCATAGTTGTACATAGCACAATGTTTTTAGGTCTTCTCAGAGCTACAAATATCACCATAAAGATGAAATCTACAAGTCTGAGTCAGAGTCATTTGACCACCAATTTCTTTTTAGATCCCAATGCTCCACATACATCTAAGAAATAATTTATGTAAGTCTTTTGTGGGAGTACTCATGCTTTTTTTTTTTTTTTAATAAAACAGAGGAAAGCGCTAGTACATTATCTGGTACTCACTACTTCCTCACATCTCCCTCTTGCTTCTTTTCTTCACCATACATTTGGTTAAAATCAGAAAACTTGTTATTCCTCAAGCCTTTGTTAATCATACATCTACACTCGATCCTTGTAATAGTTGAACAATAATACAAATTAGCAAATTCTTCTCTCATCTTTCTCTCTCTCCCACGTCAATTTGTAACATATTTCTTCTGTCTACTCATTCCATGTTTCCTCTCAGGTGAATTAGTATCTATCGATTGGCTCTTTATCAGCCCTGAGATCTAAACTTTAATGAGGAAGCTCGCAGGCATAAGGGATGTGGGATAGAAAAGTATGTTTTTTTAATGAAGATACCCTAAGAGAGAAAATGCATGTAAGATAGAATAATGAATGTAATTCACATCATGGTGCCTAAAGCTCTTATTTTAAATTCATATTTAGCTTCTGTATTACATCGGGTTTAATGATTTTTTTTTACTTAGTTGGAATAACATTATTATCACACTATTGCTGCAACCATATTCCTTAAAGTAGCTTCTGAAAGTTCACAGGATCATTTCAGTTCCATTTCTTCCATTGCACACACTAGACAGTTGAGTAGGTCCCTGAATTACAGTTTTGCATTATTGAACTCATACAAGAATTGAAAATAGTTTGGAGATTTGGAGATCTGAGAAAAGTCACTGGCTATCTATAGGAATTGCTGAATTGAGTATAAACTCTGAATTCTCAGCTCTTCTCCTAATTAGGTCTGCTTTCAAAACTACATTCTTTCTTTCCCACTACGTAGAACAACTTTCTGCATGCAAAGCCTTCTTACGTGACAAAAATTTCGGTGGCTAAATCAGCTTGTGTTGTATTTCAACCTTGACATTTCCCCAGAAAGTTTAATTGAATTTTTCATGACAATAAAAGATTTTAATGCAACATTTCGTTAAGTAATTTTCACTTTTAAAAAACATACATTTTCAGTTAAAGATACTTAATCTCAAATAAAGACCAATATAAGACATTTTTCAGCACAATTTCTTCACAAACAGTATCTTACTAAGAAAAGACATCTCAGAGAAACTGAAGTAGTGACACAAATGAGCCAAATGAGCAACTGGGAGGCATGTATGATAAGGAATGCCAGCCCTCTCTTCTTCTTCCCATTAAGTCCTGGCACATGTAATTTTTATTTGTGTCATGTGTACAAGTTGTTCATTCAGATCAGTGCTGCACCTGCCAAGCTCTCAGCTGTTTTTGGAACAGCATTCTAATTCAGTTGTTTTGTGCTCTGCCATAAAATATTTATGTTTAAAAAAAAAAAAAAAAGAAAAAAAAAAAGAAGGAAAAAAAATCACAATTTGTTTGGATGAAAAATATTTTAAAGTCAAAATGCAACAGCAAATAATAATGAACTATAATGTAACAAACATTTAAATTGCCACAGTTTAATCTCCAAATAATATAAGTTGCAACAACACTTTTTTAAAATAAGAGCAGCTCCAGTAAATACTCAGTGATCTCCTTAACAAGAGTAATCTCCTTAACTTAACAAGAGTAATTTAATTAGGTTTTCCCATCTTCAATTCCTAAGGCCTAGTAGTATATAATGCCTAAAGTCACTCTAGCATATGTAGTTTGCAAAAGGGGAGAGCACACATACCTGATACAAATCTGAAGGTGTAGCTGAAGAAGAAGCAGGTATGGGTGGTAACTCTGGTAACTGTTTTGGATGGCTCATGTTATACACTGAATCATTTTGTGACTAGAGAGATATGAAAAACACTTTCAAAGGCATTTATGAATTATATTGCTTTGAAAAACGTTCATTCAAAAAGAATAGGGACTTTCAGTTTTCACTGAAAATGAAACAGGGCAACTTTTATTAATAATCCCATCTCACAGAGACACACAGAAATCATTATAACTGCCAGACATGCTTCAATAAAGATAGCATGAATTGCCCTTGATTAATGACTAAAGGATTGGGCTTTTGGGTACCTTTACAGAATAAACTGTGCAGTTTATTGGTAGACTTGTTCATTCATAAAGGTATAAGAGTTATGAAGAAAACCATTGTACATTCTAACACCAACTCTTGATTTTTATGCTACCTAACCATTTAAAGAGTTAATGCTTCTTAAATACTTGAGCAACGGGATTATTAATAAAAAGGCTATTATTATAAAGGCTAAGGCCCCAAAAATATTGAACAAGAATGAGTATCTTCAAATAAAGTCCTTCTTAATGTGAAACCATAAGCCACTGGTAACGGCCAATTTGAAAAAGATATCAATCTGTCACAGTCCTAGTGGAGAGAACTTACCCCTGGGACCATAGGTCTCTGTTTTGGCTTCATTTTGCCTTGTCTTTCATCAACCTGTTTTTTGTCTGCTTAGAAGATTTTGGTCCTCCCCCTCAAAATAAGTATCCTGGTAGTTACTCACACTGAAAAAGAATTAGAGAACTATTTCAGGTACTACAAAAGGTACGAAAACAATCAGCTTCCTATCCCTTCTGCTAAGAAGAACAAAACTCTCCCCTGGCTCTCTTCTTGCTAGCTTACAACGCTAGGCTTTCTTCCCCTCCAGACCACACACTTTCTTTTTCTCTCTTTCCCTGTTCAGGCTCACTTTTCACTTTCTTACTCTCTCCAGACATCTGTCAAGCATGATTTTTTCACCCTACCCTCTCCATGTTCTCCAGTTTCATTCCTCCCCACAGCCTGCTCTCTTCTAAGGCACCAGAGACTCTGAGTCCTCAGTAGTGCTTTACAGCAGATTTACCCACACATGAACTGCCATGAGAAATAAACATGTCAAAAGGAATGGGAGGAGAGAAAGAGCGATATGGCCCACATGCCCTAAACAACCACAGAGTCCATGAGCAAGCTAGGTCAGAGGGAAGACTACCTGTAGACGCCCTAGTAACCCGTTCCTCTGCCTGTTCTAGCTAGGTGAACTTCTCCGACGCTTTCTCTTCCTCTCAGTCCTCGGCTTCGTTGCCCCAGTTACAGCATAGCTGGTGCTAGGAGACAGGAATTTCCTCCCTGTCTTCCCAGAACTGAGAAAACAGCTCCTTTCAGTGCTGTGCTGCACCAAGCTGTGGTCGCAGAGACTCAGTTCCGGAACCGATGAGGAATAGAACTAGTTCATCTTACCTCCAAAAGCTACTAAAACATCTTAGATACTCTGGTATTTGTATGAAAACACTGTACACAGCAAAGGAGATCCCAGAACAAGAAAGATAGTATAAATGTGACTTCTCATGAGAACTGGGGAAAAAAAACAAGGATTCAAAATCTTGAATCCAAACATCACCATTATTTTTTTTAAACCATTCCGATTCAAACCTCCCAGAGACCCAAAGACATTGGGATACTTGTACTCCCTGTTCTTCTGGATCTGTATGCATTTGCCTTCCAGTCACCATTGTCACTATGTGCTGAGAGAAAGTGTCGTCCTTTAAATTTCTTTACAAATGGGAACTTACAATCCAACATAAAATCTAGTGCAGTCTCCTTACACTGACCCTCCAGAGAGGCCTTATACACATTCTGCCCAACATGGCAAACCTTCCATTTTAACTTAAACTCTTCATCAATGTCTTTGGATGGTGTTTTTCATCCTAAATTTTTCTTATATAAATTTATTATTTTATTATATTTATTATATAATTTAACACATATTTATATAATTATTATATTTACTATATTACAAAAAATTATTACATAAATTTTTCTTTTACGTAAACAGTAAGAATGGATGTTATCCTGGTACAGCAGCATTGTTTCCCGTGTATTTGGCAGCAGTATTTGGCTGTTTTGCAACACGAATATCTTCTTGCTATTTCAAGGTGATGCTGGCAAGAAGACAATCTCAATTAAGCAACAGTTGTGATAACTACAGTTTCTCTGCGTACAACTCAGATGTTTTTTATGCGTGCCCTTTAAAGTTAAATAAATTAGTTGTGCTGTTTGGGAAGCATTAAAAACAGCTGTTTTATGTGGAATGAGATTATGCAGTTACACGTAGCAGGAAAATAAATTACTAAAATGTAAAAGACTACCTCCAAAACTGCAGCTATGTCATGTTTTTAAAACAGCCAGAAATTTAAAGTCTTCAATATACTTTCAAACTCAGTGGAGCCATTACATTTTATAGTGCCATTATCAATGGATTATGTGACACTATGATACTACCAGTTAGTTTTTCCCTATGTTCACTTTAAAAATATATATATTTATATAAAATCAACAAATTGAAATTCAATTTTACATATGCTAGTCTACTGGGTATACCAATATACTATGCACTTTAATAATATCAGATATAAACACTAATAGTTCATGCAAAATAAACTTGCCTTCACCACCCTCTTCTTGTAGTATCTTGCGTTGTGCTCTTCAGAGCCCGTGGTCCAAGTTCATTAACCTGAAAATCTCTCCTTTACTTCATCTGTCTGCACAGATCCTTGTATCTGCAGAGCTCAATGAAACCAGCACCTCAAAGACACCAACCCTGAACAGTCTGATAGGTTAAAAAATAAATAAATAAATCATACTTTATAAAAGTCATCTTTGCCTTATAATACCAGCATGCTCCAAATTAAATATTCAATTTATTTCATTGCCTTTAAAAAATAATCATGAATTTTTTAATGCTCAGTTTTACAATACTCCTATTTTGGCACCAACAAAAACCAGTCACTAAAGCAGTCAGGAGAAACACGAACTTTTGGTAATTTCTGACTGTAATTTGCAGTGTTAGGAATTCTATGTAGCAAAAGCCTGGGAAATCACTGAAACTTCAGGCTTGCATGTAACACCATTATAACGGCCCTGGAAAGCAGCCAGTGCAAACAGTAGTGCAGCACACCTAACTGAGCCCTTCCTAATCCCAGTACAAGTGCTGGGATACCATATGGGGCACAGATCTTTCTGAAAACCCAGTAGATTTTCTATGCAAGTTTCTCACGTGGCACACCTCCCCAGACAGGTTTGCCACGTGGCCACCCACGCACCCAAGGAGGCAGCAGGACTACGTGGAAATGTGGGAACAAGCAACTAGAAACAGAGAAGAAGGCAGGACGGCTTCTTTCAACAACATGTTGATTATGCCAACCAAAGCGTTTCACGCCTGCAGCTCCACCACATTGTGGAGCCAATTGTGGCTGTGCAGCCACAATTCACCCAAGACTGCCTTCATAGCCTCCAACAGCAGAAAGCCCTCTAGCTGTGGATGATTTTCTCTCTATAATATAAACATGCGTGCATTTCTGGTACATCACGTCATGAGTTGTAGCTCAGAAGCAAGGCAGTCACCGTGCATCTCCTGGCCTGGCCTGTGGCACCCTGAGGGCTGAGTAAGCCCTTGAGCACCACACATCTCTGAGGGAAGAACTGTGTGGCCATCGCTGATATCCTCATTTTCTGTCCTTAATTCCAGCACAGGAAAAAACACAAACACCCTCAAGGATACAAGTTGTGTCCTAAGGGCAAACCCCACCCAGAAACCCTGGGGATGCCCAGCCCCGCATTGCTGAGGCAGGATGCTGGGACCGACCGCGAAGGGCAACTTGAGGGGACACCAAAGTGCACAAACCAGGAAATAAAAAGCAAATGAATTCCCCTAAACCCCCAGGCGGTGTGTGGAAGCCTGTCCAACCCTTTCCTCGCTGAAATCCTCTATGGTGCCTGTGCCACACGAAGGGGAAGCCCTGGCCCCCCTCCAGCCGCCGGCCCTGCCCGCCGCTCCGCCGGCCCCCGCGGGGAGGAGACAGCGGCGGAGGCGGCGGTAGCAGCGGTTCCCTCAGCCCCGGCAGGCCGGGCCCGGGCTTAGGGCCGAGGGGGGCTGCGGCCCGGCGGGCAGCCGCCTCAGGTGAGGGGGAGGCCGGCTCCGGCTCGGCGGAGGGCGGGCAGGGAGCGGCGCCGCCCCGCTCCGACCCACCTGGCCTCCGGGGCTGCGGCCGCGGGCAGCCTGGACCCCACCGCCCCGGCTCGGCCGGGCAACGGCCTCCGCCCCCGCCCGGTGTCTCCGTGCCGAGGAGCGGAGCCCGGCGGGGAGGCCCCGCGCTGTGCCCCGGAGCCGCGGGTGGCGGCGGCTTGGGCCTGGCCCTGCCGCAGGCTGCGCTTGCCCCGGGCCCCGCTTTGAGGGCGGCGGGGAGCGGCGGCGGGGCTCGGCGCTGTGAGGAGCCGGGCGAGGCGTGGTGGGTCCTCGCTCACCCCGGCTTCAAAGCCCGAGAGGAGGCCGGGGGTGGTGGTGTGCAAGGGGCAGCAACTGCCTCGGTCCCGCAGCTGGGCCGCGCCGGCTGAAAGTCGTGAGCCTGGGGGGCTCGGGTGGCGCGCACCTGCGGGCGTCTGTGCTGAGCTGCACTGGGAACGAGGGACGAAGCGATTTGGTATTAAAATGCTGTGTAAACAGAAGGAAGGACCATCTATAAAACAGTCTAATTTAGTATTAAATAATGTATGTGTGTGCAATATATATTACAAAAGTATAAAAACACTTATAGTGTGTATACATATGTATATATAGCATATATATAAATACATAACATTGACACAATGAATATTTAGATTTAAAATAAGGAAAACACATCTCTTAATCTTCCACTGATAATGGTTTCCCGAACAATGGATTCAGATAGGTACCAGATTACCAGATTTCAGAGGTGGGAACAAAAAGACTTTTGATCTGATGTTGCGTTAAAATTGTCATAACCGTGGTCAATGTTTGAAAATATTTTGCCTTTACATGCTGAGTTTTGAAACTCTACAGGGTGTGGTTTCAATTCTGAATACCAGGCTACTCACACAAACAGCTCTCGTTCATATAAGTATTAGAAGTTATCAGCACTAGTAGTAATAATTGTCTATACAGATAGAATTGACTTTTTACTGGTGATTCAGTACCCTAATGGTTAAATACAGGGTCAATGTTGTAAAGGAAGAAGGTGAGAATTATCCTTTATCTCCATATTTGTCTCAGAGTTTGGGAGTTTCAGAAGCATTTTCAGGGAGGAGCACCCTGCACTAGATTTACTTTTGTAAAAGTGACATTTTAAACTCTGTGGATGACCTTAACGTCTGAAATCTACATTCGCTGTTTTTGCAAGAGAAAAACTTTGTTTTCTGGAAACATCTGCACGAGCCTGTTACTAATTTTACTTTACTTTTAAGGAAGGTTGGATGGCTGAGTAAGAAGTGGTTGTTCAGAAGATTCAAAACTGTCACTGGGGAGTACAACATGTCTAAAGAAATGCAAGAGCTGCAGAAGCAATGGCACTCTGTGGTGGAGTCCATCCACAGCAACTCAAATGTGGGTCTGAATTAAAATTTTATAAAACATTTATAATATACTCCTTTTGTAATTATTGGACTATCACACCCCAATTTATTTAAATGAAATTTCAAAACTTTGGTTTTATGGAGAATATTGGCACTCCCTTTTTTAAAGTGAACACTGAGGAGCCTACAAGAAGGGCCGGCTTCCCACACCTTCCACAATTAACAAAAAGGGACATCTGTTCTGCATTTCTCTGATTTACTGTCATAACCGTTTGAGACAGAATAGTGGCATTTTAGTGAAATGGTCGTGCTACTATAAAATAATCTAGTATACGTATTTCCCTAGAGGAAGAGGAGTGTCTCTCCTACAGTAAAATCGTAGTGTATGGGTGTAACAGCTTCTACAAAAAGATTTTTTTTCTGCTTGTAACATTATAATTATATTTCTAACAACTTTGTGATCCAGACAAGCCTCTACTGTCTAGATCAAAATCATAGCTCTTCAGATTCTACTGAAATCTGTGCTGCTAACCCGTGATTTGTTTTTTTTGTTTTAGTAACATTTTTAAAATTTGTGCAAGAACGGAACTGGGAAGTCCAAGAGAAACATGTCAGGCCTTTTTAGGATTGTATTTGCTATGCACTTACCTATATTTGCAATAGGTCCTTATCCCTGTGAAATTTAGAGGCAATGGTTGCCCTCTATTCAAGCTGCAGACTTAGAAAAAGATGCTACCCATATTTTTCACTAAAGTAGCTATGACCTTTTAAAGTTATCTGTGATGAGATAAAATCAAAATATGAAATATTTTTCTTTTGTCCACAGGTTGTTGCATTTATGAACTCTCGTGTTGGCCTATATTTAGATGACCATCCTTTTATTGCCTTATCACTCCTGATGTTTGTTGCAGTGTCTGCTATTCCTGTTGCATTTTTCCTGATTTTTATTGTTACGACAGCCGTAATGGCTTGTATCGGTGTGATAGTCATGGAAGGTACTGTATGAATGGCTGCATTTCTTTACATTTTCCCTTTTAAGACATGACAACTTTTCCTTTTTCTCTTCTTCCTTTTGGAATTCCTAGTTTGAGTGTTTGAAGATTAGCAGTAGTGAAACTCTTAATACAAGATTAATCTGATTAACTGTAGTTTATACAGGGGAAATCCTATTTCCCTGTCTAATCTCAACCATCTGGATATAGCTAAACCAGTTATCTTGACCATGCATAGCTCTAGTATATGGTCTTTTACAGAAGACAATTTTGCAGTGTTTTTTGTTGTTGTTGTTTTGTTTGTTTGTTTTGTTTTTATGTGGTATTATATTATATGCCAGGCATTAAAACTTTCTGAAGTATGATTTCTTCTAGATATTCTGTGTATCTCTGGCAAAGTATGACACCGACAATTTCTTTGCCCCTTCACCTCCAAAGTGAAGGTTCTTCACGGGCTACTTGGAGGTGTAGGACAGGCTTTAGCATAGCATAAGATATTAACAAAGTGTGCAGTATATAGAGATATATAATCACTCCAGATCATTGGGATTGGTGCAGGCAGAGCTTGAGAAAACATATTGGTCTGATTTCGGCAGACCTCTTCCCCTTCACATAAATAATATAAATCTTAGAAAGAGTGGTTCTCTTTCAGAGTGCTGTCTGGGGATTTTCTATTAGACCGAGGCTCTTAGCTATTATATCCATCAAGCGGCTGATAATGGTAGACCATTTTGTGAATGGTTTCAATTTGGGATTGTGGTAGAATGTGTGCTCTTCTAATTCACTTAAATATAAACTTGTTTAAATAACAACCTTGATTTTCTTTTATTAGGTGTTGTAATATCCATAGGTGGCATAGCCCTCCTTTGTGTGCTGTGTGGCCTGGGTGCCCTTTCACTTGGAGTTTCTGGAGTACTGAGTGTTTGTTACATCATTCTTTCAACTCTGGTCAACTACTGGTATGCTTCAAGGTAATAATTAATGTCTTGATCCGTTGTCTGACTTCAGATTACAACTGCACTATTACATTGGTTACTTCATTTACTTTAACAGTTAGCCACTTTTGATTTGTTTAATGAACGCTTCTTGAATGCTAGAGCACCTTTGGCTACGTTGTTGATTTAATATTCAACATAAATGGCTAGTTATCAATATGTATTTTGATGAGATTTAATACGTAGCCTCTCCGGTAAAAGGAAGTAAGTCTTTAAATGTGCATGTGCTAACACAATATAACTGTAGTATCAAACAATAAAGTAGAATTTTTTATCAGAATAAATAATGTTTTAAATGTCATTAAAACACGCTTTGAAGCTTGCCTAGAGGATGAAGCTTTTGCTTAGGTATGCCGCAAAGTTCTTCCCATGTGATGTAGTACCCAGCTATCTCAGCTTACCTGCATTCATAGAATGATGGACCAAAATTTCTTGTAGCCTTAGGATAAGTAGATGAGTAGTTAAAAGCAAGCGTGTGGCTATAATAGAAATGACACTCTTTGCTGGGTGCTGTACATGTGCTGATTGCCAGTCGTGTCTCCTTGTGCTCCCAGAAGTTGAGGCTTGGAGGCCCGCTTTAGTCAGCATTGCCTTAGCCATGCTTTGTCTAAGCACGTGGCTGAAGGTAAGAGGCAATAGCAGATTATGCTGGAGTGCCATCTATTGCTCACTTAAGCATCTACAAGGGAATTAATGACAATCATTCCTAAGCATAGGGAAGGGCAAGAAAAATTATAGCTGCTCTGTCCTAGATTTCCTAAGTTTGCTCCATCACAGCAGTGCTTCCCACACAGTTCTCAAGGCCACACAGAACTGCCTGTGGAGCCCGCGATGCCTTCAATAAGGCAAGACCATGGTGCAAGTCCCAGTGTATTTGACTTTGTTCTAGGGCTCTGTACCACTCCTCCAGGGCATGCTGCCAGGTCCATGACATTGCCAACTATCTCCAGAAAAGACTTCTCTTTTCTATAGCATATGCTAATACACAGCCCAACCTAGAAACCAGTCATACAACCTTAATGTAACACAGACAGCATCTGGAAGATTGATCTTTCCATGTTCCTGTGCCTTTTGAGAGAACTCTGGTAAATCAGCAGTGAATGTTGCAGGAGTCTCAGATAGGTCTGTCTCACGTTGCTCAGCTTTTAGGCTAAAGTTAAAAGACAATAATCTTATGAAAGAACAGGCTGTAAAACCGTTCTTTTCTTTTGTATACAGAGGTGAGATAAGAAAGCAAGAAGCTAATGGAAGTTTTTCACAGAAGAATCCTTCTGTCACGGACCTTTCTGCCAACAAAGGAAAGAACGAATAAGTGGAATTCTCCCCATTTCCTTCATATGCACTTAAGTGTACTATTCTGACCTTTGCAATGTAATTGTTTACTTGGTGAGCGTTCAACCTCTGTGCACTCCTTATGGGAAGTGGAAAAAAACAATATGCATCTTATACTGTCACTGTAAAACTAATAGTAAGAATACCTTTTAAGCAGTGCATTGTGATATTAAGTCTATGTGCATGATGAGATGTTCCAAAGGATTTGGTAAAGGGATGTGATAATAACAGCCACTAGTAAGTTGGTGACAATTAGGTGAAAGGGGTAGGTGGGTATTCAACTTCCCATTCGTTAACTGGAGTTTTAGATGTACTATCTTTTGAAATTTGTATGCAGCCATGGGGCGTTTTGATACATACGTGACAAGGCTCAGAATATCAAATGTTTTTGAATGTTGAAAAACATTTTTAAGCCTTAACAACCTTTGTTAAAATACTGTGAGCATACCATGCTGATGCTTTATATTTTAAGAGGAAAATTGAGTTACAACATACCTTAACTCGTGGTATAAGCTTTTATATACCTTCAAATGTTGCGTTTTTCTGAAGGAGTATTTTCCTTCTTCTCATTGCCTCATCACATCAATGGTATGCAATTTGGTCTTGCATTTTGTTATATTATTTTGCATATTTAAATTGCCTTTTTTGCTTCTCATTTGTAACCTTGTACTTTATTTAAACTTTACCCATTTTTGCAAATGCTATAATATTTTTAAGCATTAAGAAAGTGTCTAACTATATTAGTTTAATAAAGTGTTGTTTGTTTAACTAAGTTGTCTTATGATATTCTATTTATGGTAAAAGTTTTCCTTTCAAGCTAAAACCTACTAGGTCGGTAACACTTTTCTCAGATACTTCCAAGTTTTATCTCAGATTTATTTTTTTAATTTCTAGGTGATAACAATATTCAAGTGGCAGGAGGAAAAAAAAAAACAAAACAGGAGTGTGCTTTCTCTGTTTTTCTTTGTAAAAAAAGCTAGTGCCGTGGCATTGTTTATATAACAAACACCTTGGAGAAATCCATCTAAAAGAAGGAACAAAGGTTTCACATGAATATACGCGCACAGTTTTTTTACTTTGCTGTTATTTCCACTTGATCAAATCTGCAGTGGTAGTCAATTACAATAGAGCTTTACCAGTTTACAGCAGATGAGGATTGGTGTGTAAGATAATGGAAAGACATACTAACAACTGTGTGGTACTGTCCAGGTGTAAGACTGCACATCAGAGCTGTAGGTAATATAACCCAAATGCACATTCCCAGTGCATATACAGGACTGCAAAAAAAAAAGAAGGATACCAGTGTTTGCAAATGAAGAGACTCCGACAAGGTTGTATGCTGGCAGAACTGAGGTGAAAAGAGGTGTTCTGCAGTGTCTTGTAAATGGTATGCATTAGCCCTTGTGCAAATGGACTGGTACCTGCTAAGAGCTGTGAAGTACTGAAAGAAGAACTATTTCTAAGTGCTAGAAATCCTTAAGGCTAGCAAAAAAATGAGCCTTGCAATAGCATTCTAATCATTATATAACCCTTCCTGCCTCTCACTGGACTGCTGTCCCCAATCATCAGAATATAGTTTGAGTCTAATCTTACTTTCCAAATGTCTAGACAGTAATGCCTTCAATCTAGGACTTTAGTGGCTGTTATAAGCAAACTAATTGTTATGAGGGGAATAAGACAGATCAATGTGACTTGATTATAGCAGTCACCTCCTCAATTGTTTAATGGCTCCTGCGTTCTGCCTTTATAACATACCGAATTATTGTAATTTTAAGTACACCTTGAAAATCAATCCCGTGTTTATCTCCTATTTTCTTCCATCAGTCTGCCTAAAATGAAACATACAACTTTAGTACTATGCTATGCTTAAGACCTCAAAATGAATTGAAATGGAGAAAACACTTCACAGGAGGGAAATAATAACGCTGTTTATCAGCTGTGCTGCAACTGATCAGGTATAGCTAGAAAACAGCTGATTTCCACATACATGCTCACACAGCTCGTACCTTTGTACTTTTAGAAAGATTGTGTTTGACGGTCTAAAGAGATTAACCCCAATCTCCACTTGCAAGTCTTGCCACAAACTAAATTTTAGGCACTTTAGCTTAACATGGTTCTTTGTAGAATAACATTAAGTTATACTCAATTATCCCCCTAAAAACAAAGTGTGCTCTCTATTCTTACTACCCATCATTTTATTAGTGGATTTTATTTACTTCCGGTCCTCGTTTGCTTCTCCAGAGCACAAGTCCAGTGCTTTGTCTCTCAGTGGATCTTGATTACTGCCTTCAACACTAAAATGAAATTCTGCTCTCCCTGCAATTGCATTTCCAGCACTCCACTGAAGCCTGGTGACAGGCACTTTGACTCATTACATCCTGATACCAGTTTTGCCTAGTGGTGGTGCAGGGAGCACAGGAGCAGCTTTTTAACCCACATTAACAGCAGCTTCTGATTCTTAGAGCATTAGCTTTCCGAGCAGCTTCACAGACCTCCAAGGAATCAGCAACCTTTATTCTTTTAATAAAAAACACTAACGTCTTCAAGCTGCTGATAGGGGCCAATGTTTACTGAAGAATGGATTATAAAACAAATCACACAGAGAGCTTGAACAGCTGTATCCCCAAGAGCTCCAAGGCTGTTCAAAACTTTTCTATGTCTGGTAAGTGCAATTAACAGGTAAGCGGAAAATATATAAATTATAATAGCTATAAGTTAATATAATATAAGAGCTATAAGGGGAATAAAAGGCAGTTGAGATGATTTTGAAAGCCTGAACAGAGATACTAATGTCCATACAGTTGAACATATGCATCAGGTAATGCATGTATTCATAAAACATTTTATATGCATACATTTGAAGATGTGTACACACAATTATGGAATGACAAACCAGTGTTCTTTCATTCTGTTGTTTATATGTTCATTCATACGAAGGGAGGAGTGGGTGTATGCGCATTTGATTAGACACATCTGATTCAGGCTGTACAATTGTAAAAGCTGCTTAGAAAGTGCCTTCGTGGTTAAACACAACTGCATACACAAAGCACATCCTCTCTTTACACGTGCCTAAGAAATCCATTACTGCTTTTATTCTGATCACTCATTATCTGTCAGAAGCCAGAATATCTAGAAGGCACACCCTCAGCTGTGGCCCTGGCACACCTGACTTTTTTCTTGCCTGCAATTATCTCTGCAGGTGACCTCTCCAGGATGAGCTATGGCAGCTTTATCATGCCCACCCTGTTTGGCATTACCTGCTTGTTGGGTGTTATTGGTAACAGCTTGGTTATCTGCACAGTCTTTAAGAAATCCAGCCCTACCAGTAGTGTCCCAGATATCTTCATCATCAATCTCTCCATGGTAGACCTACTCTTCCTCCTGGGCATGCCCTTCCTCATCCACCAGCTGCTGGGAAATGGAGCCTGGCACTTTGGGGAGATGATGTGCACAGTCATCACTGCCCTGGATGCTAACAGCCAGTTCACCAGCACCTACATTCTCACTGCTATATCCATGGACCGCTACCTGGCCACTGTCCACCCATTCACTTCTACTCACTTCAGGAAGCCCCCTGTGGCAATCATAGTCATCTGTGTACTCTGGGCCCTTTCCTTCCTCAGTATTACACCTGTGTGGATGTATGCTCAGCTCATCCCTCTACCAGGAGGGCTGATAGGCTGTGGGATATGCTTGCCAGACCCCCAGAGGGACATTTACTGGTACACTCTCTATCAGTTTTTCCTGGCCTTTGCCATCCCTTTTGCCCTTATCACAGTAGCTTACAGGAAGATCTTGCTGAAGATGTCCAGGTCCTCAGAAGCACTGATGAGCCAAAGAAGCACAAGAGCTGCTCGAACCAAGAAATTGACCCGTACAGCAATTGCCATTTGTGCAGCTTTCTTTATTTGTTGGGCACCTTTCCACTTCCTACAACTGGCCCAGCTTGCCATTACTTACCCTACCCTGCCCTTCCACTATGCCTACAACGTGGCCATCAGCCTGGGTTATGCCAACAGTTGTCTGAATCCCTTTATCTACATCCTGCTGGGACAGAATTTTCCAATGCGGCTTGGGGTCCCTGTAACACCAGCAGCTGCAGGACATGCCACTCCAAAGGGGATCAAAAACTTTAATGGGGATGCAAGTGAATCAGGGCAGCCACTACTGCATTTGGTATCTGTCTCTGGCAGGTAACAAATCATGCAGTAATAAGGATACGCCCCCACTAGCCAGTCATTTTCCTCCTTTCCTGAGGAAACATGAAGTCAGGAATAGGGTAGTGTTGTGCTTAATTTGCCTATGGGATATATCTTTACCTTGCTTAGAGACAAAGTAAAGGCAGCACTGAGGCAACAAATATACTCCAGCTCAGAGGCTAGCCACACTATTTCCTTCTACATATTAATATTGATTTTCATTATGCGATTCATTCTGTCATCAGCACTTATCAGGAGCCAAAGCTGTGAACTCTCAATTGCCAGCAGCTAGAAGTAGAACATAGCACAGTTTCTCTCCTGCTGTCCTGACCTTCATGTGTTTATCAGCTGCTCCTTTCAAAGCTTCTCAACACATCCTTTTAATAAGAGCTACTTTCAGTACTGCACCATGTGGTGTAAATGCCTGAAGTAACTAGGAAAATAAAACTAACATTCACACTTTTAAGGAAAAGGTACAGCATTGAAGAGGCTTTCAGGGTAGGGCATAACTGCATTATCTGAGCATTCCCTAGGCTCCCAACCTTAGATGCTATCGCGCTGGGGAAACTTGGTGTGCTAGCTCTAAGGAACACCACGGAGCGCGGAGTGGAGTGGAGACACCACGGCTAGGCTCTGTAATCAGGTGGGGCCTCAATTGTTCTTGTGCACAAAGCTGCACTTTTTGCCACCCTAAGCCAAAGACCTGTCATGTTTTGACAAATGCTGTACCCTAGTGTACTTTTTGCTCATTATAATACCAAAACACACCTCCATCCCAAAAGCTACCCGCCTCCAAGGTGCGACCACCCCTCACTGAGCATGCGCTCTGAATTTCTCGGAGCCTATTACTTTAAACGGAAACGGGAAAACTTTACACCAATCATAACTAAGATATGCTTGACTAGAGCCACTCAAGCTCCACCTAAAAGATAGAAAATAATATAAATTGGCCCAAGAGAGAGGGGATGTTAGGGAAGATACCATCGTCAGGGGAGATACCATCCCAAGGACATACAACATCCTTAGGACCTCCTGACTCCTGGGATCAGTCGATGGGCTGAGCCTCTCTTCCCCCCCCATTGGGACGCCTTTGGGTGAGATCTGAATATTTGCTTATATTCATTAATTATATATTATTGCTCTATAGAGTCTTTGATCCTTTTAACGCGTCTATTTCTAGAACCCACACCTAGAACCCACACCTAGAACCCACACCTAGAACCCACACCTAGAACCCACACCTAGAACCCACACCTAGAACCCACACCTAGAACCCACACCTAGAACCCACACCTAGAACCCACACCTAGAACCCACACCTAGAACCCACACCTAGAACCCACACCTAGAACCCACACCTAGAACCCACACCTAGAACCCACACCTAGAACCCACACCTAGAACCCACACCTAGAACCCACACCTAGAACCCACACCTAGAACCCACACCTAGAACCCACACCTAGAACCCACACCTAGAACCCACACCTAGAACCCACACCTAGAACCCACACCTAGAACCCACACCTAGAACCCACACCTAGAACCCACACCTAGAACCCACACCTAGAACCCACACCTAGAACCCACACCTAGAACCCACACCTAGAACCCACACCTAGAACCCACACCTAGAACCCACACCTAGAACCCACACCTAGAACCCACACCTAGAACCCACACCTAGAACCCACACCTAGAACCCACACCTAGAACCCACACCTGTGTATTTCATGCATACTAGCTTGCTTTTGCAGATAGTCACTATCACCGGCAATCCAAAAGAACCTGATTATCTGTTGCTGTAATAAACCATACTTGATTGCATTGTGATAGCTCTCATTAATGCAACTAGGGTGAGGGTGGTTATCCGTGATAGTTCAGTGTTCTGAATCTAACCAGACCCCCAGACGGTTAATGCATTGTTGGTGAATGTCTGAACGGACCCCCAGGTGGTTAATACGTTTTTGGTGAATGTCTGAGCGGACCCCCAGGCAGTTATTACGTTTTTGGTGAATGTCCGAACGGACCCCCAGTTTTGGTGAATGTCCGACTGGTTCAGTACTCTGAATCCAACCGGGCCCATAACGGTTAATCGGCTACACCCCTTTAACGCGACACACCATCACCACAGTAGCATGTTTTCAAAAGGAGATACACTGAAGCAATAGAACTAGGTCAGCGCAGACCATGTAGTTTTAGTGGAGATGGAAGTTATCCCTCAAATGATGAGTTTGTGTTGTTGATTTTAAAGTTATTTAACATACCCATGAAGTTAAGAACTCTGCATCATGCAAAATAATCTTTGTTACAATGGTCCCTTTTGCTCTTGAAAAAAATTAGAGTGATATCACACTCTCCCACATTTAAACTTCAGGAGAAGAGAAGACTTCAACACAGTTTTCAGCAAGGGAGGTGTGGAGAGGGTATTAGAACTGTTTCAACCCTCTTGGCTTCCTGCAGAACACAGGCAGCCCAGTAGGGAAGCAGCAGGTGCCTTTTCCACCATGGTGGTACCAGGCCCAGCTAGTTCCTCAGCATGACCAACTCGGGCTTTCTGAGCAGCACTACCTCCCAAAGGCTTGTAGGCCCCACTTCAGCATGAGAGCAGCTCTGAGGTATGCTTCTAAGCCCTCATCCTTATATCCCAGAGTATTCCAAACATCCTGAGCCCTTCTGAGGATGGTTGCAGCCAAGAGCTTTGAAACAGATCCTGAACCAGGTACTTGGAGACTTGCCCACACATGCAGGACAGAGGGAAGAGAGGTATATGCTATCTCCACCTGCAATAATGTTTTTTGTCCTCTTGCTGCACCATTATTTGCCCTTCTATATTCATTAGCTTCATTAATACTTCAAAACTCCCTTTTGATGTCCTCAAATCAGCACAATTGAGCCACCCTGGGAGAAAAATGAAGTTAGTCCTCTTGGAGACTAGGGACGTATCTCCTCTCATATTTCCCCAAGCAGATACTAGCCAGAAACAGGAACCAAGCTAGAATCACCCTCAGTTGACCTGTGTGGTTGTCACTGTATGTCACTTCCTTGCATAACCACCCCAGCTCTTAAAAATAGTGTAAAGGATAAAGAAAGTAACAGCAAGAGTAAGCTTTCATGTTTAGATAAAGGTATATGTAAGTGAAGTGTTTCAAGGGTCCTTGCTCCTTAAAACTTCCAGGTGATTATGTGAACTACATAAGCAACCTTTTAATTTATGGGGATATTGTTCTGTAAAACAGAAGTGGTAGACTTCCACGTGACAGCTAGGATTTACAAAATGTTATGTAAGCTATTCTAGATGGAATTTGGTTCTCCATTCTAGCTGAGAAAAAAACTTCTCTACCCAAACATGCACTAATCTCTTCCCACATTTCAGAATGAGGGGAGAGATAGGGAAGGAGAAAAATTAAGAACATTAGCCTTGTTTGGCTCAGAAAGGCCAAGAGCACACACAGATAAGTGCTGTGTTAACAAAATAAACCCTCTTCCTTAAGTACCACTTTCACTAGCTTCTACAAAAGAAGTGTAGACAGCCAGGAACAACACCACTTGAGTATCGCTATTGCTCCACAATTCATGTAAGAGAGGCATGAGTAAATAGCTAGCTAAAACCAGAAGCAGGGCTGCTGTGCTGTTTCTGCTTCCCCAACAACTCTAGAAAAGGGAAAGAATGGTACAAATGAATGATAGTTAGAGGTCCATCATCCTAGGAAGTATCTACTTATCACTGGATGTAACTTTACTGTAAATATGGTGACCTAGCTAAAAAGAGACACTGCTATGTAAAAATGCAAAGAAGAAGGACCATCAGTTTCAACAGAAGAACAAGGACATGAAATCCATCATAGATGTAAATACTTCATGTTACATCTAAAAATCGAATGCAATAGGACTTAACCCATGCAATCCTTTCAAACCTAACCCTTACCAACTTGATAAGAAATGAATACAGCAGTGCAGAGGATTTTAATTCTTTGATATTCTGCTGCATGCATTTGTATTTTCATGCACCATTTCCTTGGCTGTGTGAAGTCATGTGTACAGAATGCAAAATAAAGCTTAATTGCATGCCTGAAACCACCTGACTGAAAATAAACTGTTACCTCTATAGGCAGTACTGTCATTTCCTATACTAAAAGCAGCAAACAACTGTACAATGACTTTTAAAAATATAAGCTGACCTTTTACCAAAAGCACTGATTTACTATTTCTCACGTCCTGCTGAAGCTTGAAGTGCTACCACCTTTCATACAAGAATAATTAGTACAAGCACTTCTAGGCTCCATTTATGGGACAGCAAGACTAAGGAACACAGCCTCCCTATGTTACTAGGAAGTGCAGTGATTCTTTAGTGACTAGTAGTGTTAGGCATCAGTGCTTTTGCTCTGCAACACAACATATGAACAATTTAAAAGTGTTCATACTGAAAATATGGTACTTTCAGAGTGAACCTTGTTAATCCAAGCACTTCAGGACTATCACTGATTGGTTTAGTGTGGAAAGGTGTAGAAAGGCGGTTAATGATAGTTCATGTTCTTCACATGTGACAGCAGAAGCAGGCAATAGTATTTCATGGATATAGTAGCACTTCAGCATAAATCAAAAGCAAATGAATGTACTATGCAAATCAAGGAACCAACAACAGACTCATACTAGTTATGACAGCGGCAGGAGGAAGTAGCATAGCAAATTAACATTTAGTTTCATAAAGCTGTCCCTTGCTTATCCAGATTAAGACATTCCATAAGAATGGGTATCAACTGTTGTAAAGGATAACCACAGACCCACATCAAATTCAATCTAATTAGCATGGCACAACCAGTCTTCACAGGATGCATCATTAATTCTGAGGTAGCATTGGTATTTGCCATTCTCTGCAGGTTAAATACCCTGTTAAACTACTTGGCTCCCTACAATGCAGTCTACAATGCAGTAGTGTTTAATGTTTAACCTTATCTGGATTAAAATGTGAAGGGAAAATAGTTACTTTCTAAAGGAATATTTTAGAAATAGAAGTGAGTAACCTATATCATTCAAGTTTGTGTTTTGTTTTTTTTTTTTTTTAAATGGAAGGGAATATTAATAGAGCAATTAACACCCAAAGAGGACTTGGGAGCTCTTTAGTCTCTCCCAGCACCCAAACTGAAATCTGATTTTTCCAATTCTGTACTGAGTAGGAGGAGCTGCATGTAACAAAAACTGTCAGAAAGCAAACATGATTCACTACCGTGCACCTTTTATCCCCACCTTCCAGCCAAGGAAAGTATGAACACTTTTCCATCCATCTGCACACACAGCTGCTTACACTTGAATGTATGCATTACAGTAGAAGACAGTTGTTACTTGCTTAGCCCACCCTTTGCAAGGGAACACCTCCACCTTAATTCTCAGCAACCCCAACACTGCATACTCCCCCTGTCCTCAACGAATGGTCAGGGAACTGTCAGGAAACTGCCAGCCACCCAGAGTATCAGCTGTGGAGGCAGACAGTCATTAAACTTTATCAGAGGTCTCAGTAGCCTCCTATTACACAGTGGTCAGAAGATGCAGGATCCAGCTTGACTATAAGCACTTCAACATCCTTGGTGAACAGATGAATTGTAAGAAGTGTTTTTACAGTAATACTTTGAATCAAAAATACATACTGGTTGTTACTGGTAGGCCTGCACAGAGCCATTTTCCATCACCAGCTGCAGCACAGGACTTGTTTACAGAACGAGCAGGTGGAAGAGCTATACATACTGCAGTTGTTGGCATAACATGCATTTCTTTAGAAGGAGTATTTGATAAGCATTTCAAGGAAATAGGCTGTAAAATTTAGGAATAAAGTAACATGGCAGTAGAATAAGCAGTCTCAGGAAGTTCAGGTTTACAGGTAAAGCTAAATTGTTTAATGAGTAGAGATTAAGAGGAAATCTGTATGCAGTTTCATAAGTATATACAAGATAGGAAGAGGATACATAATAGACAATGTGATGAATTGAACTCTACCCTGACAGAAGTAGCAGAGAGCCACAAGAAAGCAAAAGCAAACCTGAAACAGACCTAGGAAGCACACATCTTGAAAATCTGTAATTGGTATGAAGCATTTATTTATGGAGTGATGGAAAACTGGAAGAGTTCATTATTGATTAACAAACCTATTTATGATACTGTGAGATAGGGGCATACTTTTAAGGCATTTTTCCTCTAAAACACTTGATTATCCCCTAGAGTAGTAGTCCTCCAGGGATAAACTGGTAGAATAAAACACTAGTAAAGACTAAAACTGAGTTCCAACCATTGAACTTGAAACCTAAAGCATATTCTGTTTGTCAATAATCAATAGCAACGAACCACAGCAGTGTGATGCAAGGCAAACAGGAAACAGCAATTGTGGGCAGAGGTACTCAGCAGCAGCACTTCTGGGGATCAAAAGCACTGTGCCAAGCATAACCCAAGGTTGTTTGCTCCACTGCCTTCAGTCCTAGAAACCCTGTAGTTTCATCCACAGGAAAGCCAACCAGTCCCAAAACTTCCATCAGTACCCTCTACAGATATGCACACCCACACATTTTTCTATTTTAAAGTAGATAGTCCCAAAACCCTGTTCCCATTTATTAACTTCACCAAAATTCACCCCTAGGAAGGCACCACAAAGCTTTTAATCCAGGGGTACAAAAGGTCAGCTGCAGGCTACAGCTGAGCAGCCAGGGGTTCAGCATACCACTGAGGCCCACTTATCTTCAAAGAACTTGTGATCTGATGTCTGAAACACACAATTCAAGGGCAGTTAAACATCAACCATAATGATCTTAAAAGCTACCAATACACAATCCTCAGCTCCTCACAAAGACACAGAGCTCACTTGGCTCTTACAGCCACTTGATTTAATATCACTGTCAAAGACAGGAAGCATTAGATCACTAGTCACAGGTTACTGCCTACTCAATGTGAAGGATCGTAGAAGCTTTGGTTCTGGTTTTAGCCTGATAACTCTGACCAAGTAGTGTAGTAGTACCACTGCTCTGCCAGACACCTGTCTTGGCAATGCAATACTAAAGAGATAAGTCTTTTCTGAAAGGGTTAAGGATCACATCAAGTTTATTTGTAAAAATGCACTAACATGTTACATTTAGCATCAATGCTCTTCTCTTCAGGCATTTAAGAAAAGCCAAAAATAGCAGCACTGTGGCCACCACAGACAGAGTGGCAACAGCAGTCATTGTAACACCAGCCCATGCTTCCTTGCTGAGAGTGTTCCCTACAAAGGGAGAAGACAGTTAAGTACAGTAAAAAGCTGCATCTTCGAACTAAGCACTATGCTCACATAACACGTTTAGTACCTTCAGTTGCAGACCATCCTTCTGGCACAAGGAGAACAGGACCCCGCAAGCTCACCACAGCAGAGTTCACACCTGTCATCCCACTCTCTACAACAATAACATATCAGAGATGAGCCTCATGGTACAGCAGGTTGATCTTGGACCAGTGCAGCCTAGTATCTGCTTAGACATTACCTCTTTTGCTTCTAGATTGTCTAGGACACTTTGTTACACACAGAGGGGAGTCTGGTTGGAAACGGTTACAGATTAGGACACTGCAATGGAAGTACACCTGGAAAACACACACAGATCCATCACTTAGAGAAACAAGTAGTCCTACTTACTGCTTTAAGCAGAAGTAGTGTCACTTACTAGGCCAGGGAGGGATTTGTCACCAGATACAAAGGCAAAAGTCTTCACTTCCAGCCTTTGACGATAGTTCGGGTAGCTGACACCATGCCCCACAGGATGAAACACAGTCTTGTAGCTGTCCAAGTCATATCCACACCTGCCAATGATTAAGAAGCAGTAAGTCAGAATAGTATAGGCCAGATTTTTTTCCAGAAGCAGGCTAGCTTTCTATGTAGAGATGTTGCCATTCTCCTGCAAATTCCAAAACATCCAGGGTGGTGCAATCAAGATGCCTGAGAGTGCACCTCTAGCAAAGCCCTTATACCTGGGACTCTGTTTCCAGAGAGAGAAGGTGGTGGTAAGGGAAGAGTCAGGGGAATCTTGCCACCTACTGCCAACAGTGCACCAGTACTCACCCATCAACAACAATATTCCACTGGGGAAGTGAGCTTGGATCTTGTGATGCTGTTGCCCAACAGTCATCCAATACAAGATGAAGGTTGGGGTCATTGCGGTTCAGGACCTGCACTTCCAGGAAAATGGGCTGCCGTAGGTACCTTACTATTGGGTACTGATCATCACGGTAAGGTTGCCTGTAGGAGTCCTCTGAAAGGCACGAACCAGAACCTTAGTAAGTTAATGTACAGAGTCCTGAAGAGACTGGCCTGAAACTCTTCAGGACCAGCCAGTCTGCCAGCTGCACTTGGTCCAAGAGTCAGATACTAAGCTATAGATTTTCTACCTCAAGTAGCATGGGAGAAGAAAGCATATGAAGTCACTGGAAGTCCAAGCATCAGAACAGTCCACCTATACACCCTCCCTCTCAACAGAAAGTTCAGTTTTTCCCCAGCTATCTGAAACTAGAATCAGCATTACCTGGGTAACTTAGAAGAACTAAGGAGAGGGGACCTTGGTTCATTGAAGATGACAGTGGAGGAAAGTTGTCTACCCTTACAGAGAGGGATGCATCACCATTGCTGAAGGAGCACATGACTGTTAATCTGCAAGAATGAGAGAGCAAGTAAGTATCACATCCATACAGAAAACAGCTAGACCCAGAAACAGTTCCCACCTAAGAGGCATCCAGACACACCTGAATTCACTGTCCCTTGAGATCCTGCGCAGTGGGAGGTCTGTCCATAGTGCCCTCACCTCATTCTCATAAATGATCTTCTCTCCATCAAGCTGAGAAGTAATAACAGCATTAGTGAGGGCATTCACACTGCACAGAGTCTTCCCCATTAGCCCTGGGAACATACTTACCCAATACCTGGTCCCACATCCACTCAGTGGGACATGAAACCAAACCCTGTCATTCAAAGAGGACTTAAAGGCTGGCTTGCATGCTGGGTCTCTGAGCTTAAGTGTATCCAAGTCCAGTGGTGGTACAGTACTGTCAGCAAGGACTTGAAAATCCATGTACCCATCCTGGGTGCATACAGCAGCTAGAACAGAGATTTACAGACATTATCATGCCCAGACATGGGCATGACTCACTCTGACAAAAGCAAGTGGATTTTAGCTAGAGATATACCTTCCTGTGAAGGCACAGCTCAAGAAGAAGCCTTGAGAAAGTATTACCAGCTGAGCAGCTGACTGGGCTGAGTCCACTGCAGAATCACTCACCTAACGGTATGTGCTGGTCACAGGGGCACTCTGGATGCATCACCATTGCCACTATCTCCCCATGGAACTGAAAAGCCAGTTTCAAGGCAGACATATAGGACTGAACTCCTGGGCAGCTCTCCCCATGTAGCTGAAAGACAAGAATTACTCTCCTGTAGTATAAATACAAGTGTTCATTTTAACACACACATATATTAAAGTTGTTTCTTCTTGCCCTGTGGCCACATTGCTCTTCACTCAGCTAGAGCAAGTCTACCTCCAGCTCTTTTTGGAGAGGAAGCCTGGGTTACCTATGAGTGATCACTATCTGCCATGGCAAATACAACACCATAACTGCCCTCAGCCAGCCACAGGGCACACAGCTGGCTTGACCACTGCTTAGCACAGAAGCTTTGACCACATTCCCAGTTAACACCAATGAGTTACATAAGTTACCACACCAACCCTGAGGACTTCAGAATCTGAACTCACCCTGAACTTCAGGACTTCCCTGCTCACATGCAGCTTGACCCCCCTCTTGGTATCCAGAGCAATCCCATTTTCCTGGAGCTGGTCCATTGGAATGGTCTTATCCTCTATACCCACAGCCTTAAGGGTGCCTGGGAAGGCTGGGATGACAACAGTCATGTGTGTTCCATTACAGACTGCTGGACCTGCAATGACAGCCTTGTTAAGATATAAATAACACCTACTTCTCAGGACAGAGGAGGACCAGCTTTTTCCACACATTACCTGGTGCACAAAGCATTCTTGACTCCACAGTCAACCTACGTTCAGGAGGGCCATATGTGAGCTTGAGTGCCACAGTGTAGAGCACCTTGCCATCATGCTGCAAAAGATACAGTTCTATTACAGTGCACTCAGCTCAAGCCACCACAGGTGGAATCCTGCAGGTTGGTATATCATATCTGATTCAAGGCTGCTGCTTTACATCTCAAACAGTTTATTCCCACCCTTCCAGAAGGGATCTGCTCATGACACTGCTAGTCAGATGCTCATGGGACAGACTGCAGCTGGAACCCCAACTATGTAGACACCTATCAGCTGTGCTGATAGGAGATGCATGCTGTACTCCCCCATTTTATAGGGCTGGACAATTCAGTGGCAACTATGTCAAGTCTAACAGACTCATACACACACCAGCTAAATACATCTGATGACATAAGCTCTGTTGAAAGCACCTGCAGATGTCAGGAGGAAGGTGTCCAGACTCAGAAGTATCAGGAGAAGTAGTTCCCAGTCCTATCTCTTTGTGCACCTACCTTGTATGAGACAACTCCAGTAGCAGTAAAAGCCACCTGAAAAATCAGGTTGTGTCCATCAGCTAGAAAGTTGTAGCCTTGCTGCATGGCTTGCCCAAGGCTCAGCTGGTGTACCCTGGTTCCATCATCAATTGACAGAGTCCAGGTCATTGGAGTTGCTGGAACCTGTGAAGCAGAAAATCTTTCCTTAGGAAGGGAAAGCATAAACCACACAACAGCAAGACGTTAGTTCTTCACTCTGCAGGGCTGCCACCTTGCAGATGTCACACTCAAGCTACCTGTACTGATAGCACCAAATTAGACTTCCCAACAAGATGCAAGTACTCCAGCCTGAATGCATTAGGCTCAGTTTAGGTTCAAAATTGAGGCACACCCACACCCTCCCTTTTGTAAGGAGGTCACCTACTGTATGCTCATCATTGAAGCTTGGAATGAGTCTTGGGAAGGTAACCTGAGAAAGTAAAGCACAGGAGTTAGACAACACAAGCAGACAATAGTTATGAGTTCACCATTCACGAGAAGTCTCTGCTACAAGTTTCCAAAGCAGAAGCTGGCATTAGCATCCCAGTTCCCCCTTCAATAGGGCTGGAGCCAGACCATCTGCATTGTTACTGTTAATTTGCTGACTAGCTCTTCAAAAAGCTGTGGGCCATGCCAAGGTGGACACAGCCAACAGACCTCCCCAAAGCTGGCTGGAGCTTTCTGCAGATCCCAGCCACACAGTTCTGAGAGACAGCCATCCTGCCTCAAAGATCCATAGCACTCCCATTCCTCTACTTACTGCCATGAAGTCTTTTGTACAGTTTGTTGCACCAGCAAAGAAAGGAGCAATGATTTCATCTGCACGGGCAACATTGCAGTGAGTACTGTAGGTTATGTTCTTCTCCTCTCCCATTGTGTCATTCACCATCAGCCTCAGTCTCAGCTGGTGCTGACCATACTATAGGCAACAGGAGACTTTAATCAGAAAGCAGTACTCACAGCACAAAAACAAGTCTTTGACTTGCTCCAACTTACAGTTATTTCAGGCATTTGTACCAGAGCAAGGGCAAGATTAACCATTATGTAGAAGTTCTATGATAAGAAAAATATTCTCTAGAAGATCATGGGTACACAAGATTAGAGTTTTACTCTGCAGCTTAAGAGATACAGGAATCAAGAAGAAAGCTTCAAGGACTGCCTGACCAGTGGACTGTAGCAGCAACTGTTGAAAAGCACATTAGTAAATACCACATATCAGTAACTACCACAAAACCCAATGGAAGTCTGCAGGCATTTCAAATACCTAGAAGCAACTAATAGCTGTAAAGCTTCTGCCTTTGAGGCCAGCTGCTTGGGGTGGCCTCCCAGTTACTGCTCTACCCCAAGAGAGGATAACTTGCATTATTTGATCCATCAATATACATATGAAAAAATAAAGTGCTATGTAATTCTCAGACCTCACTTCCCTACATGGTATCATTTCAACTAGCTCTTAACTCTATTACAGGAGAGCACAGCTTTTATGGTGGCATCCAAAAGCATTTAATGCATGGCTAGAAGAATAAGTAGTCAGGCAGCAGTATTTTAGCAGCTTAAGTCAGTAGTCCTGTGGACTGATCCAGACATTTCCACTCCTGAATGAAGTCAGGACTAGAAACCTTCTTAAATCTAATCATGACCAGAAAAGAACCAGAAAACATCAACAGCACACTCCTAGAACAGAGACTCCCTTTACCTCCAGGCTAGTGCAGTTCACAAGCGGGACACTGACCAACAGCTTCTCATAATCCACAGCATGGTCACAGGACACCATTTCCTCACCACTCACATCTAGGAAGAAGGCAAATGATCAGTACTGCAGGCAGGCACCCACCTACTTCCAAGCTACAGAGGAAAGGACCATGCCAGCAGCAATACCTACCCACTGCACATGCTTGCCAGGAATAGTTGCCAAGCTCTCTGGAAAACTCAACCTCCATCCTGTCTGTATGACAGGTCACACTCTCTGCAAAGCAAAGGCCACAGTCAGCTCTGCCCTCACCCTCCTGGAGGTGCACCCCCAGCCCAGAGACCCTCTCTTACACCAGGAGAGGGAGAAGCAGCTCCAAGAAAACAGAGACCCCATCTGAACCCCTACCAGCCCAGGGAGGTTTCATTACCTAAGAGATCCTGATCCCCGAGGCCACCATCACAAGGGACCAAGGGCAGCAAAAATCCAAACAGGAGGAACAGCAACCTGCAAGCACAACAGAGTCAAATCAGAGAGCAACAAAGAAAGAGCCCAGCTCCCCCATCCCACACCCAAACCCCACTCACCACATCCTTGGGGTGCTGAAGGACTGCTCCTCCATACACAACCACATCTCTCTGCTACCACAAGCTTACTCTGTGCTGCCCAGGCAGAGTTATATAGGACCTGGTGCAGGCTCCACACAGGTGCAGTCTTTCTGCTGCCTAAAGGACAGAGAGTTTGCACCTGTGTCTTGTTGAGATGTAGTCTGCTTGTGGTGAGGAGGTGAGGAGAAGGGCTCATAGGAAACCTTGAAGTGATGCTAAAGCTGTGACACTGATTGTTGTATACCATTTTAAGGCGTTTTCTTCTTATCTCAAATTTACTCTCTTTATTCTATTGCCAGATGTTGCATAGAAAAAAGTACACTTTTGTCAATTTTTTTTTTTAAAAGGAGATTTCTGTGCCACTTCAATTTTCTGATAATTTAAAAGGATTCCACTGGTAGATTTGTATATAATTGAAAATATTTTGTTCCCCTGCATGGACAAATCTGCAATGCTGATAATAGAACTAAAACATGAGTGGAAGGTTTAGGAGAAACATGAGTGGAAAGGAGAAAAACATGAGTGGCAGGTTAAGGAAGATGAGAAGTCCCATATCAATTTTTAGACTGGAAGATCTCTGGAGGCTCTGGACTGTTATTGTTCAAAGCTAGAATCTGCAACTGCACTGGAGTAAATAGCAGTTGATTTTAGTAGCAGAAAAACGATTTGGACTTCTGCTTTTGCCATCAATAGGATTAGTATGAAGCAAAGCTTTGGCAAGAAATTAACTTCCCAGAGACCCTGGGCTCACAAAATGTATACCACGTGCCTTTATTTATTTATTTTACAATCAGAATCACTGCTTTCAAAAGCCATGATTACAGTGAAAATTAATGAGACAAATTCTGGAGTTGTATGCTAGGTTGTTGCATTATTTATCTATTTTTATTTAGCTTGGACTTAACACGGTAGGGGAAACAGTTAGAGCAATGTGATTGCCATGGTCACCTGGATTTGCCCTGCAGTGCACGTTAGCATCTCCTGACTTCAATATTCTAGTTTGTAAGACTGCAGGATGTGATTCATCAACATGTGCTAGGATAATTGATTGTTGCTTCACTTAAGATGTCTGAATTCCAGGGTGTGCGACAAAAGCCGCAGAGAAAGCATGGCCGTTTCTCCTTTCAAAAAGTTCAGCTGCACCTGTCTGAGTTGCTGAACCTGTGAAAATAACTATGGCCTGAGTTATGTGGTTAAACATCTAACTCATGTCCTGGAACACAAAACTATCTCCGTTACTCTCTTACTTTTCTGAAAAAAAAAACTGCAAGGTCTCCTCTTCAGTTTCTCTGCTTTGTTTACTTATTTGAGTTTCTGACTTCTGCAGAAAAAAAGGCATTGCTCAAGATCAGTGCTGAACACTGGGGCGTTGCATACCAACACTGAAAAACACAGATCATCTCAGCCCGGATGTACATTCCCATGGGTTTTGCCTGCCTTTGGGTCACATAGCAGCAGCAGGACAGCATTTCAGACAGCAATTCACTGTCATACAACATCATCACTGCTTCTAGCTCTACAGAAGTCTCCCAGTCTGCTTTTACATGTACAGTGTGGGTGGGTGTCGAGGTGTGAGGGTGAAGAGAGACAGGGCTTTGATTTTCTGGGTTTGCTATGTTTCCAATTTATGCATCATTCCTGATAAACTAAGGCCTTGCTGCTGAAATGCTGTGTGCGGGCAGACGGTGAGGGCTGGAGCCCACAACCCTAGCAAAGATGACTGCAGGATGGGGTCTTAGCCAGCGCTGGCAGGGGGGACACACAACCTCTCTGTGGAAACAGCGCGTACAGCAACAGTGTTCTTGGACACAGCAGTGGGAGCTTTGCCTGTGTGAGGAGTGAAAAATACCTTTTTATGGTTGCTTAGATGTTGCTATCATCTCTGATTTGTGTAGCCACAGTCACCTTGTGTGAACAACCTCATTCTTCTCCAAGCCCATTTGTTCCAGCGATCTCATTAGACAAGTAGAGGTTTACTTGCCTCCCCCCTTCCCTTGTATGGCCTTTACTGTACTGCATTTGTTGCCCATAAAAGTTGCAATGAGGCAATGTTGTGCTAGGTAATACCTCATGCAAAACAGATGGCACAACTTCACTGTTTTTCTCCCAGGCAAGTAATACAGGGCTCTGAATTATCTAGAACAACATAACTAGTGATACTGTAGTATTACTAGATAAATAGTTTGTTTAACTGGCAGTATTTTTCTTGAGATAGTCCTTGAAGGAAATAGAACAATAATCATAGATGTAGCAAATCCCAATAACAAAAGAGAACTGTTAGTTAAATAATTCATTAGTCTACAACAACACGTACCATTACAACAGAGTTTCTCCTGAGCCTGGTAGGACATTTCAATTGGAAATGCAATGGTTTTGAAGTTCTTTTCAGACCCAAAATGAAAGGCTTCATTCTAACTACTTAGAGACTTTAAAAAGTTCTCAATTTTGAGCGTTGCTCTCAAAGACACATCTCTATTCAGGCTGAGAAATTTAATTCATTTGACATTGAATCATTTATTGCATTTTAAGTTGAGGTTTTTAGATGGGACAAGAATAAACAAATACCAGGAGTTTAGAAATAGATGGAAATTTTGTTTGGTCTTTTCTTTTTTTCTTTTTTATTTGTTTTGGTGATGCCTGCTTTTGTGACATAAATAAAGAAAAAGTCCTAGAGCTTCCCTCCAATTGAAGTGGGTTTTGTTTTACCTCTAATTAAAACTTGAAACAATAGTTTTCCACTTAGTATCATATAAAGTAACTTTCTTTTGAAGTAAATATTTTGAGATGTTAGATGATAAAAATCTCTCTGAGATCAATATTTTGTGTGATGAATTAGTTAATAGAAAAGCTAATGAATATAATTCTATAGTAGAAATCAATAATCAAAAGAAAACAAAAACAGCCTTTTTTGCCACTGACTCGCTTCAATAGATGTAGCCAACAATATAAGATGTCAACGTACTAGAAAAAATGCTGTCTCCTCTCTGCTAGCAGGCACTGGTGGTATAGGCAATACATGCCAGGGTGATCATTCTACAAAGAGTAAAAGAAATTATAATACTCTTTATTAAGGAAATAAAATGCAATGGCACTGAGAAACAGCTAATCTAGTATATAAATAAAATCTGTGTATAAAATCTGTCTTTGTTCTGCACCTTTTTTTTTTTCTTTTTTCTTTTTTTTTTCCTAGTAGCTGTAAATTTAACTCAGTGCTGAGCCTGATTAAACAGAAAATAGAATAAATCACTGAAGTTTTTATTAGAAAGGTATAAACAGCAGTGCCAGGAACCTGACAAGAGCTGAGGGTAACTGTCCCCTGCAGCAGGATGGAGGTGGGCCTGGGTGAAGCACAGCCCTTCCTCACCAACCCGGGGGCCGGGCAGCAGTGGGGCAGCCCTGCCTGTGGACCAGAGCTTCAGCTTACCCCTAGCTGGACTTGTTTATTCAGAGATTCAGACCTGTTACAGGACCTGACAGGCTCTTCTCTACGTGGAGGAAAATGTTGGTACAAGCTTGTTCCTGAAGAGCTCTTCAGTCCCTGTCTGAGAAAATAATTATGACAGAAAGCCCATTTGGAGAGGTCTGCTGTGCGTTACGTGGGTGGCATTATGGGAAGTAAATGAGGTGGCTCTCCATCCAGTAATTGCACCAATTTCAGACAATGAGCTGGTTTGCAATTGCTACCACTTCTGTAACAGGGGCATAATAAGCAACAGAACCTCACTGCTAATTGCTGAGAGTACTCTCTCTGAGATACAGGTTAATTCAGTTAGTCATGGAAAACAGCTTGAGAAAAAAAGTAACACAGAGCTGGCAGCTGTTGTCAGCGTGACCAGAGTAACAGACAGCCCAGGACATTTTATTTACCTACTGATACCTTCTGAGCTCCTGTCTTAAAGCTGACCTTTTATGTGGTTTTCTCTTAGCAATTCTTTTGAACTGAAAAATTAGAATTGTGGCCTAACTCTATGAGCTTTCACTCACAGATGTAGCCCTTAACTCCACTGAAGTCAATGTAAACAACTTCTAAAGCAGGAAGTGCTTGTGTGAAAATGGGACTGGACCAATCTGTTCCAAGGCGAGGACTGCAGTGCATGTGGGGCAGCGGGCTCAGGACCATCATGTTTCTATTTCTTGAATTCCCTGTGCCGTCTTGAGGAAATCATTCAGATTTTTTCACCTGCATCCAAACATAGAGATTACAGTACCAGTGAGATGACTTTACATTTGCCAAGTGTGTTAAGATCAGAGACTGTGGTTTTCCCTACTGTGCTTTGTGGACCAGCTGGCCAGTCTTAGCCGAACACCTCCCGGTCCTGACAGGCCTGCTTCCACCCACACATCCGTCTGCGTGCACCAAACGGCTTCACGGATGTGGCTGTCTTTGATGGGGAGAGGCTTGTTTTCAAATGCAGTAACCCAAATAAATGATAGGTTACAAACAGCTTGTCCAGTGGAGGTTCCAAAGTATTTCAGCCTATCAAAACTCAAGGGTTTGTTTTTACTTAGGGTGAAATCTGGTCACGTTGACATCAGTGGTAAAGCTTCTTTCAAAGACAGTTTTCCCAGAACAAATAAGTTTGGCAAAAGCAGCTGAGCCATGGAAAAGACGAAGGAATCCCCTCTGTGTTTAAATAGACAAATATGCACTGAGAGGTAAGCAGCAGAGCCACCCCTCAGGAAATGAAAGCATTCAGCACACCACTGCCTTATTGCAGAACTCCAGTTGTTTGCTAGGGTGAACTTTGCCTCCTCATATTCATCCTCAAGGTGACGTCTCAACTTGTAATCATTAATGGACTATCCCTGTAATGGAAAGGTAGCTGTACTGTCTGGATATCGGACAGAGCTGCTTCGGGAAGTTCCTGAAAATGTCGAGCAGGTATCACAAAGCAGCAGCTGATGGCAATCTGGACCTCTTGAAAGAAGCCACTAGAAAAGATCTTAACACTTCAGATGAAGACGGGATGACGCCCACCCTTCTGGCAGCATACCACGGGTATCTAGAAGCTCTAGAGGTCATATGCCGGAGAGGGTGAGTGAATCCGCCTCCATTTCTCGTGAGCTTGTGGCTCAAAAGTATAATTACTGTGTATTTCTAATGCTGCTGTGACACCAGACCCAAAAGGCTGAAAATCCTGGTCATTTCTTTCAATGCACTGCCAAGAACTGTTTCTCCTCATTCATATGGGTTTAGGCCCAGAACCTACAAACAGGTCTGTACATGGGGTTGGTGAAGCTCTCTCTAATGGAGAAGTGGGCCAACAGCCTTTTGTGGTTATATATCTTTGGAACTGGCTTTAAAAGTAAATGCCTTGTCTGAAACATTTTTAGCAAAAAAAATCTATCTCATTTGCTTCCTAAAGTGCAGGTACCACCAGAAGATTTAGTACTTTACAGAGGCAAGTCATGACTGATAGTTTTGAGACAGTAAAATCTAAAAATGTTATTTCTCTGTTTTTTATAGTATTAGCAACTACCATCACACTAAAAATTGTAGTACTGTTTCAGAACTTGGGTAGGGTCCTTGCAAACTGAAAAAGAAAAAGAAAAAGAAAAAGAAAAAGAAAAAAAAAAAAAAAAGGTTTTCTACTGTTTTGTTGTTGTTGTTTTCTCCTAATAGTTCTCTTTTTATCATTTAAATGTACTAATTTAAAAGGTATTATTCAAAAGGCCATTACCTCTACATATCATCTCAGTATTTTCTCTGCTTGGAGTCTGCATTTTAAACTGTGATTCTCTAGCAAGATTTAATAGAAGAAAATGCAGTAAATAAAATATTCTTTCTGGGATGAGATGAAGATCAACCTGCATTTTCAATCATAATAGTTTAAAGAAGATTGGAGTGAAAAGTTGAATAACTGTTTGGATATATTTAGTGTTCTTTTCTTTAAAAATTAGAATTGAAAATATAAAATAAAAAGGAATTTGTCATAGACTTGCTTTAAGGTTCATTGAACTCAGGTGTGGCTGTAATAGCACAATAAAAAAGACCTTTGGACTCTATAGCTATGGCTGTGTCCCCCAGGAAAAGCGAAAATAGACTGACAGTTTTTCAACTTGTATAAAGGCAGCTCCAAGGAAATACCTAGAGTCAATAAAGGTCTCTGGACATAGAGAAGACAGAACGACTACCTAATGAACAAATAACTAAGTAATCTTTTCAATATGTGAGTTAAAAGTGTCTTCTACTGTATATGCTCATAGAAGTCACAGCAGGTGACACAAAGATAAGAAATTTCTGTGTGTTTGTTACTTAATGTATTTTTAACTCTTTTTTTTTTCAGTAGAGGACAACTTTGGGATAGCATTGCTCTCAAAATTATCAAACATATACATGCACTTCTATTTTAATCTAAGATTTCTTGACACAATCAGTAGGCTGAGGCTGTCAGAGATATGGCTGTGTCTCAGTAGTTCTGTTGGCAGAAGCTGAACTTTGGAAGGTGTTCAATCTGTTCTACAGTCAGGCAGTGTCTTCTAAGAAAGTATTTTAATTTTTTTAATGAAGCCATCCTTTCCTTGAAGCAAAGAAGGTTTCCTGACAAAGGCACTGAGATACAGGATATTTTTCCTCTAGTGGTTGCAGATTTTAGGACTCTGAAGCCTGCAACACACTCAGCCCTTGGAAAATGTACCAATACTAAAAATAAGCCCTTTCATCTTGTAAGAGTTTGTCTCCCAGACATTAAGAGATGTTTTCTCTGCCTGCTTTGAAGGCACATGAATGGAGGCAAGACCAAGTAGCAGATCTGCTCTCTTTTGTGTGAGCCTCCTTCATGCTTGAGAAAGCAGTGGAAGAGGAGTAAGAGATGCCAAAGTAGATGTAAAACTTTGCCCAAAGTCCCCCTGAGCTGGGAATTGACACTCTGGTTTGTGAATTGTTTGAGACTCAAAGGTTGGCAGGCTCCAGAGGGAAAACAGACCTCAAACAGCTCTGAAGGGGAGGATGGATGGCCCAGCCCTTCCAAGGCCAGGATAATGCAGACAGTTGCTAATGTGGGAATGAAGGAATCTGGCACACTTTGCAGCAGTTCCCCAGGGCACAGCCACAAAAGCAGAAATTTGTACACATGGTTTCCACATGTCTAAGTGGGAAAACTTTGATGCTCAGCTGCCACCTCCCTGTAGAAATGCCTGCACTCTCAGAGCCTGGCCTGCTCAGGCTTGCTCTTGTTTCTCAACACAACCAGCTGTGTGCTTCAATTCTACATGGCCCCTAATCTCCCATTTGCCTGTAGCATTTTAGGCTGAATTCTGATGTTCTCAGAACTGGCCTTCAGCAAATATGTTAGTGTTTTAATTCCGGAGATGTTCATTGACAGAGATCAACACCTGAAGGAGATTTTGTGATAGTATATACGATTTAATCCACGGTACAACTGCCATGGAACAGATATCCAAGACTTTGCAAAATTTTCCAAGGTTATTAAAGGCTTTGGGATACTGTGGTTGCCTGACATGTTGATCACAGATGACCCAAATTTTGATCAGAACCATGGCTGATGTTGATCCCACCAAATAAGAATGAACAGATTCAAGCCAATTCTAGTCTGCAAGCAGCAGATCAATGTGAAGTCGGTGCAAGAGTTAAAAAGTTCTCTGGCTTTAAATTTTATTGAAAAGACATGGTATTTTGTTTTCAAATGAGCTTCTGCTTTCCAAACCCCATGAGTAAAAGAAGCTTAAGGAGAACAAAAGTGATGAAGAAAAACAATAGCATCAGCCTCAGCTTAATCCAGCAGCAATGGAGAGAAATGTGTAATCAGGGCTTTACTCCTAATCATTTACCTATTACCTACCAAAGAAGTGACTGTATGGACACAATACGTATGCATCACTGCGATCACTGAAGAATCCTCCTAATATTGTCCTTGTGTTTGACAAACAAAAGGAAAGAGTCACCCAAAAGCCTCTAAAACATTCTGCCCAAGAGCGGTTGAAACAGTTTTGCAACCAGTCCCAATGAGTATAAGTCAAAGCCTGCTTTCAGCAGTCTGTGGCAGAGTAGGCAGGGCTGCAGCCTTTTGCCTGTATACCCAGTGCTTGAGGTAAGTAGCACCAATCGGTGCAGCACTGATCTCCAGGATGGAGCTAAACTGACTCATTTTGTTTATGCTGTAGTCCTCACAGCAAAGCTGAGGTAAATATTTACAATTTGTTCAGTTCCACTGCAATGTTATGCTTGTATACGTCCAGCTCACTCTGTGCTATTTTCCTTCTTAGAGGTGATCCAGACAAATGTGACATCTGGGGGAACACTCCTCTCCACCATGCTGCTTGCAATGGTCACATCCACTGCGTTTCCTTTCTGATCAACTTCGGTGCCAATATATTTGCTCTGGACAATGACCTCCGCACTCCTCTTGAGGTGGCTGCCAGCAGAGATCGCCATGAATGTGTCAGAATCCTGGACAAAGCTGCCACGGAGCAGAACCTGCTGAACCCAAAGAAGGTAGCCAAACAAAAAGCCCAGGCCCAGAGAAATGTGGAGAAACAAATTAAGGAATGTGAGAAGCGACAAGAGAAACACCAACATGAAATGAACAGGAATTATATGAAAGAAAATGCTGGCACAGTAACCTCTTCCAAAGGGACACACTCGAGGGTAAAGATACCCAGTCTCTTCACTTCAAATACAACAACTCCTTTCTCCAAAAATTTGAAAGACACCTTCAAACTGAGGACAAAAAAGACAGCTGGTAGCACAAGAAGCCAGGAAACACAAAGCAATGGCCAAGCAGATGAGAAGGATAGGAGAAGTGTGATGCATTTATTTGATGAGAAAGAAGAGGATGAATTACTAAATGACAATGACAGTCGGCTCTCTATTTTCCAGAGGCCAGGTCTTGGCAAGATCGTATTTGGAAGGAATTTGGCTGCAGATGTAAATCCTGGAATCATGTCTCCTGAGAAAGAAGTCATAAGCTTTAAAATGTCCAGTGAACTCTTTCAGAATGAAAGTGCTGAGAATGACAGGGAAGATGATGTTGAAAATGGTGCTGATATCCCTTGGCAGGAGGAGGAAGGCATTTGGGATGATGAGGAAGCAGAAAACACACCCCTTGAGGTATTTCTGGCATCCCAGATGCTGGATGAGTTTCTTCCAGTCTTCATGAGGGAAAAAATTGATTTAGACACCCTGATGCTATGTTCTGATGAAGATCTACAAAGCATTCAGATTGAGCTGGGGCCAAGAAAGAAGGTTTTGAATGCTGTGAATAAAAGAAAACAGGCTCTCAAGAACCCTGGAAAGACTGTAGATACTTGCTTATAAATTAATGTACCTGTTGCTGTAACCTGCACACTGATTATCTTTTCCTGATTCAAAATAGAATGCAGTTCTTTTCAAACATCTGCTAAAATGGAAGGCAAAGAGGTTACCAATTGCTTTAGGTGGTATAGCAAGGTCAAAGACATAGATGGCTATGGTACACAGGATATTAATTCAAGCACATTCTACCAAGAAGAACCGATGTGAAGGTAAAAAAAAAAACAAAAAACTAAAAGCTTTAGATTCAAAGCTTTTTCTTCCTTCTTATGGAGATTGGATTTCTTTTTGTCTGAATAACTTAAAATATTATTGAAGGCCAGACATAGCACATTCTTTATTAAAACCCTTCCTTTCTTCTCCAAAACCACAAAAATAAATAAATAAATAAAAGCATTCCCAAAGCTCGAGAGCTTAGAGTTTTCTCCATTCACTCATTCACTTCTGTTAGGTTGCTACAAACTGCCTTTTCTGGTAGTGATGGTATGCTAGAAGGCAAATCTGAACCTTGATTTCAGCTGTGGCTTATTGACTCTTATAACTGCTGAATTAATATAAATATGAGTAATTTACAGCAAGTTTTGTGTTCTTGTCAGTCAGGCTTCTTGCTACTGCATTTATATTAATTTAAAAATATATGAATACCTTGCCAAGAGATGTTTGGTGTGAGTTGCATGTTCTTTTCTCTTGTATCACTACACTGGACCCATTTGCCAGCATCCATCATGTCCTAAGTGACATCAAGATCCAATCTATTTAACTACAAGAATCTGAGGTTTTATTTTCAACATTTTTGATCTTTTCTATGTCCTCAGCTTGGCTTGTATAGGGTGCATTTGTCATGCAAAGTCCCAGAAATGAGGGCTTTTTCATCCAGCATTTTCTGTTGGTCATTTTCAGCCTCAGCCTGAAAATGGCATGTAACTGGGTACATATACACTGAGCCTAAATAAAGGGAAAGAGAAAGAAAACAATACACTGCTTCTGTGGAAGCTCCTGTTCTTTACAGTCCATCTGGAGGCACCCAGATCAGGCTTCTCTTCATCTGTCTTGGACCTATTCCCTTGGGAAGCCAGCACTATCTGATATGAATTAATCATTCCTGTTGTCTTGTGAATCTAATAAGGCTTTTGTAGTAGCCATGCTCTGGCTAACATCTCAGGTTTTAGAAGCTCAATTATTAACAGGACTTTTACCTTTAAATCTCTTTTTATATCTTTCTATCATATATATCTATGATTTCTTCCTTCAGAGTGCACTCAATTTATGGACATTTACTTATCATTTATCTATTTCTCATGGTTCCTTCTTTCCACATCTCATTTATTTAATTTGTTCACTGCGATTGCTTTTCTTGGCTGGACTTTATTCTGCATTCTTTTCTCCTTGGATTCCTGTACTTCAGCACATTGATATTTTCTCCTATTAAGCAGTCACATCAAAATCTTATGCTGTGCAACCTCAAGTGACTGCTGTGTTCAGCACAGTAATTAAAGCAGACAGCATCCCTCAGCCTCTGTGTTATTAACCTGCTGGAGTGTTTTGGTTTTGGCTATGAAACACCCAGATTTTTAACAAAACAAGAAGCAAATGATGAACTTTTTGTATTCATGGGTATGTGACAAGTGGATTTTGAAGGGTCAAACCCTATCATTCTCACTCACACAACTGCAGTAAAAGTGCAGGGCAGTTTGCTCGACTAGACCTACAACCCCATTCCCCATCCTGCTCTACCCGATAAGCTATACAGCCATTTATTTTGTATCATTCAGGATTGGCACTCTCCCCCACAGTCAGGCCCTCCATTTAGCTGCCTAAAGTTTGTGACCTTCCTACAACTCACCATCACTGAAAGGTGTCGCTCACAGAGGGCCTGGTTAGTGGCTGCCCTTACAACAGAGCAGCTCCACCCCTGGGGAGCCACCACTGCTATTCTGTCAGGGACTTGTGTGGAAACAAGAAAATGGTCTTTGAACTGTTCTGTGCAGTTCTAAGGCAGCCCCTGCACTGCTGGCCAGAGTGCAAGGCAGAATTACTTTGTGTCAAAGGTAGAACAAGCCACTCCTTGCAGGTGCGGGTGGCTGAGGACAGTGTAATAGCCACAGCCCCAGTGCTGGGACATCTGTGTCACTGCTGGGAAGCCAGGCCTGTCCCCACCCTGCTGCCAGCCTCAGCAGAGCAGAGGGGAGATCCCTCCTATTCCTCCCAGCAGCCACGGAAGCAGCAAGCCCAGCCTCACTGCTCTGCAGCTCCCCTGACACAAGGTTGAGACTACATCCGCACCGCTCTGAAGGCTTGTCACTAGTACAAGGTGGTGAGCATAACGCACCCTTAAAGCCAGACTTTAAACTGCATTGGATCCTCCAGTGAAATATTTTCCAAGATTCTGTTAAGCGTGCAGGTGCCTGTGGCTGATGAGAGTCAAATGGAGTACCCATAAAGGCACCTGGAGAAATTACATTTTAGGAATAGCAGATGGGGAGAATCTCTGAATTGCACTGAAAAATCTCTCTGCATATTCATCTGTAAACCTGCTTAACTGCTGAGAACCCTGACAGTCAGAGCGAACGGCTGAGACTACCTGCACATAACTTGGTTGATGCAGTTGTCACAAGCATGCAGTGTGTTTCAGTGTGTCCTTAGGCACCTGCAGTAACTACAGAGCCAGCAGATAGAGCACAAGATCTACAGAAGACCTTTGTCCTTCTAGAGCTGCATGTAGAAGCTGAAGTCCCTGAGAACCCCCCATGGATTTTTAGGCAACTGAGTAAGCCCCAACATAGCAGCCATTTTAAACTCAACTAAAATACTCCCAGCCCTTTTCTTGCAGGGTGGTCCTGGAAATTGGCCTCTGGCATAGAACAGTCATGTTGAACAATAGAGGGGAAAAACAGTAAGAATACTGACATTTCATTCCCCCTCCCCCCCCACCATGTTTTGCTGTTTCCCTAGTGTTTTTCACCACCCTCTTTGTTTTTTCTATAATTTGGAAGCATTTAAATGGGTGAATCCTAGATCTCACTCCTTAGTAACATTAATACAGCACATTTAATGAGAGATGTGCATCATGTGCGATCTTATGGTCCAATCCAAAGCCAAATTGTAAAACCATGGGATCTCACACAAACACAGCTCTGCCAACTGCAAGAATGTATTTCCTTAAGGATTTATTACTCCTGATGTCTGTCCAGCACAGAGAAGGGAATGTACAATGCAGGACAATGACTGCAAAACTGAGTATCACAATAGAGCAGAGCAGTCTGTCTGTTTTTGCCTTTACATTGTGATCACATTTACTGTAACAGCAGTCAGTGCAACAGCTTACTTTCTTCCTGATCTTCACAACAAACACTACCCAGAACAGACAAACAATGGATAACAAAATGAAAGTCAAATGGCAGTAGCTATTTATTTTTAACATAAATCCAAGTTACACAAATCTTGAGACACTAATCTATAAGAGAAGAAAACATGGAAATTAAGACTACTATTTTTTACCCTTACCCCACCCCCAAAAATCTAAGACAACATACAAGCAACTTCCATTATAGTTGAATTGAATCCTCTTCAAGAATTCAGAAGTAAAATGCTGAAGCCAGGCTCCCAGACCTTCCTATTGCCAAGGAAAGCTGGGAACACTGTTTTCAGACTCAGGTCTTTGGACTGGCTCCATCTACTTTTTAAAGTGCATAGTCTGTAGATGAGTACATGTGAATATAAACCGTGTGTCTGCTTCCCAAACACAACACCTCATATCAAATTACAAATTTTGATCCATACAGGCACAGAACTTTGATAATATTCTTACAAATAGTAAGTGCAAGTGTCCATACAGTTCCTGAATGATAGAACACCTAAGGCTGTCACATTTGCCTCATGCTAGTGGAGTTATCCGTCACTGAAGTAACAGGCTCAGCCAACACACATTTCTGAATGCTTCACAAATGACATGAAGAAAAAGACATGTCTGAAAATACACAGGTAACTTTGCTATAATTAAAAAGTGTAAAAGGTAGTAGAGAAATATCTGTTCTTGTTTCCACTGATACAAACAAGATCAGTGGAGTTACATTTTTATCGTCGTGAACGCATCCTTTAGCCCCATTCACTTACTGGTCTGGTATCCTTCCATCCTGAAGTTGTATACATTACAAACTCTGCCACTTACTAGCTTTTCCAACTAATTTACACCAAGCTTGTAATTTGGAGTATTACTTATGCCACACCTGCACTGTACTCATTAACATCTTCTACACTTACTTATGCACCATCAAAGGCTTTAACACTAACTGCTTCTGAACCGCCTTCCTCTTGCTCCATTTATTCTATGTCATCTAATCCTTCTACAGAAGGAAGGAATAGCCTACATGAAATAATATGCAAGATGAAATAAAATTTCACAAGGCACAACTCTAGCTTGAGACAGGAATTTGTTTCCAGGGCAATGGCTATTTTTCAGATGCTCAATCTTTCCTAAGGCAGTTGCATAACAGCACAAAACTGGAACTTCTGTAGAACGTCCCTGGGCTCCTCTGTCAAGACAGGATCATTGAAATTCCTGCTCCAGCAAATATCCACTGGCATGAAAGAACAATTACCAAATGATGCGTGGTACAGCCAAGATGAAAGTATTTGCCTGTATACTTTAAGTTTATCCCACTGAACTCATCATTGTTTCAACCTTCAAGAAACTTAGAAAAGAACTTACAAACACAATAGATTAACAGGAAAATCTCCCAAGAGAATACAGATAAAAGTTAAGTCAAAAAACATTTTTAGTGCTCACATTTTGGATGACTCCTTGCAACAAGAAAATTGCAAAACTCCAAACAGGAATGTACTAAAAAAGGTACTGCATATAGTTTTCTCACAGTTAAAATGTACATAATAGCAGCTCCAATTTTGCACTCTTTGAGCCTTCCTGAGCCAGGTCTTTCATGGAAGCAAATCTAACCATAGGGAAGATTTGGAAGATTTTAACCATCATTCTTCATATGAAAGTCCCACTCAGGAGCATGCTCTTAAATGGAAATCAATCGTATCTGAGGGCAGGCAGGAAGTGAGGGCTGTCGGGGGCTGAAAGTAAGGATGGTGACTTCTAGACCCCAGCCTGAGCTGGAAAGGAAGATGCATGCTTGAGCCTGGGTGGGCTGTGTCCCCAGGAGAGACTGAAGACTAGGTAACTGCCCATGTAGTAACAAAACCACAGTGGTATTTGAAGTACCATCACAGTTAAATGTCAAACTCTGTTCTCTGAACTTCTGAACCTCTGAAGCTGTCTTCTACCCTGTAGGAATTACCCCTCTAGAAGCATGAAACCTACCCCCAGGTTCCCACTACAGAAATAATTAAGGAGGAAATGCACTGATTCCAGAATTATACCAAAATACATAAATACCTGTTAATGTCAATGCAAATATCTAACACTTGGCATTTACATGAGATACATTTACTAATAATACTGAAGGTATCTAACACTTGTCATTGGAAAACATGTGACAGTTTACTTTTCATTCTTGAAAGCTGTAGAAGGGCTGCATTCAGACAGGATTGCTGCCCTTCTTGTTAACAAAAAATCCAAGGAAACTAAGTGCAAATGATTTTCTTCGTATTTTATGGCCTCGTTGGCATCGTAGACTTCCCTCTTTAGTTAGCAGCTGACCAGGAATCATAAACAAATTTTGCTGCTACTGTATCTTCAACCGCCATCCCTGAAAGAGAATTAGTCATCTTCAAACAGTGCTTCAGCTGTATTAAATAATATAGCTTCAGAAGGAAAGAGAAAGACTTAAAAAGTTATCTAATTGGACAGGAACAGGATTAACTCCCCAACCCAAACACCTGCAGTGTTATGTTCAAAGTTATTGTCACCATGTAATTGTTGTGTGTCTGATATGAAGTTAATGTAATTGCAGGAATCTCATTTTCTGATTCAGTGTTCACATCACAGTTTGACCCTTTCAGATATGCCATACAGCTCAGAACATGGTAACTCATCACCACTCCTGTTCCCTTCCCCAAACAGCAGCCACAACACTACAGCGCAATGTCACATTATCTGTAGGTTGGACAGACTTCAGAGGCATGACAACAGGACATTCATGTTGGGGCTGCCTTAATAAACGTTGCATTCATTTTTGAATAACTGTGAAACGGAAAAGGTACTTTTCCTATTGTTTGCTTGTTTTCTTATCTCTTTTCATTACATCAGTCCTGCTAAATCAATAAAAAGGGAAAATACAAATCACAGTCTAGTTCCTTTTGGAGAACGTGTTGCCACTGCAGTTTTGAAGATGATCAGCAGTTTTCCCACGCATGGGGGACCTAATAAATAACAAGGCATTGTCTTCTGTCAGGCTTGCACACAGGAGGGGCTTACCTAGTGATTTAAAGACCGTTGTCTTCTCAGGCAGGGCTGGTTTTGTACCTTTCAGTACCTCTCCCAGCTCAGCAAAAATCTCCGCCTGTGAAAAAAAAATACATATTTATACAGAAATGTAACATCCATATGTACATTAAAACTTTTTTTTTTCCTGAGTGACTTCAAATGAAACCCCTCCAGTTCTGCTATCCCATAACTGATTCCTTCCTGTTGAAAAGCAGACCAGTATTCATATCAATAATACAGAAACTGGAAAGAAATCTCAGAAAAGTGGAATGCTTTTCAGAGAAAGACCATTTGTCGGTTTCCTCAGTAAATAAGCTTTTCAGAGTGGATAGCTTGTTACCTATCCAACAAAAGAGATGGGGCTTCACATACCTTACTTGATCTGACCCTCTTATAGTGAGCCTCAGAAGTGGAAACCATGTTTGTTCTGTACAAATATTAAAAGAGAAGAAAACTCCAATAAACCTAAAATAGTCTCTTCCCATCAAATTTCTGCAAATCAATGACTGCCTGCTTGGCTTCTGTCATCCAGTCTCTAGGGGCCAGATTTGTGTCAGTCACACTGAAATCTTATGTGAAAGAAGTTACAGGTTTTAACAAGAAGATTTGGAAAATATGCAACTACCACCAAATGGTGCAGGAAATGTCCAGCTTTCAAAACAATACTTTGTACACAAAGACCAATGCTGAAAATATGCTAACGCCATATGGTGCCATGTAATGGTTAATCATGAATGCACATGGTTCTGTCAGAGATACATAAAATTTCCCTTTCAAAATCTGTTTTATCTTTCAGCCTGTGCTTGGAAATTATTAGTAGCCATATCTGATACTCTGAAAAATTTCAGTGCAGCACATCATCCACATTAGCTCACTTCAAACACAAGCCAACTGCCACAAAGAGAAAGTCCCTCATTTAAAAAAGCCTCACCTTTGATAATATAACATCTCCTGATTCAGTAAGAGCAGCCTCTCTGGAATCCACAAACAGAACAGAATTCTTCATCAGTTCATCATCCAGTTCTCGCCAGTCTGGTCTGCTTGCTCCAACAGCTGAGACAATAGAAGTAATGAACTTGGGAAGAGCATTTAAAGTGAATTCAAAACATGTTTTGTCCAAAAGACATGTGTGAACTAACAATGGACATTACTGTGGAAATATAATATACAGTCTCACATTGTCACTGATGACATGCTCATTGGTTTAAAAAAACAAACAAAAAAAGATGCACCTGAAAACTGGTAAAGGCTGGGATTTCTCTCAACCTAGCCTCAGCTGTAATGCCGAGGTATATATGGCCCGCTTCTGTAATGTGCTGACTCCTTAAATTTCCATTAGTGTCAGTTAAAGATTACATTGCGTCCAAACCTCCAAAAGCATTACCGTTCATTAAAATGTACAGCAATCTTGACCTCTAGTCAGATAGATGCTGCTGCTGACAAAGGTCTTGTAATCCTCGTAAGCAAACCCTGGACTACTGGAACCAGTAAGTCATCGCACTTCAACCTGCTGAAGCATTAAGCTGCAACTCTCTGTGAAGCAGATCTCACAGAACTGAGGTTCTTCGCTGGCACTGTTTCCATCTCTTTGGTAGAATGGTCAAACTGCTCCTACCAAGTAATGCTAAGAAGGCAAAGGGGAGATAGCACTCTTAGCCCTTTCTCATCACCTATGTTTCTTGTATGGATGTGAAACTGTACGTGTAAGTACAAAACAAACAAGCCTTTGTTAGCAGCACTGAGCATGACACCAGTACTTAACTGTGACATAATTATTCTTTTCTGCTTACAGAAGGCACCATTCGAACAGACCACAAACATTTGGCAAAGCAACTCAGGGAAGATAATCTTAAGGTTAAACAGACTACATCTCTTCTGCAGACAGTGGCCTCAGTTTCCGTGACTGCCAACTTAAACGATGGTGGCTGTTTGTGTCATCCCCAAGCAAAGTTAACTAACACAGCTTCTCTAAAACATTTTATATTTGACAGAAGATTATCCTTGGCCAGACACTCTGGGTAGCGGAGGCATAAGAAAACCATCTCCCTTTGTCCATTATCTCTTGCACCCTCCTCCTCTTTCATGAGATCATTGCCAAATGACCTGAATTTTATCGTCCTTCAGTTTGATCCAGACTGCATTCATGTTACATTTCTATAGAGACAAATAAGATTTGAACAATCCCTCATTTATCCTTAACAGATCAGAAACAAAGTCGTTCGCAGCAAAGACCTGAACAAGTAGACAGCTGAATTTTACTAACCAAGATTTTTAAACTTACAGCTTCTATCATCTCCTTGTAACACTGTAAGTAGTACAAAAAGAGCAGGTTATACATAGCTAGAGAAACTAAAGAAGTTAAACTGCTTGATTTGTCTTAAGTACAGAAAGATCATTACAAACTTTTCATAGGTTAATGGAAGTTTTACTGTAGTCAAACGTTTTCTAGAAGCGTCTGACTGTTACGGAATAACAGATTCCATGTTGCCTGAATGCCTAAATGGAGAAAGAAAAAGCAGACAAAGAAAGGAAAAGGTTTTTTGTGTATGCGTCTCTTCAGTGACTGTAGATCTTAATTGATTTTGGTTGTACTTCTGACTACCATGCCGTGACATAACACAGACAGCATTCAATGACAAAGGACTAAACTGAGTTTGAAAAATTGGTAGGATGCTGCTAGAATGTGGGAACTTACTTTAAATGGTCCCCTTTGACAAGTCGCTTTTGTCTCATTACCGTGCGATTTGGAAAGTTCACAAGGTCATCTGAATCAGGCGCACAATTAAGAAAATAAACAAATCTGACCACATCCAGAAACTCTGAACAATAAGGTGATAACATCACAAAAAGGCAGGAAAAAAAAAAAAAACAAACCTCCCTATAATGAGAGGTCAAACTGTGAGGTTCTTACTTGGTTATTGCATTTATTATTTTTTTTTAAACTCCAGTAAAAATCAATGTGATCAGCACCAAAATGAATAAATAGAGGAGCTTATGAAAGTGGATGAAGGAAGGATGAGTGCTACCAGCAAAACAACAGATTGAGCAGGAATCACTTAGGAAATAACATTTTTGTATGGGCTATTTAAATGGAGAGCAAGTGAACATGAAATAATAACACAGCAGCAAAAATGATGTATGTGAACAAACATGATAATAAATATGTCCTTAAATGATGAGAACATAGCATACCATTGATATGGGCACCTGGTTTTACCCACTCTCCAAATAAAATTGGTGTTGTTGCCATGGTGACTGTTATAATCACATCAGCCCCTGTAACTGCCTCCTGAGCAGAAGAGCAGACATGCACCGGACCATTAACTGAGTTAGCAAACTTCACGGCATTCTCTTTTGTGCGATTCCATATCCTGACCTTCAAGGAAGAAAGGAAAAACAGATCAGCCTGGAGATTTTCTCCTTGTTGAAACAGAATAGACTTTGTTTCAGTTTTCAGTCACATCAATCCTAAACTTTTTTTTCCCCTTTAACGTTGCCACCATATAAGTGAGAAAATTCCGTGGGTGGGCAGCTACATTTGAATTGGCTTTTTTGCAATGCCAGAGTAACAGCTCCTTGTCAAAACGTATTTATAAAACACAAGGATTTCCAATAAATGCATTTAATGGAAAGTCACAGAAAGCTCACCCAAACATGGCATACATAGTAGGATTTTCTCAGGGAAAAAAACACCATCTGAAACATGACTTTGTTTCCAACACACTTGGACCAACATTTGAGCAAGAAATTTTACAGGTGTTCAGAGTATTATTGTGTTCTGCGTAAACAGGATCAAAAACACCATTAATCTCTGAAGTGAAACTTTGTCTGTAGCACATTTTATTTATAAAATATGCTCCTGAAATATCACAGACAAAAATGAATGTGCCCAGTTGTGTCCATTACCTCTTTAAATGTAAACAGCTCCATGAAGATTTCATAATGGCTATATGCTTGAACACCAGCTCCCAAAATGCACAGCACTTCTGCAAAAGCCGGCATTAACAACTGAGCGGTATCAAACATACAAAAAAAGCATAGGTAAGACAATATATTAACAGATAAGAAATAGGTATCAATATAGTACAAAAAGAAAGCAGTAATCTTAATCCACTTAAACAACAAAAAATGGTTTTATGCAAAAGCTAGTATTAAATTCCTAGTAATAGAAATCAATATTCAATAACCACTATCTATATATCTATATATCTATATGCACACAGATACATACAGTAATGCAAAAGCTAGCGTCAATAGCACCAAAGTATCCTTTGGCTTGATTCTGGATTTTAATTGTTTAGGTTTGTTAAGTCCGAAATTCAGTTCACGCCGTTGGATGTTAAGTCTAACGTAGATTCTGGGGCCTTAGCACACACTACTATCAGTATAATGTATCATATCTATGGGATTAATCAAGTGTAAAACTGTAGTGTTGATGTTCTGTACTGGCTGAAAACAAGCATTACGCTCAGGTTCCTCTCACACCTTGTTTTTTGTCTTTTCTCCTACACTGCCCACGTCCACATTTGAAGTTGTGAAAGCAGTGGGCCCTTTCAACATTTTTCCTTATACGTATTTCCCCAGATACCCTGTACTGCTACATGTATTTATTCTGTATCCCGAAACACAGTGATCTCTAGATCTAGACACAGCAGATGGTGAAACTCCTGATTTACAAGTCTGAGAAAGGAATTTTCTTAAAAACTGTATCTATGCACCATGTACTGCAAAAACAGCAATGTGAAAAACAATATTGAAATGCAGACTTATGGCTGTTTTTGGTTTTCTGGTTTAGTTCTTGCCTGTGATTCACCACTACTTGGCAAGGGAGAAGAGAGGGCTGCTGGAGTCCAGCCCTAAGCTATCCTTGTGTCTTGTTTATGCATTTGATGTGGCCACTCACTTCTGTATAAAAAGCTTTTGAACTGTGTAGGCTCTCAACACTTATTCTGCTGTAAGAAAAATTGAAAAAAATCTCATTGATCACATTTTTCAGTAGCAAGAACTCTTTTTAATGTTTCTTTCAAAGACACAGAAGCACTTATTTCAAAGGTTCCTTGCATAAAAGCACTGGGTCTTTAAAAAGTGAATGCCATAAAGGGGACAAGATGACAACTATGAGCTAAACTCAAACACTCCTGAATAATTCCCAAAACAGCAGACAATAATGAAGGGTCTGATCGTGAAGTCCCTTTAGCAGCCAAACTCCTTTGAGGCCAGCAGAGCCCTGACTGTGTAAAAACTGTCAGAACCATCTAAGTAGAGAATAGATGAAATGAATGAGGTCCTCTAACCTAATGTTTGAGGAATCCATTGTAAATTGTTCTGTCCCTTGGGAAGCTCTTGGGGACAGGTTCTTCACTCCAATTTTATGTCAGTTTAGTTCTATTGCCATGGATAGATTTAGGCTGGCATGAAGACAGCCACTAACAAGGTGGTGAGGTCAGCCTTCGGTCTGATGTAAAGCTGACAGGTGAAAAACAAAAGTACCTTTCAGCTCTGGCCCTCTTCTTACTGCCTCGTTCTTTGAGGTGAACACTAAAACACTGCTATACAATGGAAGGTGACTTGCTCTCTATCCAGTGCTAGGGGCACAGCCAAATATTGTTTTAAAAAAGAATTTGACAGCAACAATTTCCAACAGAAACAATGTAAAGCAACATACACTAAGATTTACATCACCTGTCTTTCAGACACTGAAGTTTATGGTTGTAGTCAGGGCTAGTCATCTGGACATCTTACAGTGACAGAGAAATTGACCAACAGATACCTCTGGACAAGTCTACCAACTATTATAGACATCATCTGTCTTAAGAGGACCCACACTACCCCCCTGGAAATACACCTTTTTCTTCTTTCTCCAGGTCCAATGAAACTCACCTGTACTGGCCTCATAGCAGAAAATACACATCTAAACAAAACTGAATACGTTACCGCAGCTTTATCACCCAATGCCATAAGAAGCATGTTAAGACAAGCACAGAAGAAACAAAAAAATCAGAGGAAACCAAAACAAACTCCCTGAAGAATGCAGAATGAAGCACAAAAACACAGCACAGATTCCTCGTGCCATCACATACAAAATTTTAAAGCCAAACACAACTCACAATTAAACCAGAAAATTGTGCTTTAAGTTTTCCCTGAAGGTATGTACATTATTTCTAACTTGAAGTAAACTGACACGCAGTGAAAGACACGTCACTCTCTCTAGTTACTTGATATATATAAATAAATGTGTGTATATATGTGTGTGTGTTTACGTATATATATATATATATATATATATATATATATATATATATATATATATATGGTGGTGATAACACCACAAACTGAGTCCGCTCTGATTTAGGAAATAGAAGACATACCTTGGTAGCTATTGCAGAAACTGCTGCAGTTCGTTTTGCTGTAATAACACTGCCATCTAGAACCTTTTAAAAAAAACAAGATGAGACTGAAACAAACAGTGAAAACATGTATAAAGGCCCAATATTTTCACCAAGTCATGAATTATATGCATTAAGTTATATTAAGGGCATAGACAAAAATATAAAGGTCAGTAATTAGTACTACAGCAACCACAAAGCACATGAAGCCCATGTACAGAGTGGGTAGATCGTCTGCTTATTCCAGTTCTTTCATGCCCTTCCACCAGCACAAATCGAGTGAAAAATGGTCAAATCTGAGCTGCTCCTAACCCACATGCAGGTGCACTTCACTTCCTTGGTTTCCAGCATAGGGTCTAATACAACTGCAATACTCTGCACTCTGGTACAATCAGGGACCAGCTCAAGCTGGCAGTAATTCTTGAGCTGCACTGTTTTATCCTGTAACAGAAGGGTGACAGAGAACCATGGAACTCCTTGTGCGTGTATCATGCATGGGAGGACATTCCAGTCTCAAAGTGTATTAACTGCTGTGTATAAATGATTTTTGGGGCTTTAAGGCAAAGGATGTTTTTTCAATACAGTGTAGAATGAAAAGCTATTATACTTTTCATGACCAGTTTTTGTCCTTTAATAATCACCATTACAACAGTGTAATTAAAATGGCCAACATTCTTAAAAATTATTAATTAAAAAAAAAAAGACCATGAATACTATTCCCTTTGATACCAATTGCATTTCTCTTTAGATTTAGGCTTAAGATGGTGCAAGATTCTTCAATAAGCAAGCCTTTTTCCTTCAAAATTCAAGGTAAACATTTCCAGATCATCTCTCTCTTCTAGTCACCCTGAGAGCCAACAGACTCCCTTCAAATCACAAATTACAGTAAACAGCTGACAAAAGGACACAGAGTACTGTTTAACACGCATGAAAGATATAAGACCTCCAGCCAAATTCCAATTAGGCACAAACACATTTTAATAATGACAAACTTACACCAGTTTACACCAGTGAAGTTCAATGTCTACAAATGAAAAGGGAGAGCTGGCAGAACATTCACAGAGGAGGATGCAGAAGTGTTGCACTCAACTCACAGCTTTTAAAGAGCCGTTGGTTGGGTCAAACAAGAGGACAGTTGCTTGGTGAGAGGGAACAGAAGAATCTTTCTTGTGCTCATAAAAAGTCACCAGCTTGGTTGTCAGAGCATCGTCTGCAGCGCTGTAAGCAGGCATAACTCCCAGGTACCTTTCAAAGAGGATTACTTACTCAATTTCAGCATCAGAGTCACGGAAACGGTTAACATCAAGCGCTTACGGGGAAGTTAATCAACAACTGGGTACCACCACCTTCCCCCGACGCTTTGATTTCACCCATCCCTCTCCTTCCCCGCGGCGGACCCGACCTCCTCCCTCTGACAGCGGCCACGGGAAGCATCACCCCCTGCCCGGCCCACTCCCCTGGCAGCCCGGGGAAGCCGTCCCGCTCTCCTCACCCGCCGTGAGGCCGCACCGGCACCACGGCGCGCACCGGCTGCACGACGCCCCCGGCTGCTCCGGCCGAGAAGTTGCCCAGGGCGGCCTCCAGCGCCGGCAGCAGGAGGCTGGCGCGGTGCAGGTACTTCTCCACCTCCTCGCTGCCGATGAAGACGGGCGGAGCCGAGCTCATGGCGAGCGGTGGGGCCGAAGCACCAGGCAGAGACACGGGGCTGAAGCACCGGGCTCTGCCCCCCACGACCGCCGCTAAGTACCCGGCGGCTGCCACTGCCACCACCCCCCGCCCCTCAGCAGCACCGCCCCGCGGGCCCGGCCTCCCCCTCCCTCAGCCCCCCGGGCCCGGTCGCGCCTCCCGTAGTCCTCGCCCGCTGCTGAGGCGCCCCGCACCCCACACATAGAAACAGCGGGCGGTAAAACGGCCCCGCTGGGGCTTAAGGGAGCTCCAGAACCCCGAGAACGGCCGCCAGCCCCACTCAGACACTGCCAAGAGACGGGGCGGCTGCGAACACTACCGAAGAGCCGCGCCATGGCTCGCCTCGGGCCCCCACAGCCACAAAATGGCGGCGCGCCCAGAGCCCCCCCAGCCCCAAGATGGCGGCGCGTCCCATAGCGCCCCGCGCAGGCCGGGCAGATACGGCACGCACAGGCCGGGCAGACGCACCCCGCGCATGCGCGCAGCCGCCCCCGCCTGAGGAGGACTTTTAACCGCGAGCAGTAGAGTTGTCGCTCTCGGCTCGCTAGAAAGTCGCGGCGGCGCAGGGCGTGCCGGGAAGGCAGAGTCTTCCCCCGGGGCAGCCATCTTGTTCTCCTCAGCGGGCGCGGCAGGATGAGGGGCTTTGCGGGGGTCGCGCCGGCTCTGTCGGTGAGCGAGGGCTGAGGGGTGCGCTGTGTGGCGGCGGGCAGGCGGAGGAGGATGCCAGGGCGGTTGTCAGGGTCCTGGGGGCTGCTGAAGGCCGGCCTCAGAGTGATGAGCCCGGCCGGGCCCCGTCGGTGGGCTCTGGGCGGGTGGAGCGGGCAGAGCTGTGGGGCTGCGGGGCAGGGGCAGGGGCAGGAGGATGGGGTCGGGGGAGGGCGAGCGGCGGAGCGGGAGCGGGAGGGGGCGGCTCAAGGTCAGGCAGGCCGCGGGCACGGCCCAGGGGGGCCTCAGAGCAGCTCCTGCTGGGCCAGGGGCTTCTCCCGGGGCTCCCCCGGGGCTCGGTTCGGCAGGGAGGGGGGGCGAGCGGCCTCCCGGCGGTGCGGCTCGCTAGGGGCGCTTTTGCCAAGGTGATGCCCTTGGCGAGCGGGGCCTGGCGGCGGGGTGGTGCTGGAAAACGTCCTGGTGAGGCCGGGGCACGTCCTGGGGGAGCTGCCTGCTGGAAATCCCTGAGGGGATGGCGGATAGCTTCTGTGTCAGAATGCTTTGAAGTCAATTTTAGGCATACGCTACTAGTTAATAAATAAGAAGGCTTAGAGATTAAGATTAGATATCTTAACGAATTTGTGGTGAGGGGAGAAAGGAATTTTTTCTGGACTTGCAATATGTTAAATGGTGCCTGTGGTGAAGTAAGGGCAGTACCAGCATTGCTGTCCCTACTGCTGACTGCAGTGGTGTGCCTGTCACTCAGTTTTTTACTTTGAGATGTAAGGGGGTGAGACTTTTCTCTTTTGATTTGAGAAGAGCAATAAATATGCTTATTTCACAGAGGAAAAAAATGTGGAAGGGAATAGCATTTAAGATTTGAAATTAACATTAATGTCACTTCAGTTGCCACCTACTGAAGGGGAAAGCGGTTCAATTTGAAGGCCTACTTCTAATTATTGCTCTGCAGTTTGGGGACTTGCATCTGTGTCCTATTTGTGCTCAGTAATCAGTGTAGGTAGGTTGATATTCTGACTCTGAGTTGAACTGCCTGTACCACGTAAAGTTATCTATGAAGTTATCCTGTGTTCATGGGGTTTACTTAGCTATTTGTTCAGTTAATTCCTATGCAGTAGTTCTACAGACAATATAATGTCAACAGAGATTCATGCTATGGGACAACAAAAAGAAAAATAAGCTTTCCTAAGTACTACTCGTTGAACTTCCAAAAACCTTTTATAAATCACTGTACAGATTTCAACAGTGATGTAAAAATGACTGGAGGACTTAACAGGAAATCACTGTTTTTACTGTGGGACTTGAAGTTGTTTGTTGCATTTCAACTTTAAATTAATTTGCTTCTTCAGTATGCAATGTAACGTGATGAACTAACTCAGAAAAATCCTTTCTTTTATGCTTCGTCCTCTAGAAGAGACTGTACTCACTTAAAGTAGCTCCTAAAGTTGCATCATCAGCAACTGCTGAACGAGTGAAATTATCTCCAGAGTCTGAGGATCTGGAGGTCAGTATGAATACTGGTATTTTTTATCTTTTTATTTATAAGTCAGTCAGAGAAGACCTGTGACAGTATTTCTAATGGATCGGTAAACCAAATTTTATTTTAATGCAGATCACAAAATTACCAAATGGCTTAGTTATTGCATCTCTGGAAAACTTTTCTCCAGCTTCAAGAATTGGTGTGTTCATTAAAGCGGGCAGCAGATATGAAACCACTGGTAACTTGGGAACTGCTCACTTACTTCGGCTTGCATCTACTTTGGTAAATTTTTATTCTCTTACTATTTTTGGCAATGGATGAAATGGTGGGAAGCTTACATGTATGACTTCAAAAAGAGGTGATATGGTAACATGTAGCATACGTGATCATACAGCGCAGAAAACAATGTACATTGATAGTTCGTTACTGGGCTTAAATGCAAGAAAAATGCCATTACTTCCTGGATGACAATGTTATTTATTTGGCTCTGTACTTTTTCATAGTGTCTTAAATTATGTACACAATTCAACTATAATAAAATTTGCATGTAACTTAAGCTGCAATAAAAGATAATTCAGATGTCTGAATTATCTTAGTTGTTCTATGCTTTTTATCATAGTTGTTCTATGCTTTTTTCAGTTGTTATCTGGCTGTAGCTGCAGATGCTTGCACACCAGTCAGATTGTGACAGAGTTACTCAGCACTGGTGACTGCTGTGAAATGTGTTCTCAATCTACTTCAGTTTCAGGCAGAAAAAAAAATAATGTCCCAGCTGCTTATTACCTCCTTCCTAATGACTGCCAGAAGTCACTTTCCCCAGACAGCTTGTAGCCTAACAGTATGTGTAGGCATCTGTTGTCCTGGTTGTGTTAAGGTTATTTAAGTTAAAAATCCAAATTTCAAACATTTAATAGGATTATTCTCATGGAATGGGACTGGGGAGCAACTATGTGAGCAATTGCATTAGAAAATCAGAGCAGATGATAGAAATGATAGCAAGGATGCAGTAAGTTGGCTTTTCTTACGTATATAATGTTTTCTGTATAAATGAATAAACAGGTACTGTTTCACATCTGCCTGAGTGCTGAACCACCTCTGGCAAATTTGTTCTTAAAATAGCTATAATTTTAATTTTTTTTTTCCCATTTCTTTTTTAATAGACTACTAAAGGAGCATCTTGCTTCAGGATAACTCGTGGCATTGAAGCTGTTGGGGGTAGCCTAAGGTTTGTAACATCACATAAACCTAATCTATTTTGGTAAGATAAAAACAAGCTACATGACAAAGGGAAACTTAAAACAATAAGCATTAAAATATGTAGGTGGATAAGGTCAGCGTGGGAATGGTGCACATTGACAAGAAATGACTTTTGTACTTCTCCTTTCACTAAGGTTCAAGAGTGCACACATAATTTGCATTTTAAATAATAGTTTTATGATTTGTACAGAAAGCTTAATGTGCTTTCTGCAGTTTAAGTCTTCAAGATTAAACTTGCTGAGGTCTGCTGATATTTTTATTATTTTTTTCCCTTTTGTGAATAGATAACACTCATACTGCAGTTCTGGGAACAATTCAAGCAGTTGCTAGATTTTGGGACTTGGGAGTTTAAAGCCTAGAAAACAAAACCTAAGAGAGAAAAGAGGGATCTAGCTGTACCTGCTTTCTTGCATTGTTTCTTGGAAATTAACCAGTAAGATTATTTTATGTAGAATTTGATTAAACACAGATTTAGATAACTCTAAGCTTTACCCTTTTTGTTAAGCAAAAAAATATGTTGAGGCAAATGATGATGGTATCCTATATTTGGATAGTCACAAGGTACTTGTTATAACCTGAATATACTTGCTATTACCTGAATACCTAAGACATGGGTTTTAGGTATATCTATTTCTCCTATAGGACTGTGTGTATCAAAATGCTCCTATTACCATTCCTTTAAACATTCATCTGGAACAGAGTTAACCTTAACTTGTATTCTAGTCAATACCTTGCTGAAAGCTTCAGACAATAGGGGAATATGTGTAGAAGTCAAAGTATTCGTATGCTCTCTGCTGAAATAGCTTTTGTATTTTTTCTCATTTAGCGTGTACTCAACGAGAGAGAAAATGACTTACTCTGTTGAATGCCTGCGTGACTATATGTAGGTATACAGATAAACTGTAAACCAAATAATTGTAATTGCTCTGTAGTAAAGCAAAGACTTACCATTTTAAAGGGTAGGTGTTAATCTAGTTTTAATGTTGTGGTAATAAATCAGTAAATTACTGCATTAATATTTAGCTCCTGTTTTTCTCTCACAAGCATATGAATGCGGCAGAACTGAATTAGAATTCTCATCTGTCATACAGCTGTGCTAATAACTACTCTGGCTTTAGTGACATACTCTGTTAATGTGCTTCTTATTGGTTGGTTTGAGTTGCTTTCAACTAGGAAAGAAATACATGCTACTTCTGTTGTGTTTAATCCCTTTGTAACTTTTTTCTCTAGTGATACAGTAATGGAGTACCTTCTAAATGTCACCACAGCTCCAGAGTTCAGACGATGGGAAGTATCTGATCTTCAGCCACAATTAAAAGTTGACAAAGCAATTGCATTTCAGAATCCTCAAGTTGGTAGGTGTATTTTCTGATCAATGTATTGGCTTCATGGGAGTATCTTCAAAATGACAAACTTTGGAAAACTTTGCTTAGTCACCTGGTTATTCCATTTTTCACCCTTTCCCTGTTGATAGGTATTGTCTTTCTGTTGCTATGGAATTTCTTAGCAAATCCATGTTTTTTTCCAGCTCATATATAACAATGTTACTGTTTTTTACTACTCTCCATCCCAAAAGAAAAACGAACAAACAAAAAACTGTATCTGCAGCTTGCCGATGAGGCTCAAAAAGCATTGAGCATTTACAAGTGTTTAGTGTTTTTAAAAGGTGGAAGTCTGCAGACTGTTGCTTAAGGACTTGTCCAATACTGAGTTTTAGCTTATTACAGTCCTGCTATTGCAGATCTTGTGGATGAATGTCTTTAGTGTGGAAGTGGACCATAGCTCAGTCACTGGTGTAACATTTAGATTCATTCATAATGTTCATTAAAAGTAGCTATTATGTTAGTCATAAACTTTGTTCCTCTTAGGAGTGCTGGAAAACTTGCATGCTGCAGCTTACAAGACTGCTCTGGCAAACCCCTTATATTGTCCAGATTACAGAATTGGAAAAATTACATCTGAGCAGGTAGGATTCTTGTGTTATAAGTCTATCTTAGTTTCCTTAGTAAGGATAGTTGATACTTGACAGAGAAAATTAATTTTTCAAATATATAGTAAGTATTTATTATCATATTAGTCTGGTGTTAAACTAATCTGTAGCCTTGATGCTTTTAGTATTGAGTTTAGAACTCATATTCACATGTAGAAAGGTTGTTAACATCAGCGGCTTTCTGTTGATAGTAAGGCTGTCAATGAAATGTGTGTTGTGTAAAAGGGTTTTGTGGCTGTCACTGGAAAGCATGTAAAATGATGTTCTACAGACAGTTCTTTTTGGAAGCATTGGAGTTAGTTGCTTTAGGAAGTATAAGGTCTGAATGTCAGGAACTTGCTTTTCATTTTTGTTCTTTATGCCAAATACCTTAAAATGTGACTTTACTGTTGCAGCTTCACCATTTTGTGCAGAACAATTTCACAAGTGCAAGAATGGCTCTTGTGGGAATAGGTATGTATGTTCTTTAATGGACACTGCAATTCGTAAGGGGAAACTACTATAGAAATCAGAGTTCTCTGGAGAAGAAGATTGTTATGATAACACTTATATTACTGAAAAACTTATACCAGTTACGTAACAGTGACATTACTTGGAATAAACTATTGCATTGCAGGTGTAAAGCATTCTACCTTAAAGCAAGTTGCAGAGCAGTTTCTAAATATCCGAAGTGGAGCTGGTACTTCTAGCGTAAAGGCTGTCTACCGAGGGGGTAAGTAAGTTTTCTGTACCTGTTCTGAATGATTTGGGGGTGTTATTATAAATGTAGTATTATTTAAAGTTACAGATGAAAACTATATAGATGTGCTAAGCGTTCTGCATGGAAAATAACAATTGAGTGGTATCTCCCACCTAGATAAACAGAGGATTTTCTTTCTCCCCACCATGGAAGGTCCTGGGATAAAACAGAAACAGTGTCTTCAATAAAGCTTTACCTGCATGATCATTTGTTCTGTGAAGTGGAAAAACAGGCTGGCATATATTTTTTTCTTGGCATATCTGGGAAGATTCCCTTAAAAATTGGGAAAGGTAGAGAGTAGTTTAAGAATGTCTAGAATCAGTTGGAGATTGTGTTAAGTGTTTCATAAGAGACAAAGCAAGGCTTAGCTCTTTCAGAGCAGTATCTTGTCCTACTGCTATTCACTGGTCTTTAGTTGGGGTATCGGATCACTCAGTAGACAAATGGAAAAATATAAAGTTTTGAGGTTTGAATGAAATAACTTCAGTTTCTGTAAAAACAGAATACTCTTATGAACAGAGGGTACAGTACTTTTATATATTTGTTATCTGGAGACTCAGTTTTATCATTTTACACTTTTAGGATCAGGCTCAAATTAGGTGTAGTAATGTACTTGGTTTTATGCTTGCAAGACTTTTTTTTTTTGAATGCAGGGGATTTCATTAAATGCTTTTTTCAAAGGAATATGTTTGTTTTAATAAGTGTTAAGAACAGCATCTTAGGGTTGTAAGGGGGTTTAATGATTAGGAAGCTACATGATGACCTACAGCTTACTAACAGCTTCTTTCTGTCTTTTCTGACTACATATGCAGTAACTTCACAACCTGACTTCTCCATCACAAAAATAACCCCGGGCAGAAGTGTTTCCTTTCCATACCTCTGAATGTGTAGCAGTTTTTAACTGAATGCTGCATAATCTTTTATTCTGTTACTGTATTTTTAGGAGAAATCAGAGAACAGAATGGTGATAGCCTTGTCCATGCTGCTGTTGTAATAGAAGGAGCTGCTGTTGGAAGTGAGGAAGCAAATGCATTCAGTGTCCTTCAGCATGTTTTGGGTGCTGGACCCCTTATCAAGAGGGGAAGCAATGTTACCAGCAAACTGTACCAGAGTGTTGCTAAAGCAACTACTCAGCCATTTGATGTAAGTTCAGAAAGTCACTACACTCATGTTTTAAGCAAAATGCATACTATCCTTTGAGAGGTTACTATTTCCATCTAGAGTCTTCATTAGTTATTATTATTAATTCTTGCATAAGGTGAAATATTTCAGAGAATGCATTCCAATGTGATCTTTCCTTTGCACAGGTGGAGTCTAGCTTCCTGAATTCCAGTATTTTGGATCCTTATAGTAATTTTCCTATGCTCAATACTGAGTTGTTCTGCTACTTGAAACAATAGATGATGATGTTTGTTTTTCAGGCTTCCGCATTTAATGTTAATTACTCTGATTCTGGTCTATTCGGGTTTTATACCATATCCCAGGCTCAAGATGCTGGGCAGGTGAGTTGCCAATTAGAATTTAAGTATTAACAACCTAACTGACAAAATAGTGCTTTGGCTTGAGGCAGAGACTGATTTTTCTTAAATACAATTGATCTGCCTTCTTGTATGACAGTGCTGCGTGTTTGGTTACAACATTTCTGTAGGCTGGCAATGAGACTTACTTTCTCAAAAGTACAAATGTGTAATATGAACTAGAGCTAGTAAAGTACCATGGATTGCTGATTGTAGGACTTGAAATTTTTAAACCTAAGTAGATTGTGATGAGCATGCCAGCTCATTAAGCTGACAGAACTAAACACTCTGAAAAATGGTGAGGCCATACAAATTAACATGGTGTTGCAATTCAGATCCACACAGCTCTTTTTTAATCACGTTTTGGCATTTATGGGTGTTTTTAGTTTTGTTCTAAAGCTGTTCAATATTGAGGCTGAGCTAACAATCCTACTACTATCAGCTGCTTTTCCCTGAAGTCTTTCTAAATGTCAGATAATAGGAATAACATGTTTAAATTTAATGCTGGAAGAATTCTTAAGTGATTAAATTTCTCAGGTCATTAAAGCTGCTTTGAACCAGATGAAGGCAATTGCTCAAGGCGGTGTCACAGATGAAGATGTCACAAAGGCAAAGTGAGTAAAGAACCATCTAATGTGATGGAGAGGTTTCTTAACGTGCAGCCACTTATCAAGCACTTGGACTATTCTGTACAGCAGGGCTTGTATAGTGCTGTAACAATTTCTATTGTGAAATGCTTCCTTTTCTGTGTTAAAATTGAAGCACTATCAATAGACTTTATTTCACCTGAAGCTACACTGATTCTCTGCTAGCAGTATTTCCTCATAAAAACTTGTTCAATAAACGTTAATATTTTCAACTAACTGTTTCAGTGTAAGGAATTTGCAAGCATCAACAGATGATGTTGTTTTAATCATACTCCCTTGTACTAAGGCATTTAAATTGGAATTCTAAAATGCATTATTTAGGTAATTCCCTGTACAGTCACACTGCAGTAACTCCTGAAACAGTCATATTAAGCAACTACGCCCTTCTGAATCTTCTAAGAATAGCAGTAATGAGGATTTGCAAATGTAAAGCACTGAATTAGTGATATTACATCCAAGTGCTCTAAATATATTTTTCCCTTAGGAACCTTTGAGAAGGAGAAAATTGCTGTCAGTGGTGTAGTAATAGCAGAGTTCTGGAGTTCCTGATTTATAGAGGGCATGCACATTTAGTGAGGTGGTGTTTAATGCTACTCAGAGTTTAAACTGCACTGAGCCTCTAAAGCTGTAATAGTACAATACAATATGGTACAGATTCACTCAAGTAGAAAAACAAAAATGCTGTCTGCTGTGTATGTGAAGTGCTTATAGGACTCCATGTAAATCTTGATTACAGAATACATAAACTAGACATGACTGGTTGTGCCATAGTCACTTGTAGCTAAATGGTACGCATTCTGTTTTACACTTGTTTTACATGAGTGACAAAAAAATTCTCAAGGTCAGTGATGTTTGTAGAATATTGCAATTCAGTCAAAAATAGCAAGGTACCTAGTCCTATTCTATTGAAATAAACTATTTTCTGCCACTAACCTTCTTTTAATTAAGATTTTCTTGAGTAGCAGTAAGACTGTCTATACCAGGAAAAAAAATCACAGTATGAATCTGGTGTCTTTTCCCAGAAAATTGAACTATTCTACAAGGAACATTTACAATCACTGCTGCTTTACCAGAAAATTGCTTTACACACATCAGTTCTTGATAAGATGCAGGCATCAATTTCAAACCTGATTTTTTAACTTAATAGGTTTTGTCTAATTGGTGAAGTACTTTTATTAGTTACTTCAAACAGAAACAAATTTTGAGCTAGAGATCTCCTGATTGCGTGGGGTGGCTGATCATTCCAAGGCAGGTGGTATTCCATTACCCTGTTAATTTCATGCTTTGACGATTTGTGGTGCCTTTTTCAAGCATGGAAGGTTTCTATGGTTAGGAAAATCTATCAAAGTCTTGAAAAGTTAAAATGCTAAAAACTCATTGCACTTGCAAGGGGTGGTAATAACAGAACCTATGTGCTCACTTGCTTAATGCTTTGTTTGGCAGAAATCAGCTGAAAGCTGCCTATTTGATGTCAGTGGAATCTGCAGAAGGTTTGCTGAATGAAATTGGCTCCGAGTCATTGGTTTCTGGCACACACACATCACCATCTGTTGTTGCTCAAAAAATTGACTCAGTATCCACTGCTGACGTTGTGAATGTAAGTATGTGTCAGCATTTACAGGTGTTTCTTAATCACTGTCTAAGATTTTAATACAAAAGTGGTGTTCATTTGTGTTTGTTTATAAAACACACACATCTTTTCTTGTAAGCAATTAGCTTACATATACCAGTTGTCTATCTTTTGAGGCCTTTATTAACAGAAGGCCCTTTAATTAAATTTAAAAGACTATATATTTATTTATATAAAGCCAGTGTAGCTGAGAGTACCAAACTGCCAACCAGTATTAAAGGAAAACTTGCTATGAGTTTCAGCGTGGGCAGATCTGTGTCAAGACTTCTAGGATTCCTGAGCCTAGAATACGTGGTGGACTTAATAAAACAACTAGGCTTTCAGTGATAAGCTGATACAGCAGCAAGGTAATTCAGAATAGCAATGTAGTTTATACTTGAAGCAAATTCCAACCAAAAATCCATCAGAGAGACGTTCGAAGACAAAACTTATTTTTCTAGTCATCACTTCCTTGTGTTGCAGTAGTAACTAGCAATAGCTTTAGTAATAAGGACAGAACCACTGTATCTTGTGGTGGTGTAAGTAGAATTCTGGGAATATCCACTTCCAAAGATTTTATGCCTTTTATAGCTAGCTGTCATTCCCTCATTCCCCTTTAATGAGGAGCTGAATTACGAGCAAGTAAGCTTAGACAGCCAAAGGAAAATTGTAGACTCAATGACCTACTATAGTAGGTCATGGAGTCACTTATTTTTTTTAATGACTTGATGTTGAGGCTGTGAGTGGCAAGAAACTCTGTTGTAGTGAATATATCCTTACATCAATTTTTCTGATGTGTTTTCAGGCTGCAAAGAAGTTTGTCAGTGGCAAGAAATCCATGGCAGCTAGTGGTGATTTGGGAAATACTCCTTTTCTTGATGAGTTGTAAAAACAAAGCTGGGATACAGTTTCATGATGGACCTGAACTATAAATCACCTGTGTTCTAAAGAAATTACTACATTGTTATTTATGAATTCAGTTCTTTCAGGAAATTAACCTGGTGTAATTGTGGGCTTGCACTCGTCAAATAAAGTGCTGAGTTCATACATTGTGTTGATTTTATTTTTTTTTTTCACTGAAAGTGGTATCTAAAATGCTGGCAAGTCTGGCCCTATATGTTGAAGCTAAAACTGCTGTGAGAAAATAAGGTAACTTTTAGTTGATGTAAAAAATATGTATGTCAAAAATGATCCTTGTGATCCTGATCCAGATGAACCTTGTAATCATTACTGGTTGTCTACGTATTCTTGTATAGGAACAGGAAAAGCTCTTGCAGAACTTTGTGCCTGTACCACCCTTGTGTTGCATAAATGAAGAAACTTATTTTCAAAAATAACTATATTATAGCTTCTTAGAGATTACTAGTTCCAGATGAATAGAGTTGCAGAGGTAGCAGTGTTTTGTAGTGTTGTGTCCACAACTAGTATTGACAGACACCTTTGAGAGGTGGGAGGGCACTGCTAAAACAGATTTGTATAGCTATCATATAATTTTAAATATGCTAGGACTTCTGTGTTTTTGGAAGTCTAGGCATGTATTAAAAAAAAATACAACTTCTGAAGAAGTCAAAGTTTTGAAGTTTTATTCCAAAGCAAAGGCAAGTTCCTTCAGACAGGTTGTGTCTTATACAGAAGAGTGAGAAGAGGAACTGGTCTCACTGTTTTCCACAGTCCGATATGGCGGGGGTCCAACACCACTAGCATCAAACTCAGAATTGCACAGTGCGTCAACATAATTATGAAGAGCAATGTCACATCCACTGTTTCTCCCTTCTGTAAGTGTCTGGATTGTATCAGATACATGTAAACTCTTGTATATTGATGATAATTCATGAGTAAACTCAGAACAGGATGACTGGGAAGATGTATACCGAAAAGTTTCCAAGTCTGTATCATCATCACTACTGGTCCCAATGTCTTCCTCCTCAGTGTCTTCACTTGTGCTGAAAGGATACAATGTGGGATTACTCAGATGTAATAATTCCCTTAGTCATTTAGTTACCTTGCCTAATCATGGAGTCTTAATTTTTGCAAATATTTGTTCCAGAGACAAATTCATTAGTTCTGTAGATGCTCTAATACCAAAGTAATACTATTGTCCATTACCGTTTGCACATTGTTTCTTTTGGACTCTAGTGGCTAAGCTGTCATTTGGTCAAAAGAAAAGCTATCCTTTCCCTGCTCTTTTGGAATAGTAAATGCTTCGATTTATTTAAACATAAGCCTAGAGGTTTAATCTTTTAGAAACCCTTTTGCTGCATGAGCTTCCTCTCTGTCTCATTGTTAGGCTGTTCCAGCCTAATTATCTGTTTTTCATACTTACGTTCCTTCCCTTATCTCTGAGGTTTCTATTGTAACTTTGTGCCTCAGGAAAACTTGTAACTGCCATGTATCCCATCTAGATTAATTACACTTGCTGTATGAACCACCTTTAGAATTGCGAGCAATACAGTTTTAAAAGCTGCTGTATTTATGTAGTGGTTCTCCCAAGATAGGTGCCTTTCCACTCACAATGAATTTAAAATGTTATTTGCTGCTGTCAGTAGTTTGAGTTATTAAGAAACAGTTTAGCTTTTAACATGACCTCCATCTTGAGATCATTGGTTACTTGTAAGCATCTACATCCTTGGCCATTACAAATTAATCTAGCCTCGTGGACTTCAGGGGAATTATTGGCAACCAGAATTTTTATGGTTTCTATGGAGAAAGGGACATGTCTAAAATAATATGTATTTTGACCCTGTCTTGAATGAAACTACAAAAGCAAACATCTCTCTTGGTATTTGATATTTCAAATTACAATTCTCCATGAGAGAAAGTAAAAATCTTTACAGACCCCTGAAATTAAAATGCTAATACTCTTTCTTGCTAGAATAATAAGCAAGGTATGAAATTCTAGTTATGTACAACACTTGTTTCTTACTCTTCTGTCATCACAGGAAGCTTTACTTCAGGTATTAATTCAACTGCACTCTGCCAGTGTTGAGGTACTTCAATAAAATTTCTGTAAACCCTGATTTGTAGAGTAGTCCCTACAGGAATATTGCGCAGGATTTTCCGAAGCTCTTGCAGAGTACATCCTAAAACGTCAGCATGTCCAATCTTTATTAGAACATCACCTGCCAAGGAAGAAAATTGACAGCAATCAGTTTTAAAGACTCTTTCAAGGTTTTTTTTTGTCCATATTACAAAATAGTCTTAATTGATATATTTTTACTTTTTTTTAAAAGCGTGTTTAGCAGCTCCTCAACTGGATGCAACTTTACTTTTGCTTTCTTTTTTTTAATGAAAGAAAAGTTCTTTACAGCTCTGTCAAGAACTTTTTTACAATGCTAAGGAAAGCTGCAGTTGAGTTACATGCTTTGGGCTGTTTCTGAGTCAATGTACCATACTTTAGATTGCCTATTCAGTGTTACCTTGCATTTCTGTGGTGTTTTATTAGGGAAGACAAAGGTACCATGGTGAATTCTCTGATCAGTAACATTACCTGTTGTGAAGAGGAGCAGTTATCGATAAACATGTATTGAACTGCAACAGAACAACATAGGGGATTTGAATAAGCAGTAGAGCTGTCTGCTACCATAATAGGTAGATCAAGGAGCTTCTCTCCCTCTGCTCTCTTTTCTTTAACTATTTTTGGGTTACAGATGTCTGTATTTGAACCATATTTTCATTTACTTTTTCCATTAGCTACTGCTGCTCCATTATCATCACACTTACTCTCCACTCTAGCAAGATACTGGTTCTACTGGGGCACAAAAGAATTTCTGGAACAAATACCAAGATATCAGATACCAAAAAAGCAACAGGAAACTTTTTACCAACAGTGGTATGTAAGTTCTCAGCTTCACTTAATCAGAAAGGTAAATCATGTGAGTTACTTGTTTCAAAATACATAGCTGTAAATGTCCATATATTTTAAAACTTCTCCAAGAAACTACTGAAATAATCTATTAAACACCAGAATTCTGATTTTCTGCCCATACTATGCTGATAACACTGCTGTGGCAAATCAAAGGTATTTCTGAATTGCAGACGTAAGATAGTTTTGCCTCTGCTTCAGCATCTATAGTCTGATACACTACCTAGCTTTTCAGTTCACCTCTCAGTTTTGTGCTAAATAATATCCTTCAGTGGCCACTCAAGATTTGTGTTGGGATAACCTCTTGCAGCATGAAGGTATTCAGAGGAAGCACCTATACTTAGCAGCCCTATTTCTTCTTTTTAGCATACATGTTAGCATATGTATTTGGTGAGTCTAGTTGTAGGATTTTAAGACACTAGGGCCTCTTGCTTCCTGCGTTAACTTCTACCTTATCCCTGTTAAATTCAACAGAATCACACAAGCTCTTTTAATAAACTATAAGCAGTAATGTGGATCTTTCATCCTAATGCTTAAAACTGTAACCGAAATGTGAGAAGAAAGAACTGCCAGAACTAAAAGGACAATGCTGGGGAAATTGTTCTAATTTGAAGATAAGCATTTTCACTGGACAGCCAGTAAATCCTAAATTAGTTCATTACCATCAAGTCTTAGTTTCATTATCTACGTTAGAGACTATTTAATATTTGGTAGTAACGTAGCACACTATCATCCCCAAACTGTAGTTTATGAGTCTAATGTAAGTGGTCTAGGGACCCATATGAAGCAGTCAAATTTACAGAGCTTTCAATTACAAGCCTAATATAGGTGTCTGATGTTTCACAAGAAACCTTAATCAGTAATAGTCTGTTAGTACTCATAAGGCACATCTCATGTTTAAAACATTTAGGAAGGGGAACACCTCTATGGATTGTCAGAGCATAGAGATTAGTCCATTACCACTTTCTAACAATTTCTATAAAGAAGAGAAATAAAAAGCAAACAATAAGGCAAACTAATTTCATGCCCTCAGGAAGTTTTGCATTACTTGTAGAATGAAATTATTTGAACAACAATGCACTGAACAAAGAAAGAAATTATTAAAGTTTCATTGCTATATAACGGTAATAGACAAACTATTTTTGAACAAACCTGCTGATGAATAGGAAATCTGTTTTATCTGCAGAATAATATAAAGATTTAAACCTTGATCTGATTATGAAATAGTCGTCTTTATCAGCTATTTTAAGATCATAGGTATTCCATTACAGTGACGTGTTGGCACTGAGCTTTATACGGTTTGTGCTAGTTTCTTTGCTCTGTATTTTTAAATTGAGTTTCTTTTGATCTATGTAAGTCTAGATAAATCAGAGACAGGCCTGAAGCATAAATGCAGAATGGCAATATTTTTAATGCTGTTAAATTTGAATATTACTGTTCGGTTGGTTGGTTTACCTGGTTTCAGCTTTCCATCTTTAGCTGCAGAGCTTTTCTCAACAAGGCACATTATCTGGAGGTATGGTCCATTCTGTATGATTATAAGACCTAATCCTTGTTTGCCCGTCCTAATATTTGCCCTTAATTCTGTACTCCGTCTGTGCTGAGTAATGTTTCCCAGTGCTGGTGATTGTCCTTTGAAAAGTGAGGGGAAAATTTGAATAGTTTAAACTGTGATATCATCATTCAATAAAATGTTTAAGGAGACATTTAGCAGAAGCTGCACCCGTTCTTGATTGTCTAAACAGTTAAGTCCCTCATCCTTAACTGCTTCTCTTAGAAGCATTGCCTGCTGAGTAGCTGACAAAAAGCTATAATGACAACACTCAAAAAAGTCAGTTTATTCCATACACTATCTCTCTGCAAATAAATATCTTGAAAGTATTTTTTATTTAGAAACTTATTTCTTAAAAGTCACACATTTTTGACAAGAAAAAAAATCTAATACTTTTCTTACTTAAATATTCATTAAAAAGGCTAATATATTCAGGGAAAGTAGAGAACAGGGTACAGAATCACAGAGCAAAGGAGCTGTGAGCTGTTAAGAAATTGAAGAAAGGATTGACTTCTTACCAAAAATGGAATTTTTCATATCAATATTTACGGAGGAGATTGATTTCTGAATTTCCCGCACAGAAGTTTCATACCCTACTGCCAACGTGAGAGCAGCAACTGCAATTGCCATATTTAGCACCTGCAAAAATAAAATACTCTTGAGCATCCACTATCCGTTAAAATGCATAATACGGGTAATACAATATAAACAACATTATCCTAGCATCTCCACCAAGAAATATAATAGAGTAATAAACTACGTTCTCTCAAGCCTGTTCTCCTCATCAATAACAAGGAAAAGTTAAGACGGACACACAAATGCTCAAGATTCCTAAAATAAGCCATCTTCTGTTAAAGATGAGTTATAAAATACTCTGTTTTAAGTAATCTTTAAATATTACTTCTTACAGTAATAACTTGAACTGCTGGAGATGTCTGTCTCCAGCTGTCTGAAATCACTTAATGAAAATTCCCACTATTTTTCTCTTTTGTAAAATATGGAACCTTCATCACCTTTCCAGTGTCTTCTGTAAATCTTTGGATCAGGCTCTAATTGACAGCATTGAATATATGAAATTAGGATTAAAAGTATAGTAATGTGAATGTGTGATTTGTCAGTTTGGCTGATGAACAGAAAAACAGAGAAGGAAGCAGAAAGGGTTCAAATTTTCTTTTCCTTCGCCATGACAAATGCAGGATTGTTGTTGTTGATGAGCAGAGTACTACATCTGATTTGAATGAAGTATTTAATTTTCATGGCTGCTTAAGAAAAGCAAAGGAACACTGACACTGGAACACAGTCTCAAAATTCTGAGATGTCAGATGTCTGGCCTGCTACTCTTTGACCAGCTCAGGAATTTATGTAAAGTGGTGCAGTATTAATGGAAGGGATTTAAGCCTTTCCCAGGGTGTTCTTGCTCTCTTCAATAATTGAGTTTCAGTCTCCTTCAGCCAGAAGGGGGAACTGAATGCTCATTTCCTGCTTCCAGGATGAGTACTTAACTCCCAGGCCAATGAAGGCAAACAGATGATATTAGGATGCAGGGCTGTTTTATATCAATTTCTATCCACAACTTTTCAGCAAATTCTATTAAAGTTCTTGAACAGTTGTAGGTCTGCAAATGATCACCACTGGGTAAAAAAAATGCTAGTAACAAATCCAGGTAACTCTAATATGAAGCCAGAATCCTGATTTTAAGTTTATTTTCATGTAAGTTATCTTGCTGGGCATAATAGTTTTAAAGCCATAAAAGCTGTGACTAATTCAAAGCCCACAAAACATTTAAAGACAATGCTGTGATTTCACTTTCAGACTTTTCTTCCTTTAACCATACACAGTATCGGTCTACTTAGTCTCTATGGGAATTATCTGGATTCAGTCATTGTTCTGTCACAGAATTTACATTACAGTTCCCCTAACATTGTACTGATTTTCTTCAAGGTCATCCTTAAATTCTGCAGTTTCTGCAGGCAGTAGCACAGGATCTTATCCATCACTCTTCTGCTGAAGAGTTTTCATTTCCTTTTGTCATTTGCCTATGATTCCACTTCAAATACTCAACCTCAAGAGCAGGAATATCTCTTGATACTATGAAAATGTAGGGCAATGGGACTCTGTGAAGGAGATAAACTGATAGAAGGACTGATAGGAGGACTGACAGAACATTCAGACAACTGAAATTTAGGACTGGAAGAACAGTATCAAGGCAGGATTGAGGAGTTGGAAATTAAGAGGAAAAAGAAACAGAGATTGAAACATCCTTAGTTTCATCCCCACCTGTAGCCCAAGTTTGTTTATGTTCTATTGAATCCAGGCAAAGAGATGTTTCTATGCAGTCAAAATCACTGGGCAGGCATGTCTTCTGTGAGCCTCTTGGAAATGCACTATGCCTCCATGATGACCTGTAGAGGAAAAGTCTACCGGCAGACAAGGAGGCCACCTCAACGCCTACTAACTGCTCAGAATGCTGAGGCGGGCAGATTCCGAGCCCCCTGCAATGGGTGAACAGGAGTCTGCTGGACAGAGACGCAGGCACAGGGACATGTGGCATGAGCCAAGGATGTGGCTGCACCCAGGGGACTGCTGCAGTCTGGAGGAGTTACTCAAGAGTTATTCAAGGTAACTTAGGTTGCCTGTCTGTCACTATCTCAACCCTGCACAGGGCCTCAAGACTTCCCAGAGAATCTGTGTACTTCACACAGCATCCTTTGGCATATGTTTGCCTCTGAATACACCTGAGAAAAATTAAGTAACTGACCACACAGTCTGCAAGGTATGAAGACTGTATTCTGTCACTATTTCTGACTTCAGATTTGTGTGTCAGAAGCCAGTGAAATAAATCTGCCTTTTCTTTGTCCTCTCTACCCCTCCTTCCTTTACTCCCTTTGCCGTGAAGCTGAGTTATTTAATGATAAACTAATTTTGAGGCAGACTTTTACATAATGCTTGCACTGAAATTATTTAAACACCATTTAAAGCTGGTTTAACTAAAGGATAGTTACAGATGATTCTTGGAAATAACTTCTTTTCAAGACTGCTGGATTCCCATTGTTAGTGCAATATGATTTTAAAGTATTCTAAACGAAATCTCAGTTCTCCCTCTTCTGCCACACACCAATTGTTCCCTGTTAGAAGGAAACAATTTCAGCTGTTTTTCATCAAAAGCCCTATTATGTTCTCCACCCTTATGAAAATCTGTCAAGGCTAGGAGAATAAATACAAGTATTGTCCTCCAAATAGTAAGGCTCACTGATTGCTGTTGAACACTTTAAGGTTACTTTCCTAACATCTCCTTTTTGTTGGTACAGCGTTCCATCTGCATTAGAGACAAAAACAAACAGCACAGTCGCTTGCTTGGCTTCTGGGTCAGTTCAGACTTTCGTATACGTCCAGTTCCACTCCTCTGTACGAACAGTTGGGTGTTCGCTGCTGGCAGAAAACATCACTGCAATCAGGTATTTTATAAGCACCTGTGGATGCGGGGGCTGTCTGATAAATGGACAGTGTTTCACATTGCCATGCCAGTCAGAATACCAACCAGGCAGTCACCGTGCCTGAAGCTGGGCTGCCTCCCCACATTTGGGGCATCCTTTATTGCCTCCAAGCATTTCCCTCTCCCTCCAGTATGGGTTAACCCACAGAGAAGCTTGTCATGAAAAACTGAGGTATTTAGGCGAGTTCTGGACAAGATTAATTAGTTCTTTTTCCCAACCCAGTACAGGGACAGCAATTTCGGCTCGGGATGGAAAAAGGACGGGCTGAAAAGTGAAAAACAAAGTGGGGGAGACTGGGGAGCGTCGGGGGGAACTGGGGCGCCTCAGGACACGGCCCCCCTCGGGGTTTGGGGGGGCCGCGCCTCAGGCAGCAGCTCGGGGCACGCCACGCCCCCTCCCCGAGGCCACGCCCCTCTCCGATCGCCGCTCCCGGTATGGCCGCGGCAGGCCCCGCCCCCAGGCAAAGCCCCGCCTCCCCGGTAAGCCCCGCCCGGCCCGGCGCGGCCCGAAGGCGGGGGGGGTTCCCTTCCGGAGCAGCCGCCCGCTCCCCCCCGCCCGCCGGGTTCGCTTCCGGCTCGGCCCGGGGGTCCCGTTCGTGGCGCCGCCGCCGCGGGGAGCGCGGGGCCCATGGAGCCGCGGCTGTGAGGCGCCCCCGGCCCGGGCCCGCTGCGGGGGGGAGCCGGGCGGAGCCGGGAGCCGCCGGAGATGGACAAACTGACCATCATCTCAGGATGCCTCTTCCTGGCCGCCGACATCTTCGCCATCGCCAGCCTGGCCAACCCCGACTGGATCAACACCGGGGAGTCCGCGGGTGAGGGGGCGCCGGGGGCTGGGGGCTGCCGGTGCCCGGTTCTCTGGGAGCGGCGGGTCGGGTCCTGCCGCTGTGCCCGGTGCGGGGAGGCGCAAACCCTGCGCAGGACGTGCCGTGCCGGCTGGCTTCTGCCAGCTTCTGAGCCTGCAGCTCGCCTGGCGTTAGTTTGGAGCCCGGCGTTGCGCTCCCTGAAGAGCGAGGCTCTGCTCGTCCTGCTGGTGGCTGCCAGCAGCGCAGCCCGCGGGTAGGGCACGCGTGGTGCCGGAGGGGAGCCGCTCCTGGCCGTCCTGCCCCCGAGGAGCCCGGTGCCCTCGTCAGGGAGGCAAGGCAGGCTGGTGTGCTGCACGTCAAGCTGGCTCACGCTTCTGATCTCCAGGCAAACCGCAGGTGAAGGGAAAAAGGGGTAAAGCTCTCTGTGGTAAATTCTTACAGAGGGCTTTAAAGACTTTCTCCCTCCGTCTTGCATCTTGCCTGATGTTTGTTGTCCGTGAGAGGACGGAGCTGTTTTCAGTGGGGTTGTATTCCCTTTCTTCTGATGAAGTAGCATATTTAAAACGTTGCCAACTAGAGACAGGTGACTGGGCATTCCCTCTGACCAGCCTATCTTCATCTTTGTGACTTGCTTGTCCAGCTTCTAGTTGCCTAGGACAGAACCTGGCTTTCCCTGCCTGGTCTGGAGAAGAGGAACAAGTCCCTTCCCTTCCCAAAGTTTGGCATTCAGGATCTCCCTAGATGCTTTCATTCCTCCCTATACTTAATTCTGGTGATTTTCCTGCCTATGGCTACATAAAGTAGTTGGTTCTTTCCTCTTACAGGTCCATCTAGCAGCAGTGCTGCAGCAAGGAGCCCTTCTTTAGGGTCTTAAAGTCAAATAAAATAATCTTCATTTGAAATGTTTAAATACATCTGTCTTAAGTCATTCCTCTTGTTGATAAACCCTATGCAGTGTTGAAAATATTGGATTCTCTCAGCCTGTACAGAAGTGAGGTAATAAAAACTGTTTTGAAGTAATTGCTCATGGGGAGGAGAAAAAAGGTCTTTGGGGAGCTAAGTACAGACCACTTATATATTTGTTAAAGAAAACTGTTTAATATCTACTCATAAAACAAAAATAGCTTCTTGATGTATTGTTCCCAGAAATCACTAATTCTGAGTCACTTGATGGATGATTACTTGAGAATCATGTGCCATTCCTATCCCATACTGCTTTTAGGGGTACAAAGAAGTTTTGGTTTTAATTAAGCTGGCAAACACAAAATCAGTAGGGATTTTTTTGAAGCACTTGACTTTTTAAATCATGTTTTGATGGACCTGAGACTGGCTCTTTTGCTGTGTTTTGAAGCCAAGCAAGCTGATGGCTTTTTAAAGTCACAGAGGAGAGCTAGCTGTCATATGACTGCTTCCTTAATGACCATTTTGTAGATTTTTATTGATGTGGGATTTGATGTCCTCTATCATGAGACCTCAGGTTAAAAGCAATGTAAATGTTTATTCCTAGTACTTAGAGCTTCGCGAATGAGCCTTCTGCCCAAATGGCAAAGCAAGGAAGTGCATGGATGCCCATTGAATCAAGGACTTCCTGTAGTAAACACTGTAGTATTGATTTATGAGGGGAATGTTTCTGAGTGCCATTCAGTAGCCAGAGGCTGCCGTGAAGGAGGGCCCAGGAAGACGCTGCCCTGACCGTAAACCCTGTCGCAGCTGCTAGCGAGATCCAGGGACGCTTAGCAGAATACCACACTTGAGCTGCATTCAATCCCTCCGACTTCCATCCGTACAGCTAAGTACTGTTTTGAAGTGTTGTGCTCTCAGCTGGTGAAAGAAACTATTTCTTTACTTAACCTCTGTGTCCCTGGGTTCATCTCCTACGGGAATAATTCTAGATTCTGCTTCTACAAGTCAGCCTAGTGCCAAGGAGAAAAGAGAGTAATGCTGTCCTCGGAGTTGTGAAAGGCAGCGTGAAGCAGCCTGGGCTGCTCGGTACTGCAGCTCTTTGAGTGTTGCATGGAGCAGAGGTCTTGCAAATCCGGGCTGACAGCACTGCATCAGCTCGTTTGGAGCTGTTTACAGCCATTAAGATTGGAAACCTGGGTTTATGTTTCAGGTTAAAAAAAAAAAAAATCTATTCTGATTCAAATGCTAAACAGCATGTACATCTTACTCCAGTGGAAATACAGATTTTCTGCTGGATAGCGAAACAGATTAGCTGCTTTAATACTTTTCTGGAAAATCTAGATTAAGTATTTTGTTTTAAGGTAGGCTCCTTAAAACAGCCTCCTCCTTTAAGGTAGGCTCTGTTATGCAGAGACCAGGGCTGATTTGTCTCCTAAATCTTACTCTTAAGAAAAAGCTTTGTAGTCAGTTGAAAAATGTTGGCTATATAAATTCCTCTCCAGTGTTGTAATTATGAGGATTGAGTACAACTGAGAGCACTGAAGGTTTCAGATGCTTATCTGTTGTTAGGCCAGAGAGGAAATACACCTTCGTGGATGTGGGTCCAAGCCTTCATTTGGTGCTTTCTCTATGTATTTTTGAAAGACTTGTTCCTTCACATGGCTTCAAGTATTTCTTTAAGATTATAAAGGAAAGATGGAAATGAAATTTCAGAGTTCTCAGTGAAGTTTAGCGCAAGCACAGAGTACTGACAACTCCCCTGTGGAAACCTTGGTCTTCTTGCACAGGCATCCTTTTCTTTCTGACCTGATGCTCTGTGCAAGAAGTAAGGGCAGAGTTGGCTTTAAATTAAGTCAATGCCAAAACTCCCACTGATTTCAGTAGTAACGAATTTTGCTCTTGTATCTGTATACTTCAGAAATGAATTTCAAAAGCTGATAGTTTTATCTCCATATGTTCCCTTTTTGTGTGGGATGCTCTTTAATGACTTTGATATTTTGCCTTCAGTAGGGGAGGAAGGGGGATACAAGTTATTCTAGCATCAGCACTTGATCCCTTTATAGGTAAAAGGATATGAATAGCACGTGTGGTTCAAGTTAGACATGTTAAAAGCTGTACATGTGGGGGGTTGATTTGAAATGCTTTTAAAATAGGTCAAATAATTTGAAGGAATTTAATCAAACAAAATCCTCCTTCAGAAAGTTAAGCTATCCATTTGTTTATGTGACTTAGTCATCCCTTTCTGTGTAGCGTGATTGTGCATTTGATTCCAATTTATAGTACAAAATGTACCTTTGCTGTAGCAGTCATTAAATAAAACAGTGTCAGAATTTAAGGGTGCTAAATTCTGGTGGATGCTTCTAAAGCAAATACTTATGTCCTGTAGTTTTCTGTACCATGCTGGGTGGTAACAGTATGACAGTAAGTTGTGGCTTTCACTTGTCTGTGTTTCATTTACAAATGCTGACTTTCCATGTATCTTCCAAAAATGTTCTGTGTAACTCTTGGTTTTGAATACTCGGTTGCGGTGTTATTTGTGAGGTATGAATCCAGAGTCAGCGGCATCCACGGAGCAAGCTATGCCCAATGGAAGCTCCGCAGTTAATTAGGCATTAACTCGCTGCTCTTGTGCAGTAAGTGCTCTAACCCCATGTAGGAGATGATTGCCGTTCAGTGTTATTACACTACTTTTGATACCTCCTCCTGAGGAATTTCTCCCCACACTTCAAACAGTTGCTTTGTTAGGATCAGCTTATGAGGTATTGCAGGTGATATGACCTGGCAGTGATTTTCAGCTCCTGCTGGGCTTCAGATCAAACTGCTATGGAAATGTTTTTTCTCTAATTGGAGCTCTGGCTATGCATGAAACAAGCCCAAGGCCACATGAAGGTACTTGAGTCAACCGGTATTGCTAAATAAAGCATCAACAACTTAAAAAGGGTACAAACTTGAGTTCCAGCTGGTACCATTTTTCTAACAGCAGTTGTCTGCTGGAAAATGTAGTGATAAGATATTCAAAAATCAGTGTGGCCCTTCAGGGTCTGTGCTGAGAACCTGGTAATGTGTCGTGCTGCTCTGTGGAGGAACTGTACCACAGAGCAATTACTGTGCTATGTGCTGAAGTAGATACTGCTTTGTTTTCTTTGATTTATGTGTAACTGACTTCTCAGAAGGGTTGTGGTGATCATCTGTTAAATACCTTGCAATATACTCAAGCCACAACATGCTTGTCCCATCTCTTAACAGAAAATGATGTGGTGTGATAGGACGTAATTCCTTGAAATGCCTTTTTTTTTCTGATTCTTTTGCACCATGCCACGCAGTCACTGTGACAGGAGAAGTTATTTGCTCTTCACTGACTTGTTTGGGATGTGTACCGCAAATATGGAAGAATGCTCTGATGATACAGAGAATGAAGAGTTACGTGCTGTCATGGCTTAGAAATAGGCAACTATTAAAAAGCAATCTGCAAAGCCGTTGTGAACATCAGAGGTGTTTGAAGTCAGGTTCTGGAATATAATTTCCAATAATACACTTGCCTTTAGGTGTCCCAGGCGTGCGTGCAGGAGGCAGAGGCGGAGAGGTGGTGCTCTGTGGTACGTTGCTGATCTGGGCAGTGAGGGAATCAGGACCTGCCATAAGATGTAGGCACTGCTACCAGTGTTTGCGGTTTAGCGATGCTGCCAGTGCCTGTAAAAACCACGAACAAAACTGAATAAGAACTGGTAAGGCCTGGTAAAGAATGTAGAAACCAAATGGTCTGAAGACAAGAGCAGCCTGTTAGTAGATGTGCCTCTGTTGGGAGTGCGGTGCTGTCCTTAACATTTCCATTCCATGACTCTAGATGTTTTTCAAGTGGATGTAAAAATCTGACAAAGCAGAGGGCTTGAATTGTGTTTGGGTTCTGCAACTGACCAGGCCTTAGGGCACGAGAAAAATTAATAGTAAGGCATTGTTGTAATGAATTAATGTTGTGCTTGCTCAACATTTAAACATATGGAACTGTTTTATGTGTAGGAAGAATCTCCTGAAAGAGAGCTGTGTCAGCCTGGTTATTTGAGCTTGCCAGGGCCGGGATGAAGAGATCTGGTTGGTTTTGTCCATGGAGGAACTGATGTTTTACATTTGCATTTTAACAAGTACAAATTAACTCTGTCTGTTAGGTGAATGTTCTGTTTTCTCTGTAGTGTCTGAACATACAAAACTGTTAGTTTGTGTGTCACCAAATCCTGTGGAATTCCTCTAGTGCTGAAAAAAACATAATTTGTGGAGTGCAGATCTGGGAGCCAATAATGTGTATTTTCCTTTCAACTCTAGCAGCTGGCATGACTGACTTTGGATGCTGGAAAGTTGTTGTGGTAGTGCTGCAGTTCTTTCCTCAGTAAAACTGAGGTGGTGTTCTTTATCTCAGAAATGCCTGTGAGCACTATCAGCAAAGCTTTGATTCTTTTTGTACCACAAAATAAGGATTTAAAACTGTTTGAAATCTGAAAAATGGAATCCTGTTAAAGACTTAGGCTTGTTAAAAACATTTGTATCATTTAGTTCCCAGCCAGCACTTAGATGCGAGTAGCATTATGTAAACTCAATTTGTACTTCTGCCAAAGCAAAGAAGATCAGTAGGTCAAACTTCTAAGCCTGACCTACATTTTTTTAATACGTATCTCACAAGCTCAACTTTTTCCATTCTCTTTTTTTAATTGTCTTGAAATGAAGGAGAGAGAACTAACTTTTCTTGCCTGCTGTAGTATGGTATTTAGGATTTACACCTTATGCAGGAGTTCTTCTCCACCTGGATCTAGTATCCTTTTCCAGAATTTGTTGACATCTGCATACTTCAGAAAAAAATGTAACCAGAATAATTCATGGCTAAGGAAGAGTATTAACCTTTGTGGAGGTTAAATGCTGCTTTCTGCTTTAGAATTAAATAGAAAATGACATTTGTAGTATGGTGGAACAAATACGATATGGAGGCTGTTGTTAATTCTTGTACAAAGTAATACGGGAGTGGTAAATTATTATAAATTCATGGTTTATGAAACTTCAAATTTTAAAATAAATTTATTGTTGCTTAATTAAAAGTTATTATTGTAGTTTACAGTGCCTACAAATTTATTAATGGACATCATCTCTTTTTTATTGGGAACTATATGTGGGGGAAAAAAATTTCAATGGTAACTTTGCTGCAGTCCCCTGTTGTGTGCTCCAGCTGCCCTTCTCAATCTCACTTTTCTTCCCCAAGCCTCTGACTGATGGAGATATACACAGATCAGAAAAAAACGGAGATATGGCCAAGAAGAGGATCTGTGCAGGGTACGTGCCTGTTTTAAGGAGAGGGAAAACGTGCTAGAGCATTTGAGTGGCAAAACACTTAAATTTATCTAATTCTGTATGAATCGATACGGAATTAAGCTGTAGGTTAAAGCCTTTCTGAAGGTGAAGTTCTTGGCTTCTTCCTATTTTATTGCATTAGATTTCCTATTTATGCATTATCGTGTTTGTATATGTTTTTTAAATCTTGTAAGTAGGATTGATAGCAAGCGGTTGTGCGTTCTCAGGTACCTTAGGGAGCGTAGTCTGATGGTTTGTCTGCCGGGCAAGCTAATCAAATATGAAGCACTAGCACACTGAAACACTAGTCAGAGGTTCAGAATTTCAGAGCATCTAGAGTTGCTTCCTCTCTTTGAGCAAGACATAGTCGATTATGTCTACATCCTTGGGATGAACTGAAATGTTCTGTTGTGTTGGCATCTAAAGCCTCCTAGGGATCTACTGCAATATTAGAGGCTATCGTTTCCTATCTGCGCAATGCTGTGTGATAAGCAACAGCTAGCTGCTACCCAGGAGCCTCACCGTAGGTGCAGTTCTGTGCTGGAGTTCCCAAAGCACTTGGGGATTATTAAGGATGACAGTTTCTCAAGGTGTAATGGCTAATAATCCACTTAAGTTTAAATATTTTTCCAGTTGAATACATCTCACATTATGCCTTGAACTTGACCACAAGCCATTCTTTGTGTGGATACTGGGGCGTTACATTAGTAGGGCTGAGCTGTCTCTGAGCTAGGTGTTTGCAAAAAAAACTAATCAGTTACGGTGTTCTTAGGCAGTAAAGTCAAGTTGTTTACCTTTGTAATGCTCATCATTGAGTTGACTTCCCTGTTTATAGCTTTCTCATCCCTGTGTTTTCTGTTTTGTTGATCTCCAGTCATTGCCCACGTTTTCTTCTTGCCTGGTTTCCTCTTCTCTTGCTGTGACTGCTTCCAGCTCTTGGCAGCCTGTGATACACAAGAAGTGTAGATTATTGTAAGAAAAAAAAATGCAGAAATTTCAGTGGAAGCACTTGTAATGGAAACCAAATAACCAGCATGGCCTTCGCTCCTGAGACAAAGCCAGTTCCCCTCCTGACAGTGTGTCAGAAGACCAGGGGTCTTTCATTCTCATCCATGACACTGCAGGGCTCGGCTTTGCACTTGGCGTAAACTAATGGAGTGGCCATCAAGAAGTAGTGGCTTGTGGGAAGTGAACTGACAAAATCTGACGCGTCAATTCAGTAAGAACTGAAAGATGTTTGTTTTCAAAATGGTGTTACACCAGCTGATGCTTACTGGCTATATCTACAGGTTGGAACCACAGTTATCCTCCTGGACTGCCATAAAGTTAGCTGTTCTGGTATGTCTTGGAAAGAAGCTGTTGCTGTTTTTGTGAAAATAAGCAGTGCCCTTTAACATGCAGGCTTCCTAAAAGAGGAAATCCAAGCTAGTTCTAAGTTTAACTTATTTCTAATCAATTTCATGCGTTCAGGAGCTTGAGGCTTGCATGCTTGCAGTAAGATTTGTTCCTAAAGAATTTCTGAAAATCCTTCACAAGTAGCAAATAACGTTTTAGAGCAACAGAAGTGATACTACTGGAACATTGTACTGGATAGCTAGAACATCAATGATAATTTTAGTCTCCTACAAGGGATAATTTATAGATAGATAATCAGTAGGATCAGCAGGTTCTTCATAACCTTGCAGAACCTTGTGGCATAGGATTATACTTTAATGTTACAGCATAACTTAAAGTAATGCATGGATAGTCCCAAGAAACAGTGAGACTTGAGAAGGGGAAAAATAGTACTGGATGTCGTAAAAATACTATTTTATGAAAAAAGGAATAATCCCATTTTAGAAAGAGCCCCTCCAAAAAACTTATGAACTTTGTTAGAAAAACTAAGTGACATTCTTGTTTTTACAGATTTGTGCACTTCTGTTTCTTAATTCAATTTCTGTTGATGACAAAGAGTAGACTTGGGGACACTTATGGGTTTACTTATGACGCTAGCTATGGATCTGGATTTGAAGCTTGCCTGCTCTCCTACCGCTATCATCCTGCTCCCCAGTCACGTAATTTAGTTGTATTTTAGGGAGTAGTTACGGGATCAGAATAATAAAGAATGGGACAAGCTGGTTGTCTAGCGTTCCTCAGAACTGCTTTGCTGTGAGAACATCAAAACAATTGTTTTGAGTCTAGGTTATTTTTATGCTTTTTTAACTGATGGCACACATGTTAATGTTATTTAGATATTTCAATGGAATGGTTTGCTTTCTGCAGTAGTAATCTTTGTAAACATCTGAAGTGAGGTGGACTTTGATCTCCTTGATAGGCACAGCAAATGTACAAGGGGGAACAATTTTATCTATAACTTTGTCAGTGTTAGCTTAACGTGTCAAACATGCAGCCTTTAATTGTGACATCCTTATTCCAAATGCAAGTGAAAACAATGGAAATAAGAGGTTGTCATGGACCTCAAGCTTCCTGAAAGCTGACTTTTGTACAGAAAGCAACTTGTTTGACTTGCAAATATTTTTTTAGTTTGCATCCCCAAAGCTTTTACTGTTTTGTTCAGTCTTCTCTGTACAGAATAGAAATATTCTAAATTGCAGCATTCAGAGCTACCTTTTTCATTTTTTCCAAAGCACACATAGCAACCAACTTTATTCCCATAGTCTGTGGTAGTGGAAGCGTCAGCTCCAAAATTGCCACAGTGGAGGAATCTGATCGCTGTTCTTACACAGGAGAAAATGCACTGCAGCTTCTGCGCCTGTTAATGCAAGGAGTTGTAGGCGTAGCATGCTGTGGGGGAAGAGAAGCCACAAGGGTGAAGGAAAACCTTTTTTTTCCTTAGGTTGAATTCCATTCTGAAACTAATCATGCACCTAAATTCATATGTTAATGATGTAGCTCTTCATTGCAAAAACTCACGTGGGACGAAGTATGTTTCACTTTGTTTTTTAAACCCACACTTGTTACGTGGTTTTAAAACTGAATTGAGATTGTGCAGGAAACCTGGAAAGATCGATTGGCCAAGGATTTCTAATGTGGCCTCAAAATCTTCAGTGGAATACTATTGGATCATTCAGCAATTACAAAAAGCACCCTGAAGCTTAATACATGAAAAAATGTGAAATAGGGGTGAAAAAGGTGAAGCAGAGTAAAAGCTAGAAGCAGTAGCTCCTCTTTTACAAACAGAAGTCTGTTGACACATGCCCAATGTAATCTGAACTAAATGCTCTGTAAGTGTGTTTGGTAAGATGAAGTTAATGATAAGGGCAGAGCATTTCTTGCCTGCTTACATTGAATCTAAAATTAGAGAGGCTTCTGTTTCAGAACGGCAGCGTAACAACTGTATAAACATATGTGAGCAGATAGGCTTTTTGGAGCACAATATAATATCTGATTGCTTTTTAAGAGTAGTCCCACTTGTTCAGAAGGGACTGAGCCCTGCTGTTCAGAGGCTCACATTTTATCTCAGTCAAGTGCAAGGTGAACTGTTCAGTAGTAGTCTGTCTTCTCTTATTCTATCCAAGAAGGTCTCCAGGCTCTTCCAGTCTATATTTGTAGATGATGATCTGTGATAAGGGAAATTGTTATCACCACACAGACAACACGTGCAAATTGCCTAAATAATCCAGCCTTAAATTCAGCAGGTTTCTAAAACAAGGACTTCCCATAGGAAAATGCATAAAGAAAAACATAACTTGGGGATAAATCCTGCCTATGCTTCCTGCCTTCCTGTTCTCCACTGTTCTTAATGTTTCTGTTGTGATGGGAGCAATGAGGAAATGCCTAAATTTGAGAATTTTTACTACAAGTTTTTTTTTTTTTTTTTTTTTTTTTTGCCAGAGAAGTTAAAGCTACCCTTTAAATTAGGAGTGCTTAAAATGTTTATCAGCTAGAAAACTGCTGGCTGTCCTTGAGGATAGATTGTATGGAGTTAAGCTGTGTGTCAGTCTGTCTTTCAGCATGAGGCTTTACTTATAGAGAATAAATTCTACATTGGAGATGTTCTTCATTGGACCTGTAACCTCTGAGGAGCAGACGCCTAAAATTTGCAAATAAGTTTCAACACTTCTCTTTTCACCTTACACTACAGGGAGGCCTGTCAGACCGTGCAGGAGCCAGACCAGTGGGTGTTCTCAGAGCTTGTCTGACATGAGCTGAGATCAGCAGCAGCTATGGCTGACAGGAAAATGATCCTTTTTCCTCCCAGTTTTCATTTCTTAAAATGTGTGGTCTTGAGGGCAGGGCCAGAACTTGATTTTTCATCCTCCCCTTGGATGCCCTTGTCACAAGGCCAGTGAAATTGCTTTAAGTTGTGAACAGGAAGGTTGACAGATGTTCCTCCTTCTTGAATAAGGAAAGAGAGAACAATGGGGTGGTTTACTTGGTGTGGTTTGGGGGTTGTGGTACGTCTTGCCTGATCCACTTGGACATCTGAGTCGGTGTAAGACAACAGGTCAGTGTAAGACACCAGCGTGGGAGGTGATCCCCTAGGAAGTGCTGACTGAGAATTCCTGTGCTCTCGCTGGCTGTGGTGCTGCCCCATGGCTGGTGCTGCCCTTACGGAGGCAGCCCAGCCACCGCCTGCTGCTGGCTCCTCTGAGCACTGGCCGGCCTTGGGGAGCCCCCAGCTCAGCCGCCTGCCCGTGCCGCTTCAGAGGGCTCTGAGGAGGCTGGGTAGGACTGCGAGGTGTGCTGGAGGAGAGGGATTGCGTTCCAGGCCAAATATAACGCTGTTCAAAAGCACACACGCTCATCAGATGCTAAACGGCAGAACAGCTGTAGGTGTCACAGCTTCTGGCTTTCTCCTGAACATATGGCATGAAACTAGCAGAGCTGACTGGGAAGAACGCTTAAATATTGGCACTGCCTTTGATCTTTTTTTTTTTCTTTTTTTTTTGGCACAATTTTGTCAAATTTGAGTAGCTCTATTTTGGTTGGGGGAAGACTGAAAATAGCTATAGATTCATTTTATTTTTTTCTTTTTAAGTTAAAGCCTTAAGCTTTTTGTTGATTTGTTTTAAAACGAAGCAAGATCTTTTTGCCAGGCCCTTGCCACTTGAAAAACTAAAGATTCCAGTCCTCCCTGACAACACTGTCCTATTGTGCAAATGCTTATAGTGTCAGAAAACAACCAGAAGGATGCAACTTATTAGAGATCCTGTTTACCGACATTTAATTAATGCTGCATTCCGAAGTAGCAAAGAATACCTTTGGCGTGGGCAGATTTCTTGGCTCTAATATGTGAGAATGCACAGAGCCTTTGTTATGTCCTCAGGAGAGTTGTTCCTATGTTGTTGCCTGAGGATAACTCTTTCAATGTGTGGTGGTCCATCTTGTTGTTGTTTTTTTTCTTTTTCTTTTTCTTTTTCTTTTTCTTTTTTTTTTTTTTAAACTAAATAATAATAAAAAATGCCTGGCACTGAAAGCCTTGTATGTTGGAATTCAGAAATAAACTTACGGTTTATTAGTCCAAATGTCTGCAATTTAAACGCCACTTACAACTCCTATATCATAATGATTTTCATCTGCAGTAATAAACTTCTCTAATACTACTAAGTTCTAAGGATCTTTCCCAATATACGGCCCCTATTTTTTTCTCTCTGGGGGTGGTGGGAGGGAGGGAAAAGGCTGCTTTTTGTGGAAGGGGGATTTGGTTTGAATTAGGCATCATACAAATACTGAATTGAAAACTTCTGAGAAAATTCAGGCACCAGATGGTCTTCAGCAGCAAGGCTGCTTGATAAACCATGACCCTTTAACGTTGACTAGATTTTTAAAACGAGAATTCTTCTGTTTAAAAGCCATTAAGCTTTGGATTTCTAAAGAATGTCAAAAATGATACCTAATAAGTTAAGTTGTCTGGGTATTGGATTGTTAAATAGAATTCAATTAATAGGTTCATCATAGCTAGTAAACTGTTTGAAGCTAGGGAAGCTACCTCATCTATTGCCAATGTGAGTGTTTTTCCACAAGAGAACCACTTAGTTTCTGACAAAGGAACACCTTTTGTATCTATATTGCAAGAAGAAGAATAGCGCGTTTCAAAGTTGGTTTGAGAAGTAAAGAACATTCTGAGTTCTGAGAAGGGGATAACTGGAGTAGAAGAGAAATAGCAGCTTATATAATATACCTTGCAATGTTGACTTGCTCTTAAAAGATTCAGTCTAGGTATGGCAAGGACTTTGCAAGTAAATCTAGGTCTTTATCAAAACTGATTTTTCAACATTGTAAAAAATTCTTCTTAGATGTGGGTTTTGAACCAATAAATATCTACGGGACATATCAAATGACCAGAAGCAAGGTCAAATGATAAAATAATACTGGTCTGCTTCAAAGTGATAAACTCTTAAAACTTTTCTTCCAGGGTTACTATAACTGTTAGGTAATTCAAGAGACAGAGTCAAAAACCTAAGATCTGGCATACAAAATGCAGGAATGATAACTCATAATCCATTTTGTTTTGCGTTCCTCTGTATTCTGTGACTTTGCAGTTAATCCTCTGTTGTTCTTTTAACCCTTTCTCTAAATCATTCTTTAACATTCATAAATCTTATTTTAGTGAGTCAGAACTTGGTTGCCTTTTATCTACTAACTGAACAACACAGTGGATCATCTGCAGTAAAAGAATCAATCTGTCATACCACATTGTGAATACAGGACTTGTATGGTAACCTTGAAGTTATTTTAGTGGTGTAAGTGCCAAACAGCATCTCTTCAAACTATGCCCCATCCCTCACAAAAGAAGTAATTATTTATGTTGAAACAGTAGCAGATGTGGTTTTCTCATACTTGATTGGAAATTGGCATTTGATCTTATCTTACATTCTTATATTTGATCCTTTTACAGTACTCTTTATATTTATCTAGGTAATCCAGATATTATTGTCCTACAACACTGGCTTAAGCAAAGAAGTGTAGAAAAAGGTGTTGTTCCATTTAGAGTTACTTAGCTGCAGTTAATTGTGTGTGTATGGTAATTTACAAATGCTCCAATGTGACAAAATTTCCATTACAGGAAAATGATTTTGGTATGTAAGACTGGGAAACATCCCACTTAAAAAAATAAAAATGCAGAGTTCTTTAAATTACTTGGGGGGGGAAAAGAAATCTTCTTGGAAATACTTCCTCCTTGTTTGCTGTTACGGGCAGTTGTGTTGGAACCATTCTTACCTTATTTTGTTGTTTGTTCCTCTCAGGAATTCCTCGGCTATGCTTCGCTCACTTTGAAAACGTTCTCCTGTCAGAGAGGCTTGGTTGCAGGCAAGGAGCAGCAGACATGTTAAAGGCAAGATGGCCAAAGTCAACTTGATGGTTAACCTGAACTTGATACAGGGAATTAGTTTGTGATGAACAAATCACTGCATTCTCTTTAGACTTTTTAAGTTTTTGCTTGGATCAAGTAGTGAGCTGTGTCTGTGCCTAGACAGCTGCAGTCTGTTCCTCCTCTTAAATGGACCTGGCCCCTTTTTCCATTCAAATTTATTAATTGGACAGAACTTAGAAACTTTCCAAGAATAATCTCATTTCCTCCTGTCCCTGTCTGTGGCCCAGTTAAGTTGCAGGAAACGGCTTAACTGAGCTGCCCTTATTTTACATGTCATTGTCTGGCATGTGACTGTTACCTAACCAGCAGCTATGAATGTTTTAGTGTGCCCAAATAACATAGCTCCATGTACTGTGCTCATTACTAAAACATAAAACTTTTCAGTGTCCTTGCCACATTGGCAGTGCTCTAAGATTTACATCACCAGTGGCTCATTAGGAGCCCTGTAAACTATGTTCTTTGCTTAGCAAAGATGATATAACAAATCTCCTGTACACTAAAAAGAAGTTTGAGAAGAAATTGTCAGGCAGACACAACTGGGGTTTCTAGCAGAAGCACTCCATCTCATCAGGACTGCAAAGGAGGGAGTGCAGGTGGGTGGGCTGTTTTGGAGCAGTTGACTGTTTTAACTTCCTCAGTAGGCATATTGGTCCATAATATTAATTTCATGTTAGTAATAAGCATGTTGCTTGGGATGTGGTTAATATATGGAAGGTAAAAGTGAGGAATCTGTTGTCAGGGAATATAGAAGGTTGCAGATACATTTAAACCCAAGGAATGGTGTTCTCTCTAAAACAAGGCGAAAGTGTTTGCAAGTGAGGGAAGTGCAGAGGACAGGCGGGTATCCCAAGCTTTATGAGGAAAAGCAGATCTGAGGATTTGTGCTTTGTATATTCGTGTGACAGTGTAGCTGCTGAGCTCTGACTTTGCAATGTTTGAGCCCCACCTCGTTCACTGCATCATGCTTTTATCATATTAATTGCTTTGTGTGCCACAGTTAGCTCTGCAGGGCACTGGCATCCCTGCTGTGTCCGTGTGGCATGCTTGATCCTGCACATTCTGGCAGTCAAATGATAGATGAACAGCAAACATCTGAACAGCTGTTCTTATGCCCCTGCTTTCCAGCCGTGGTTTTGCTGTGCCACTGTTAATAATTCAGAAGTAATGGAGAGGTGGGGGAGTGAAAGGGCTGCAGCAATCTTTGTTTCTCTCTGCAGTGTGTGCTTCCTCCTTGGTGGCTCTGTAGTTACCACGGAAACAGGAGAGGGATGGCACAGCACCGGCAGGGCTGGCGTGGGACTCGTGGGTCTGCTCAGTGCAACGGCACATCTGCACAAATGGGAAAGCCTAGGGCTCACCTGCCCTTGGTGGGGTGCCTTCTCCCTCCCTCTGTCTCTCTATGGTTTTGTGAAACTTAATTATAAAATAGATGATGCTCCCAACTCTTAGTGCATTTGTTAAATAGCCTTTTTATTAGTGATCCTGTTAAAAGAAAAAAAAAAAGGCAGTGTCAGAATAAGCATTACTGGAGGAATGAGGTAAGGTAGTGTGGGAATGTGATCATGAAATCTCTCAGTGGTAAAATGTGGAGTCCTGGTTATAATCAGACTCACTATTGGAAGAAGGTTTCACATGCTTGAAATGCCCTGGTACTTTACCCTGGTACTTTAGGGAATAGATTTACTGGAAAAGACTAAGAACCACTTCACATACATTTGCTTAGTTCAGCATCCTTTGCTTTGATCAAGGCCGAGCCTCATTTTTAGTAACTCTGAGTGCATATACTAATCACTCCTTGCACTGGCTGTACTGAGCTGCACAGTGCCAGACTGGGAAGCTACGGAGGGGGAGGATGTGAGGGGAGGGGACCAGCCCTCTGCATCCCCACGCTGTCCTAGCTCACAGCAGGTCTGGGGCTTTGGAGGGTGGGCAGGTGTGCTAACTCTGCTGCACGTGTTTTAGGGCTGTAGAGTGTATCTGTTTAAGCTGCCTTATCTACTAGCATTACCTCTGCTGTTTGTTTTACTGCTGCATTTGGTGCTTAGATTTTCAGCAGTTATGTTGTCATTATTCTGAAGGAATGACTAAAAGCCCCTTTTTCCTAGGGATAGGAGTGGAACTTGATGACCGGCTTGAGACGGACTATTGGGCTGTTCTATAACTGCAGGCGGGAGGAGACTGTCCAATTCAGTATCTCTGTCCCTCCTTTCAGTGGTAAATCAGATAAGGATAACCAAGATTTTCTATACCTAGATATATCATTGGAAGCTGCCTAGCAACTGTCTGCTTGCTGGCTTTAGAGCAGGACCTACATAATCAAATACCACGTAAACCCACTCTTCTGTAGAGTTCTATGGCAAGTAAATACTCCTTTTGCACACCAAAGAGAAGTCTTATTTATAGAGTCAAATTTTATGTCTGTGTAGGTATGAATATGCCCAGCAGAGTAATCCTGTCTGGCTTGCATGAGGTTTTGTGGCCTCAAGTGTTGATTGATTCTGTACCTGCTCTTCTTTTGAAATCTGCATTCAACAGGAGATCTGTCACTGGGACCAAGCTATAAAGTTTAACTTCCTGCTGCCTCAGTTTATGTGAGATATCCTGGTATTGTGAACTTAATCTTGAACTTGAAATTTATGAGTGAGGTTGTTTCTCCTAGTTACTTTTATGGAACCTTTAGAAATAATTCACAAACCTTTTCTTATCCTCATTTGACCTCCAAAGAGTCTGTAGGCTTAGGGTTCAAAGCCCTAGTGCTGTTGCTTTTGTCAAAGTTAAAAATGCGCTCAATTATTGTCCCTGAATTCAGGAAATATCTGAGTGCATGATGTAATTTTCACACTTTTAAAAGTTATACTTCAGTTTAGACAGAACTGACTTCTGCTATAAAGGCAGCAAAATTGTTGTTAAGTCCTATTCTTGCAGAGCGATTGGGATTAGTTTATTGTTCTGTCAGGCTGCAGTGAATAGCCTCTTTATCCCCAAGCTACTTAGTGTTTTATATGAGGTTCTGCAATACGTGTGTGTTTCAGGGAGCTTGACTATCAAGGACACATGCACATCTCCCTTCTGTCCTGGCAGCTGATGTAAAATGAAAACATTGCAGGCAGCACAAAAGCAACTGAGAAGCACTGCATGCAGAACTGTAGTGTGTAATAGGCACATGGGCTGTGCAAGTCTGCTTGTATAATTCTGGCTGAGTTCTGTTTTATCCCGGTGTGCAGCCATGGTGTGATTGCTGTATATCTGGGGTAGAAAATGCCAGTTTTGTAGTAGTGGGTTTTGTAACTGATGCATTTTTAAGGATTTTACTCAAACTTTTACTCAAGTTGAAAATACATATCTGAATCTTCCGGTGAATCTTTCATTTTTTCTGAGTTGCACTCTTTATTTTAAGTAAATAATGTTATAGTTGGCCTCTTTAAAATAATTTGTGGAGGAAGATGTTGACTCTAATGCTATCCATTGATGACTTTGATTTAGATAAAGAACAATTGTGATTATTTAAGGATGTAGATCAGAAGAAGAGAAATTGTGAAGAATTGAGAAATATAGGACTCAAGTGATACAGGAAGAAATAGATTTTAACATTACATGTTAGCGTTGCATTAAAATTTTCCAGGTAAAGAACTTCAGTATTAAAGCTTACTAAAAGCTGCTTTATGTATGAGTCTCAGATGCACTGAAATAGATATTAAATCAGATTTACTTGGATCTAATTGAAAACATCTGATTTTCTGTCACTTACAGAATTCTGCTTGTCGTGATATGTCTTAGGCTCAGCCTGTTGGTTGCATTGCAGTTTGCTACTGCAAACAGTTGATGGCAATTTTAAAATGATTTGATTGTTTTTTTTCCTCTGGTGGACTGTGACAAAACAATACGGTTCCTGTACCAGCCTTGTTCTCTTCCTAGGATCTCTTTGGCTGGTAGTATAGATATCCCAGGTGGTGTGTGTTGTAACTCTTGTTAGCTGACAAAATAATAGACCTAAGTCAATTGACTCTTAGACAGTTATTGTCAAGAAGTGGATTATTTGGGAAACATTCTTAAAATCTTCATGTAAATTAAATGGAGATTCTACTGCAAGACTTTGAGGATTAAAGCTGTGTTTACGGATGAGAGAAAAAGGCATTAGACCAAGACATGTTAGGGGGCTGCATCCTGTTTTATCAGATTATAAAAGTATTTTTTCTTCCAAAGATGAGTGAGAGTCCTCTCTACAACTCCAATACCTTTTTAGCTGATAGCGGTAGGCTTCATAGGACTGCTTTATCCCTTTGATTAGGCCTCGACTGCCACTCAAGAACCAGCTTGTATAGCCTGTAGCCATCTCACTTCAATTTGTGCAAAGGTTTGATGAAAGAACATGAAGATAGATGTCCCTCCTATCCTCTGTCTTTGAAAGACTTATTAAGGCTCATCAAAGAATCCCTTATACCTAGACAAATCTGAGATTCAGTTTGCAGCTGAGCGCCCCTCAGAGAGGATTTTGAAAGTTTACTTGCCTCTCTGCTATGTATTTTCAGGTGCTCTCACAGTTGGCCTTGTGCGACAGTGTCAAACCATCCATGGACGTGACAGGACCTGTATTCCTCCACGGCTGCCTCCTGAGTGGGTCACTACGTTATTTTTCATCATTATGGGAATCATTTCACTAACTGTCACATGTGGTTTGCTGGTGGCATCCCACTGGCGAAGAGAAGCTACTAAATATGCCCGCTGGATAGCTTTCACTGGAAGTAAGTGACCTCAACTACACAGTTGACCTGTACACAGGATAAACTGGTGGAGTCTAAAATAATACTGTTGTCAGGGAAAAATGTGTAGGGCTCCTACTATATAAAACGTTCTTTCTCTTCAAATACCACATCTGAGAGAAAAAAGAAATTCTTCAAAAATTGAGGGATTGATAACTGAGAGGGATTAATCGCCTGTTGGCCCAAGGTGAGAGTGTAGGAAGTCATTGCATTCCCTGATCCCTTTACCTTCCTTGAGGAGTGCCAATAATTGGCTGAAGAGAATGAGCAGAGATGGAAGAGGACAGTCCCAGATTGTGTCTTCCCCATGCCCTTATCTCCAGTCTTATTCCTAGCAAAATGGAATGACTGGAAATTCCCTCCCCTAGGTAGAGGAAGCAGTTGATGCATCTAAGACTTACTACAGTTTGAAATCCATCCCTATTTCAGGTGTCTCGTCTCATGAATACCTCATTCAGGGTTGATGCTGGTTCAGTCCTCCTTGATGCTCACAACGGGTTTTTTATTTGGAATATCTGCATCCTAATTGGCTATGCAGGAGGGTTGCCCACTGCAGAGCATCTGCTGTGCTTCACAGCACTGAGACTTTTGCTTCCTGTGACCTGCAGCAGTGCTTTAGCAGAGGGACTAGTACCAGTGTTTTTCTGCCTCCCTTGGTTCTGCTCTGCACAAGTACGGGCATGATAAAGTACTGGCTGAGCCTCCTCTAGCAGCCCTGTGTTTCTGCATGGGGAAGCATGCTGTGGCTCCTTCATTGCAAATGAAAAATAGTTATAACGAGTAAGGGGAGTAACTTTCAAACTTCCTTTTCTTGGTGTGTGTTACAGGCTTATGCCAACTGTGAAATGATGCCTTAATGGTGGGGATGACAGCATGAAAAAACTCGAAACCTGAGGGCTTTTAAATTGACTTGAATTATGACATACCACTAAAGGTAGTGTGAACGCTAACTAGAAGATGCAAGTTTGTGGTTTACACAGACATAAATAAGGTTTAATGGAACTCTATGACATCTAATATGAATGAGATTGAAGTTTGTTTGGGGGAGGGAATAATGTAAAAAAGCACTGAGCTTCAACAGAGGCACTTTGCTGAGGCACTTGTACAATCAAAGCCATCCTTCTGACAACTTTGCTACATAGCATATTAAATGGGTAGTGCAGCTTTTGCAGACAGTGGAGCTGTTGAAATGCTGTATTCATTGTGATTGACTTCTATTTTCAAGTGAATGACTAAAATAGACATGAGTATTACTGAATATTAAATCCCAACTTCCAGTTGTCATTGTATATCTATACATATTTCATGTGCATCTGATGTATGCAGGGAGGGTTTGAGCTCAGAATGCTATGTAAGATTAAAATGCTTACAGTGAGCTGAAGTCAAAGCTTGTTTTATGGTGTTTTTTTTAGTACTATATGTTTATTTACTGAGTTTTTTTCTTTAAATTACAACTTGCATTTTGGGGTTTACATATTTTAGTGTTTTAAAATATCTCCATTAATCAAAATCTTGCATCTTTGGCTTTCTATAACTTTGCGTGGTTCAGCTGAAAATTCTGGTAACCTAAAGCTCTTTTTTTTCTGTAGATTCCTTTGGGCTTGCAACTGGTCCATTATTAAGGTCTAAATATAGAAGGGTCTACACTTGCCTTTGTAAGGGGATGTTTAATAATGAGGCATATTAACTTTTTTCTCTTGCAACTCAGAATTTCTTATGATTCTATTAAGATCTGATTGTGTTGCTGAAATTCAACATCTTTGATACTCATCTCCAATACATATGACTCTGTGACCTTTCTGTTCCTGTTAACAATGATGATGGGAAATTGTATTGCTTGACTCAATTGTAATAAAAGTCACTTTGGGAAAAGAAGCGAATGGAAGGCAGAGTTCTTTACTTTCCAGGAGGTAGACGAGAAATTTTCTCTTCCATTGAACAGAAACACAAATTAGTAATCTATATGTAGATTGGTATTAGGTGACATGTGGAATTAACTTGGACTACAATGAACAGGTCCTTCCTGTGAAGTGCCAGAGTACTGTGTTATGAAAAGATGGGTAACTCATTAGAAGGGGATAGAGAAAACTTTATAATTGTATTACATATCTTCTGCAGGTGATTTCAAGACTCCACAGCACAGGCAACTAGCAGATACTGTTCTTGCAGAGCTTTCTAAACATGACATAGTATGTGATGTCCTAGGTGGTGGCAGCAAAGTTTTGCTAGGGTTGCTGAAGGCTGCCCTGGGACTGGCAGCTCTGTTCCCTTCAAATGCAAGGGGGGTCTAAATTAAATCATGTAACAGCAGAGGAATCCTTTTGCTCGGCCCTTTCCTTGCAACTCTGTCAGTAGCAAGGAGGGTCTGGTAAGAGGTCAGTCTTGCCCAGTTGATGCTGGAATTTGACCCTGATGGGTTGAGTCCGTTTGTTTCCAGATCTAGCGTAAATACCCTTCTGTCCAAGGGGGTGGGATGCTATCCAGAGAAGTGATGAGAGTCTCACTCTTATTCCTGGATAACTATCTGAAATATCCTCTCGTTTTGAGGAAGAGAATGAAGATCTCCCTTGCAGAAGAGAAAAGTCTTGGAAGCTCAGCTCCCTGTAGCTGTTTAACAACATTGTGCAAGGAAAGAGAAGCTTCCTGATTTCTTTGTTTTGATTTTGTGATAATCATGTGAAAGACCCTAAGGGACTGTTTAATGTTTTTCTCAACTGATTGAAGTCTGTAGAGCAAATGGGTGCAAACATCCTCAGTGCTTCATTCCTTTGCTCACTTTACAGAGCACAGTATGATAATTCAGGGAAGAAGAGTCCAGGTCATAAACTAGTGCTGGTTGCTTGGCATGCCTATACCAACCCCTTCAAAGAGAAGCAAAGGTAGGATAGAGTTTTTCTGCTACAACTAAAAGATTAAGGTAGTATTAGATTGATTTTTTGGACATTGTTTTGGATTGTGGTGACTTTATCCAGGCTGTTGGTATCACCTTCTATTGCAGTCTGATTTTCATTTTCATGTTTTACCCAGGTTATGGCTGTAGATGGGATCTATAGGTTCTTGGGTGGCTCGTCACACACAACCCTCTGTATTCAGCAGTTTGTTGGCACTACCAATTATGTTAGAGAAACCTGCTTGCTTTTGTTGTTGTATCCAGCAAAGGTTACAGGAGGAGTAGCTCTCCTGAAGTAAGAATCAGAACCTTTTTCCTCAGCAAAAACCTGTCTCTCCTTGATGTCTTAATCATATTGAGAAATTAGGCTTGGAGAAAAATTAAACATATTATGTACCTTATCTTTACTGGAATTTTTGCTTATAGTCTTGTCATCTTGGATAACACACTTTTCAATAGTGCATCTACTAAATATGAATTATTGCCAAGTGATCTTGTCTGCCTTAGCTAAGGGACATGTGAAGGACAAAATTTTAATTTTTATTTTGTGTGTATGCTTTCCTGTATACACTTTTAAAGGGATGCACCTGAGAGTATTTGCTAGCACAGCATTTGCATCGTTCCTCAGCCATTGGTGACTTTACTATGTAGAAACTTGTCTTTCAGGCTTCTCTGCAAACTGTCTTCGCATACAGAAGAGAGATTTCAGTCTTCCAAATCATGCTGCACACTTGACAAAAGTCTTCCAAAGGCAAATGCAAAAGTTTTCCTATGCTTCCTGTAGAGAAGATTCTTTCAAAAATCATAGTATTTCTACTGATGTGATAGGTATTGTCACCCTGGGCGTAGACGCTATCAAAACTATTGTTGTTCTGAGTCCCATTAGCTGTAGTGCTGAATTCACACAATGTAATGAAGAGTAGATTCCTTCTTGGTGTTCATTTCTGTACTGCCTAGGTTTCTGTGTGCTTCTTCAATAAAAGCAGAGTTGCAGACTCACAGCTGTGCCTCATCTGTTGATGGCAACCAAAGATCTGTCAGCTATTCATTGCATGGTATTGTTTACCTTTTGCTCAAGTGTGAGCTAACTGTTACCATCCCAGCTTCTGTGCTGCTTCATCACTAATTTTGCCCTGTGACAGGGAGGCATAAGTTGGTAGCAGGCAAGAAACCTGGCTTTGGTATTGTTCTGTGTATCTCTGAAACTACTTCTTTCTTGCTAGTCCTACTTCAAATTAATCTAAATCCCTTTCCTTTACAGGTCATTATGCCATCTTCTGTTTTAGAAGATAGGATGTGGCGAACCTATGGTAAATCTTTAAAGCTGTAATTTTTTGGTCCTTGGGACAGATACTGCTAAGATCTGTAAGATCTATAATTAGGAACTATATCCAGAGCTTATCCTCTGTGGAGGCCACGTATGTGGTATTCTGTATATTATAACAATCTTGGATGTTGCAGGAATTCGTAGAATAGCCGACAAGGTCTGTTTACATCTTAAACAAATTCAGGTCTCTACCATCTGCTACAGTTAGAAAAGGAACTAGTTTTGTTAGCACCACTGAAGTGTAGGTGCTTCTCTGAGGTATCTCAAGGGAAGAGATGCTGAATAGAAAAATCATAATTCTACCTTTTTTTTTTTTTTCTAGCAGTTACCAGAGAGTCTGTTACTCATTTGTATGAGGATTTAAATGCTCATGAGTGTAACGGACTTGATTTTTGGAACTCAAGTAGAAACACAGTAGGACAATCACATTCTTAACTAATATTATCTGTCTTGCAAATACTTGTTCCTGGTGTTTGAGTGAATAAAGGGCTTCTTGGGTTACAAAGGATTTGCACCAGCTTCTGCTTTCTATGTTACACATCTCCAAATAGACAAGCAGGTAGTACCATACTCCCCTAAAGACTAGACCATATCCTTTTTCTTCTTTCAATACATTTTGTTTTGGATTCTTTGAAGTTACTGTCACCGGATGCTGAAAACAATTTCAAGCTTAAGAATTAAAGGATCTAGACTTTTTTTTTGACAGACAACGTTCAGAAGCAGACTAGAAATTGTGTTCTGTTACCTAAATATTTTTGTTAATACCAACTGTAATGATTGTGTCTGTCTGCAAACTTTCCCTGAAATCGTAAGTACGTACTCCTGAGGAAGAAGTTCTTTATGGGTTGCTGGAGATTTTGCTGGAAATTCACTGAGCTGATACAACCAGATGTGGAAAGCTATGTTTTGTGTCACAGCTCTAGCCAGCAATTCTCATTCTAGAACAATATACGCTAAGTTAACTCAGTGCTTTCTTTGTTGGATTGTCTTTTTTAATTAAGTAATCATGCATCTTAATATGTCAATTTTTTGAGATGATACCTTAGACTTCCTTATCTGACAAATTTTGAAATCTGTTTTTCAGTGGATTAAAAATTCTTAGACCATGCTAAGGAAAATTGCTTGGAAACCCTCACAGCAGAACATGTGTGCTGTTATTTGGAAGAAAAAAGACTGCTGGTTACTTCTGTAACAAACATTTGAAGTGTGTATGTGCATTAGCATTCTTCACAGTATGCATTTGCAGAATTTATTTTTTCTCCTCTTGCAAACTGAGGGAGGGTTGAGGTACCTGCCTATTCTGTCCTCCCACAAGAACATGAGATACTGGGCAAATTTTTGGCTTGGCAGTACAATGCCAGTAACAGGTCTCAGACCTAGGAGTGAGTGCTTGTGGGTGCAGGTATGTACAATGCACCTCAAAGAAAAATTGGTCAGTAGGGGAGAAAATAAAGATACATTCTTCAGCCTTATCCATGAGGCCAGCAGAACTTTTCCAGCTATGTAGTACTTGAAAGCAATAAAGGAGGTTTAATCCTGAAAGTGGAGGTGGTTGTGTCAGAGTCATAAAGCTATTTCCTATAAGCGCATTTTTGTTAAAAATGCAATAGAAGTTTGGTAAATAACTGGAATGCTCCTCAGGGACAAACTGGATGTAATAGAAAACATGCTGAGTTATGATAATGTGACTCATCCTCAGAGTATTGTTGAAACTGTTACTAATTATGCGTTGCATTAATAAGTATGCATTATCGACCACTGTTTTCTGGACCACTTACATACAGAGCTCTTCTGTGCTTACACAGATCTGCTCAAGAAACATATACCCGATCTTTCTCTCGTCAGATGGACCATTTACTGGTTGATACAATTAAAAAAGAGGAAACAATCTTTTAAGGATTTGATTATGTGGACCAATAAAATAGATAAATACTTTTAGATTAATGTTTAAAGTGTGTGATGTTTAATGTCTGGTTTCTGTGTTTTGTTTTGTTTTTTTAACAGATGGTCTAACGTGGTAGCACTGAGCAACAATTCAGTAACTGCAGTTGCCAGATTTGTTTGTGCTTTTTCTTCCATAATCTGCTGGTGTGGTTATATTGAAATCAAGTCGCATGCTCCCTCTAGTGGAATGTGTATATACATTGGTTATATTGAAATCAAGTCGCATGCTCCCTCTAGTGGAATGTGTATATACATATTACTTAGTTTATTTTTATTTACTAAAATACTTACTGGGGAATAAATAAGTAAGCGGAGAGGCTGAGTCTTGTGTTAGTAGCATTCAACTCAAGGTATTGTGTAAGCAGCTTCATGTTTAGGAATGCAAGGATCAGCCGAAGGTCTGATGTGCATCATGTGATGAAACAGTCCTTTTTTTTTGTTAATGTCCATAATTCTTTATGGACATTTCTTGAATTCAGGTTCTTCATGCCCATAACTAGTCTCTTCTACAGAGCATGAGTATTTTTCCTCAAAGCTGAGACCTGTGCTATGCAAATTGCAAGAATTAAGCATTAAGACCTGACGTACGTAAAGACATAAGCTGTTGATCCTTGAATAAACATGGAGTTGATAAAGTTTTTAGTATGGGCATGAAACATTGTAAAGCTGGAAGGACTGGAGCACATGTGTTTAGGCAGGAAGAAGAGTAATGAAGTTGTTTGACAAACTATTAAGGCTGCTCTAGGCCATCATCTCTTCATTTGGAAAGAATAGAGACTGTCCTGGCAAGGACAGATGAGCTGCTGAATTTAAGGTACCTTTTGGAAACAAAAAGATATGGAGCAATGCTGACTTGCATAGGAGCCAGTAATTAAGGTGATGGCTATTACTAGAGTGTTGCTTTTTTTTTTTTTTTTTGTTCCCAAGTAGGGAACAGCACCCCTAGAGTTTCATCTCTTAGTGGTAGAGAAGAGCGTACTGACAAGGACAGCACCTATGTTTCTTATTAATAAATAAAAAGCATCAGTGTGTGTTAAGTGAGAGGAAACTCAATGAACTAGTATGTAGTGTGCATTGTTGAGAACTGAGAGATGTTTGTGTCAGCTGTACATCATATGGAATGGTGGGATGAGTATGTTCATGGTTGGTGGGACATGTCCCTCAGATATAATTTAGATTTGCTTGAATGAGTATTGTGAGTAGAACGTGGTACCCCAATAAATGTTTGAAATAACATTGAAATACATATACATGAAATAACAGTAAGGCACTAAATGTTGACTTAAGTTGTAGAAAAAATCTGTTGTGCTAATACTGATTTAAAGAAAATTAACTAATGCTATATTCATGAATATGCAGTCAAACCAACTTAAAAGCTAATCCTTTTTCTTGTGAAGAATCTCTTCTCTCTTAGAGAAGTCATTCCCTTCATTGAGACTGTACAACCCTGCATTTTGTATGTTCAAATTATATAAGATTATTTATCCAGAGGTATCTTATAGGAACACTGGAGTTCTCATCTGGGAAAGATTACAACGCTGGATATCCTTTACTGGATTTGATCAGAGTTCTAAAGTTTGCTGTGAGAAATGAGGGTCCCTTAATATCTGAAGGCCTGTGAAATCCATAGTGTAATTTTAATGAATGGCTTTCATAGGGGTTCTATTTTTTGTATATCTACACAGAGACAGTTGTAAACATGAAAGGTACCTAAGTTCAACTATTAAAGTGAAAAAAGAAGTGTCATTGCTTGGTTCTCTAAGTTCATGGAGTATGAACTCGAAGTTTCTTGCTAAGAAGCTTAGATTAGATTAAATTGAATCAGAAAACTTTCTTTAAACTCCACTGGAAAATCTTAAGGATAATATGAATGTTTTCTTAAGAAATAAATGTAGGAAACTGCTGTATTTTAATCTAAAAGAAACCATAATGACAATGTTTTCTATTTTTAACAAAGCTTGGATAGAAAAAGAACTTGGAAGAATGGGAGACAGCAACTACAGTTGGAAAAAGACAAGTGATAAAAAAAAAAATGAGTTTCTTCAATGTTGAATATTAGTTTATCTTGACTTTGGGGGAGGAAATTTCTAAATTAATTAGGAGTAATGTACTCTATGATTAGACTCATGGATAGTGGTAGAAGTACACACATTAAATGTATTTATGTAAAGAGTTCATGATCCATTGAGCAAGGCTGAAATTACTGTTAAAAAGGGATCTTTTAGTCTGTCTTAGAAATAGATGAGGGATCTTTTAAATGCAAGGTAGAGCCTACTCAGTCATTTCAAGCTAGTTATGTATGGGAATATCTCAGATCTTGGGCTTGGTCAGAATACATGGCTTGCTTTCCTATACTGCTCTATGGATTTGTAAATAATTTGAGTCCTCTGACCCATAGCAGTGACTTTTTTTTTTCTTTTATTTGCAGTGATTCTATTCTGTATGGCAGCCCTAATATTTCCAATTGGATTTTACATCAACGAAGTTGGAGGTCAACCATACAAGTTACCCAATAATACAGTGGTTGGGTCTTCGTATGTACTGTTTGTTTTATCTATTTTCTTTACAATAGTTGGACTTCTATTTGCTGGCAAAGTTTGTTTACCTGGCTGACGAATGTCTGGACTGCGGGACTTTATTTTGGAAAAGAGACACAGAACTGCATTCTCAGGAGGATGCCTAGATATGACTATCAAACACTTACTGAAAAAGGAATGCTTTGACTTATTCTCACTATGCACTTTGGATTGAAAAAAGGAGAGCCTTTCCCATAACCAAATACAGACAACGTTGACTAATCTCCTGAGCATATTTAATGCAGTCAGGTCTGCACTGTGATAGGAACTAGTGAAGAATGCTTTACACTGAGAAGCATAATGCCCCGTCTTACTGTACTGTTCCCATTTTTAACGTCTAACAATTTGGAAGTCAAAGTATTTATGAACTTTGTTGTAGACCAGAGGGTTGCAGAGGAATTCAAGTGAGGCTGGCCTCACTGATTAGGAGATTAGTATTTTACATCCTTCTAATGCGCAAAGCCTTTGGCACCAGTATGGATCGATCTTGCATTGCTGCACCAAGAAGCCAATAGATCACTTGTTCTCCAAAAGATACATAACAGCAAGAAGACGTATATCCCCTCCTCTCCCATAAGCTCTAGAAAAACACTACGGAACACTTCAGAGGGGGATTTCTTCCTTATATTTATATAAATATATATATATAAATATATATATATTTTGCTGATGCAGTATACAGTGTGTGTGTGTATGTGTGGGTGTGTATATACATATATATATGTATATATACACAAATGGTTCCTGGAAAAGAACTCAGAACGCTTTGCTAGCAAAACACTGTGGTGTGCAAAACTAGAACTCAATAGAAAAAAAGCCATTTCTCTGAAGGCCACATAGCTGAGAGTCTTCAGTTTACCTCATTCTTTGTAGCAGCCCTTGATTTTAACAGTTTTTGTAATAGGTACAAACGATCCCATGCCTTTCTAGGTGCAATTTTAAGTTAAGCTAAAATTCTTTTTATGGTAATTTATTTGTATATGAGGGTAGAAGGTGAGATCATGTCATACCTTAAAGTTAAAATCCTAATTTGGGGAAACTGACACTATTTAAATTATTAGCAACTGTTGCATAGAAGGTCTCTTTTTCTACAACATTGTTATTATTGATATTCATATGAGTTCAAGCACTGCAGTTTACAGCAGAGATAAACATTTCTCTAGCGCATGTAAAATGCAGTGTTTAAAGTAATGCAAATGCTATTTCACTGCAAAGATGGATGAGCTTATTAATTCACCTTCACTAAAAAAGCAGTATAATTGTTTAAATAGTATATGCCTTGTTCACTGAAATTATAAATGTGGATTGAAGGACCATCCAAATTTGAAGTATTATTCATGAAAAGCAGTTTTACTTTCCACTACAGCTCCATAGGTATTGTCATAATTTACTACTCCATCTAAACTTGCAGAAATTAAAATTTTTCTTAGTGCAGGGAGCTTTCCTGGGCCACTATCTACATTCATTTTCCAGTTAACTCATGGTTTATCTGAGGTCCGTTATGAAAGCAATCAAAAAATTGTATGTCTCAAGTTCTGTTTTATGGAGCTTATTTGAGCTACATTACTAGGCACTGTTAAAAAAAATGTTAGTGAAATAATCAGAAGCTTCCAAAATAATCACTTATCTTCAGACACTTAAGGTGATAAGACAGTTTGCACAATTATTTGAAACTCGGTGCCATTCAAATCCTACGGGGTTCTGGTCCTCTAACTTCTCCCTGACTCTGCTGTATTAAACAGTTCATAGTTCACATTTTGGTGGTTTTGAACAAATTTGCTACTTTAACGGTCTATACGTGATTATTTTTTTTTCCAGTTAGTTCACTCACAAAGAAAAGGAAGTGTTCATAGAATGCTAATTTTTTTCTCAACTAATCTGTAAGTACAGCCAGGCACTTACTTAGAGCTGATGCTTTAAAGATAATTTGGTTCCTTAAGCCTTCATCTGCATAGATATTCTAATTCCCTCTAGCAGTGTTGTGGAAGACAGATAAAATGCCAGGTTAAGATACTGGATGTGTATAAATTTTCAGTGTTATTGGTGGTGTAGCAAAAGCTGAAGTATTGACTAAAACGTAGGAATTCTGATGCAGAAAAGCTCTTCTGTTTTCAGGAATGTCACTCCTATAAATAGTTCTAGGAGATTTTTTAACTAGAACATGAGTGAAGGGGTCAGGTTTCTCAACCGCTAAGATTCTTCCTTCTTACCTATTTTGGATATAGTAACATCATGTATACAGTTGATTTAGGCTTTGATTAAATGGATCCTCATGCAATAAAAAACATGAACACTTATCCTGGAGCATAGCCAGTCTGTGGCTGGCTGGCTGGAAATTTTTCTGATCTGCCAATGCTATTGCTTTGAATTATTAAATAGTGGAGATTTAACTAGCTGGCTGTTTGATTAAATATTTGAGCATTTCATGTCCATAAATAGATACAGCCATCTGCATTGTAAAAATAAATAAATTATAATAAAAAACCTTCCCTCAGTAAATGAAGAGACAGCTGTCAACAGTTGCTTCTAATGAAGTCACTAAGTACTATGTAGTACAGTATTAATTTATAGCAGAAAATCATATCTTGTAAGCTGTATATAAAACACTGTCTTATGGTGCAATCATTTGTCAAACTTTTGTCTGTTACTTTTGTTTGAAAGATGTGTGCATTCTTTTTCATACCTAAGAGCATCACTGTAAAATCTGCTGAATACTATTTATAGGTTTTATTTGCACAAGGTTTAATTTTAAATTACAAGAAGTTCGTATTGAACATGCCTAAACATTTGTAGACTTTTTCAGTTCATGAAAAGCAAATGTTTCCATATGACTCTTCTCCAAAGGTAATCCCATATTTATGTTGAGTGTTTACATAAACTTTTCTAATTCTGTCAGCCATTATATTTAACTTCTTGAAGGACAGGTTATTTCATGCATCACTAGACTAGTCTTACACTTCAAAATTCTCTAAAACATTTCATGTCCCATCACACTGTGCACGCTTTGTCACTTATTTGCCTAACAACATGTGAAATCAGAAGCTTAAAATACCTTCAGAAGGGAAACTAGTTAATTTGTCTGGATAAATGTTATGGTTGAGCTCAGCTGAAAGCCTTTGGAAGCTGGAAGCCATTCCTCTCAGAGGAGGGTGGGATGCTCGAGTACGTGAGTCTAACCATTTAATATTCTGCACTCAGTTGTTACCTTGCTGGCAATTGCTACCTGCATTACTGGAGCTGCTGGCAGGGTGCAGCATCACCTGAGCCTGACCCCCTGGCTGCTGTCACTGTGGTCAGATGAGGGCCCTTCTGTAACACCTGTGTTTAGAGCTGTTATTTAACCACTCCAGAACACACCTGTAGAGTACTGTGTGCCCCAACAAATGAAGGGGGGGAAAAATGAAAGCTGTCCTTTAAAAGCTTTGTGAAGGATGACAATAATGAAGGAAAGAGTGTCTGCCAGCCACTTGTCCTGCTCGAGGCCTGGCCGTCTGCGTCCTCCGTCCACCCCGCACCACCCTTACCGAGGATTGTTTTCTAATCGGTTAGAACACTTATTTTTTTTCCAATTAATGATCTCTGAACAAATGTTAATACAAACTGTATAAAATGAACATAATTTTCTTCACTTGTATTTTTGTTATTGAGCAAGTTTATCAAAATAAATTGTCTACTAAAGCCATCGGCCCTGGCTGCCCTGACTGGAACGGGCGCCTCGCGCGCGGGTGCCTTCCCCTCACACGCGGGCGCTTCCCGCCCATCGCCGCCCTCTGGCGGTCGGCAGCGGCCCCGCCAGGCCCGCCCCGTCTCCACAGGCAACGCCGTAACGCGGAGCTGCCGCCGGGGCCGGGGGGCGGCTGCTCCCGGCTGCTACACGCCGTCGGCACCTGAGCCTCACGGAGAAACGGGCGGGTGAGGGCCGGGAGGCGCCTCGGAGTGCCGCTGCTGTGGGGGCGCGGGGGGTTCTTGGCTGCGGCGTGGAGGGGATGCGGGCTGTCCGGGGGTGCGGAGGAGGGATAAGGGGCTGGGGAGCCTTCCCCGTGAGGGGAGGGGAGGCGCTGGAGGGAACGGGCAGGTGAGGGCGCTGAGGGGGTCTTTCTCCCGCCTGTGGTGAGAGGTGTTGGGGAGGGGGCTCTCTGGAACCTGATGGGACAGGGCGAGCTGGAAGAGCCCGGTGAAGTGAAGGAACGGCGATAGGACTCAACAGGTCAGACTGATGGTTGGACTTGGTGATCATGAAGACCTCTTCCAGCCTAGATGGTTTTATGATGGGGGTTCTGTAACTGTCCTGTGCCGGTTTTGTCAACCTAACCCCCCCCCCAACTCACCTCTGTGCCTCACGGCCCGCTCCTTGCCCCTTGTCCCTGCAGCTCACGCTCACCCGCAGAGCCCTGGCTTTTGCTTTTGGTAATTTTTTTCTGCTTGAGCTCTGTCGCTTATCTCCCAGCAGCTGTGCATATATATAATTAGCTTCATAAAGCCCCTGAACAAATAACTATTCCATAGTAATTTCTAAATGCATTTTCTATAGATGGATAATTGTAATTCCTCTTTGCAACTGCTTTTTAATTTTCTGTTGTCCTACATGCAATGTAATTATCATATAAAAGTTGATGTCAATTTTAGTGCTTTTGTGAATAGTATATTTTAAGCAGTTTGCTGTAATACTGTCACTTGTCACTTTTTTTTTTTTTTGAAGGCTAAGTCTGTTCATATAATGGATACACATGTCAGGAAAATGGCAGAATTGCTGGACAATGATCAGTTTTTGGAAAAAGTCGGGTAAGGGTACTGTTACAAAATTCTATTGGGACTTCATAAGTATATATAAAGTAAATAACTGTAGCTTGTATAAACTATGCAATATGTCCCTCCAAAACACTTATCAGATATCAAATGGAGTGTGTAAACAAATGGCAAAATATAAAAACACTTCCCACATTAAAAACTTTAAACCATGCGACAGTACAGGAATATTATTGGCAATTAAGTCATCCCATAAAATTCATTGTCTTGTAGTGTGACCACAAAATCCAGTGTACAGAGTGATCATCCACCATGGCAAGATTTTACTCTGTCTGATCTAGGACCGGATAACGGATTGCTGGTAATGCATATTAACGAGACACAAGATCTCCTGGTAGGCAAGTTTTCATGCTAAATGGAGCAACTAGAGAAGTAACACACACACTGTAAATACAGAGTGTGGAATAAATAAGCTGACATACAACTGATAAGTCTCCTTAAATATATTGGCATATATATACAGATAATGTGATAGATAAAATCACAAAAGTCATGAATCCGCATCAAGTTTTTCTGCAGAGATAAATCAGTAAGTGAACAGGTCAGGCAAAATTATAAAAGTAAATTGGAAATTGCTGCTGTGTTTCTCTTTAGAAAAATGGAAGACAGTATATACCCCTTCAGAATCTGTGAGGCAAATGTTGGATATGCTTAGTTTTTCTCCCTTTCTTGTTAATCACAGGGATATATTCTTTTATTTCTTTTACTGAACTATTTGTCGTCTTCCTTCTTACCTCCTCCAAACTAAGCTCTTTCCTTTAGCTCTCTATCTGGAGTATTCTGAAACCTTTTTTTACTTTGTATCTCAAATTCAAGATAGTGTACTAACTGTGTTATATTGGACTATGTTGACTCAGTCATGCTGATAATACTGAGCTTTCCAGCACTATTTTTCTTAGTGTACATTTCATACAAATACAATAGTAGGTCTATCCCAATTGCAGAGTATTTTTTTCTATCCCCTGTCCTAAAATTTACTGGTTGTTGAATGTAGCTACGTAGCAGTACCTAAAATTACATTGTTTTTGAATATGTACAGCCTCACAGCAGACATCCTTGGGACTTAGATGTTAGTTGCATTTGAACAGCACGTTTCATTTTTTATACTGCATTTATTTTTTTCTTAATTGATCTATAGAAAGTAGAAATGAAGAAAATACAGTCAGAAAAGGTACAAACCACAGAAGAATGGCTAAGAAACTACAGTTTAGAATCCTTGAAATTAACATTAGAACATCTGATGAAAGAAGGCAATGTTATTTCGTAAGTATAATGTTGCCCTTTAATTAGTCCTGATTTGTGTGTGTCTCTGATGCTAATTATGCATAGTGTTCCAGGGATTCAAGAAACGGTGTTGAAGGGGTAGAGTTTACAGAGGAGACTGTTACCGATTTTGAGTCCAGACTTTCTGAGTAAGTTTTGATCTTGTTGATAATTTTGATACTAACTGATACCATATCCCTGTCCTTCTTTAGGTGTTTACAGATGCTTTCTTCAATCCTAATTTGTTATCTCTGTGAATTAAATCAATATTAAATCCTTTCTGTTGAGATTCAAGGCAGGCGATGATTACGTGTCAGTATAGCTGAGGTTTTTTATTTGAGAGGGGGAAGATGCCTATCAACAAAGTTTTGAAATGAAGCAGTAAGCTGATTTTTGTAAGGCAGATAATGAATTGTGTTTTTTGCAGGTAATACTAATATATGTGAGTTGTGTTTATTGCAACTTACAGTAGTTTCAAATCATGTGTCCAGTTACAAAAGGCAGTATTGCTCGGTTTTCTGTTCAAGGAATGGAATGTTGAAAGTAGTTTGAATTGGAACCAGGGGGGAAAAAGCCTGTATAGCAGATATATAGAAAACTGTTAACTACCAAATGAATTTTAAGTGTATAAAATGAAGAAAGCTTAAACTGAGGAAGACATTTAATGAATAGGTTCAATAACCTGTACAGTAATAATTTTTGTGGTCTTCACAATATTTGTTAGACTGTTCCTAGAAGTGCCATTACTTCAGCATACCTCACTATGTCAGTCACGAAGATCCAGAATCTTAGAAGGTTCCTTTTCAGTACTCTGCCATCTAAACAAAGTCTCAGCTAATCTGGTTAAAAAAAGTAGCTTTCATGTTTCAAGGCAAAGATTTTTTCCTACTTTGAAGTGCTGATTAAAACCTTTTATTCTCCAAGTTGTAAAAACAAAGCACTGGGTGTTAAAAATAAGTTGGTTAACATAAAGCAATGTTTGGGGACAGCAAGTATTTTGTTTTACCTCAGTTTATACCTATTTTAAAATTAAATGGTTGAAAGTTGTGCTGCAACTAGTCCAGAACTTCAGTGAATGTGCTGCCTTCCAATCACAAAGTTGTATTTCATGAGTGTCTTAAACCATTTAAACAATTGTGTAGTTTACATTAAATATATATCCTGGCAATAAGCTATGTGTGATGAACTAGCTCAGTTTTGCCTGAACTTTTTTTTCTTCATGCATACACATGGTGAACATGCCTCTCCTTCCTCTCAGTAGAAAAATAAATAAATAAATAAATAATAAAACTGATAAGAAAACATGTCAGTGATCCATTTTTTCAGCCAGCTAGTTAGTCAATTAAACACTTTAAGGGGAAGAGGTATTTAAATGGTTAGCCCTGCAACCACTATTTATATAAATGCTGAAAACAGTATTTTTAAAACGTGATTTTGCTTCTGCAAGAAAAAGATATGATAAAGACAAATTGTGCAATATTACATTGATACAGAATGCAAAAAAATGTCTTGGCTAAAGCTGTGCTATGCCTTTTGTCAGGGTGATTGAACTTTATCAGCAGCGAATTCAGTGGCTGTTGAAGGACAGCAGAAAGGTAACTTTAACTTTGCAGGATATTTTTAGAAGGGAACTCTTTATAGTATTAAAGAATAAATTAACCTTTGAATGCTGGTAAAAAGTGGCCTCCAGAAAGGTTATGTATTTTCATTATTTACTGGTTCACGTTATATGCAGCGCTCCTTATCTTGACAATTTATTACTTTTGGTGATCTTTCATTGGTATGTGAGTTTTTTGCTTTCTAGATTTGATCTTTTTTTTAGCAATCTTAATCAGGGCCTCTCAGCGCCACTTAAACAGTAGCAGACAAAGGGGAGCTTAACTTCTGACTGGAATGCAGCTGTCTTTCAGTCAAGCGGGCCCTCTGTTGCTGGTTAATTACTTACTGTGCCTAGCAGTGCTAATGGTCAAAAATGGGTAAAGACATAACTCCCTCTCAGAGAGGACAGGGAAATGAGCAGCATCCCAAAATTCAGCTTCCACAACATGGCTTGATTTAACCTGACCAAGAAGCTATACACGAAGTCGTGATTTTATAGTCCCAAATGATGAATACGTTGTCTTGGAAGGGAGGCAATGTGACTCAATGATAAGGATAAACTGTGAGGCAATAGTACTCTCCTGTTTTCTTGTCTTTGTCACTGTCTCATTTTTGTGCTAGAGAGCCTAAACTGAAAGTAAATATGTAGTATTTGAATTTACCATGGCGTTGTACAGAACAAACAGAAACATTTTTGAACTTTAGGTAAGCTTAATATTTACAGTGACTTTTCTTGTTGAAGGTGTTTGGCCTTGTAAAAGGTACCAAAGTTGGACTTGTGGTTGATGTGTCTGATATGAACTACAAACCTCGACTACTGGATTTTCAGAAAGACCTTTTGGTAAGTAATAGCAAAGCAGACTTTGGCTATAGTAACATAATAATCAAGCCTCGGAATAACTACAGGTAAAGAACTAAGGGGAGGAAAAATCTGCTTGAATTCATAGAGTACAATACAGTGGAACTTTTCTGTAGTAAGAAGTATTTTTTAAATGTCTTTGGAATTACAGGTTTTGTTACTGGAGTTTGTTTGGATCTAGACATTGCCTACTGTAATAATATCAATTTTTATAAGTTTCTCAGTGCTTGTACCAGCATTCTCTAACATTCTAAACTTGACTAACAGAAACAACTTCAGAGTGAGAACCAAGATGTACACAAAGCTATGTATATTAAATGTAGGTTTTTTATGCCTGTATGTTTTGTCGAAACAAGATGCACATCACAATTTTGGTCAAAAATTTGGTGAGTTAATTGCTTCCCAAAGTCCCCAAACAAACTTATCCTTTATTGTGCCTTTTTCTTTTATAAATGTTTTACAGTAAGGAATGTATCATGTAGCTGTTTTACTCTAATTTTGAAACTTTGTCTGTAGAACTTCATTTACTGCAATCAGAAATTATTTAAAATTGATTTGTATTTTCTGCATTTTTCACTTGTGCATTTTAAATAAAGCTGCTTTAAGAAAACTCAAATTTGGTTGGCTTAGCCCTAATGCCTGATCTGTTGTTTAGCCCTATCCATGAATGTATTATATTCAACATTTTCTGTAATTTATTGGTGGGTGAGCATGCCCCTTCTAGATCAGTATGTTCTATTTTATATGGACATCAACTGAAGAGAAAAAAATACCAGTAGAACAAGTATTCCCTGCCTTCATTAACAAATTGGCTAGTTTATCAAAAGTTTGCAGGTTTTGTTTGAGTACTCCTTAGGAAATACTTTAATCTGTATGACTTCCTTTAGAAGCTTTTCTCTGCGGGAGCTGAAAACATTACTGCAACTACTCTTAGTAAATTTCTGGTTTTATTCTTTTACATAATAACTACTAGTAGCAGCATGGATAGTAAAGTATTAATAAACTTTGTATTCATTAGTGTTTAATAGATGAACAGCTGTGTTATAAGAAGCAATTGTATTGCCTCTCATTTGGTACAGAAATTTCACCTCTGTGGGAGAGTCCAAAAACCATCAATGTTCATGTGTAAGTAATTTACTTTCTCTGTAAAATAAAGGTGTTTCAGACAATGTCTTTGTGTAATTAAAGCAATCTCCTGGAGATAATAATTAACAGGCATCATCTTGTGCCTGTTGTGATTCGTAAGAGGGAAAAAAAATGAATTTTAAGTGCAGTTGGTGATTTCACACTGATTGTTCATATATAAAATATCTTAGCAGCCCCTCTGGTTTATAGTAATCTTCATGGTCCATTTTATTCAGTAACTGCAGATAGAGTGTGCATATTCTTTTTTTTTTTTCTCTCCTATAGGCTACATGAAGCAAGACAGTGGGTACAGCAGCTGGCCCCTGGTGGAGGCTGCAATTTACTGAAAGCCTTAAAACATGTCTTTACAATGAAAAAGCTGAATTCTCTGGTTATTATTGTAGGAAGCTGGTAAGTCCATTATTTGTTCTAACAACCAGTTTTAACAGAATCGGTACAAGAATATGAACTTGATACAAAAATAAATAGAAAATTTAAGTTTCAAGTCTTACATCTTTTAAGTTGGTACCACTGAATTTCTTTAATAATTCTTCCCACTTTTGCTATTTATAAATCTGATCTCTTCTACTATAAAGTTACTGTTTTCATTTGCAGATCAGCTAATGCAGTAATCTTCCGAGAGTCTGTTAGCTCTAGTGTTACATCAATAAAAATTCTTCAGTGGATCTCACTGAAAGGGTCCACATTTCTGGGAAGATTAGATGAGTAGCTAGATTTTGCTGTAAATTAGCATTAAACTTTGGAAGGTAGTCTTCACTCTGTGGTCTTAGTGGTGCTGGTGGAGAACTTGAAATGTGTGGTTGATTACAAGAAACCAGTCAACAAGCCCTGCTGAGATTAGGTAAATTATGGACTGGATTCTTCAGTTCTACTGTTGTAATTTGAAAACTTGCCGTACTGGAACCATGATACAAGAAAAAGGCTGCAGTAAGGGCTCTGGGATTTTTACTGTACTCTGTATTTATATATTGTATTTATTTTAAAAGTGCAAAAAAGGGATGGTGTAAGCTTGGCAAGTTGGATATTTGAGTTTATTGAGATTACATTTCAGCTAATTTACTGAATACAAAGTGCTCATTTAAAATGTTCCAAGTTTTGCTTGGGTCTACTTTGAACAAAAAGCAGAAGTTTATAGTATGTACAAGTGAAAATTTCAGTAATTTCTGTCCCTGGCAGAAATGTAGCTGGAAGGAAAGCCTTTTATGAGCCATGGAGAGCCACCAAAATTCCAGGAATGAAAGCTGTGGGGGTCAGTAAATTCTAATCACAAAGCAAAGTTTTGCTTTATTTGGTGCCTTTGGAAAGCAGTGGACATACACTTAAGTAAATACACTTGAACATCTGTGTTGAAGACTTTTCTATTGAAGTTTGTTGAAGGGGCAAAAACATAATTCCTGATTTTTAGCTTCCATGGCTTGAACAACTTAGAACTCACTTCATCCACAGGTCATTATGAAGCAAAACAGAATCCTAGTGCTCTTATTAACATTCAGATTTTCAGGACAGACTCAAACTCCAGTAGTTGTACCTCAGTAATTGTTGAAAGAGGAAGGGGAGGTCAAATTTCTTTCTCCTTACTGTTGTCTTCCATTTCTTCTACAGTATGGCCTTTCTCCCCACCCTGTTTGATTGCTGTCATTGCTAAGATCTTCTTCTTTTTTTCCTCCTTGTTTATTTATTTATCAACATCAGCACTGATCAGCCTTTGGAAATACTGGCTGACTATGCTCAGCAATGTATGCTGGGGAGAAAACTTCTGGCTCATGTTGTTATATATGATTGCAGCAGTCCTGCTGCTCTCGTAAGTAATTGTGTTGATACTCACTTCCTCCAGTGTCCTTTCATTTATTTCCTATCCAGCTGCAATGTCTTCTCTCATATACTTTGTGGAGATGCTAAACTACTCATTAAAGACTTCCTGATGTAGAGTTGTATTTTCTTTAGAGCAGATTTGCACAAATGAAGTAACTTGTTTGGAGCATCTGTTTATTCATCTTGGTTCATACAAAACCACGATGTGAAAAAACAGCATACGATTTAGAAGTAAATGTGGGCAGGGGAAGCAGAGCCTAATATTTATACTTCTTGACTTCAGTGATATACTTTTGATCTGACTAGCACAAGCCTGCCTTCACAGGAAGTAACTGGCATTTTAATGCAACGAATAAACTTATAAATAAACACACTGAATGAAATTGCCCCTTATTACCTGTTTTGTAAATGTCTTTACTGATTTTTTTCAGCCATGCTCTTAAAGTAGAAGTGAAAACGTCTCCTATTTTAAAAAACAATGGAAACATCTTACTTCTTTGGCTTTCTCGCTACGTGTATCTTAAAAGATTTCTTCTCTATCTCTAGTTGAGAATTGAATACTAACAACCCACGTTATCAAAAGAGATTACAAAATTGGAGTAATTATTTTTCTTCCTATTTATATATGTAGGCAGTTCTAAAGAACCTTGCAGAACTTGTAAGAGGCCGTTATCATTGCTACTCTTCAAAGGGGGAGGTAGGTGACAGCCAGAGAGGCAAAGGATTTTTCTCCCATCTATTTGATGATTCTTTACTCTTAGAAGGTAAACTACTTATCATCTGCATAGAAGTTTATAGCAATACCTGGTTCTAAAATTCTTGGTCTGACAAGTGCTGAGGATGTGGTCAATAAACCTGTGGTTAATTCTTCCTGTGACTAAAAATGTTTTTGTAAATTGCAAATATTTCTCACTGACTCAAAGCTGATGAGTAAGATGAAACTAGTGATATTGTACACTGACTCAAAACAATAATCAAATGATATATTTTTTTGAATAACTTCTATATGTAGTGTGTTGGGTACATTTATGTTCTGTTCTGCAATGCCAGGCAGTCTTATATGAATGCATATCCATCAAATAAGAAAGCTGTGCTTAGCTGGTATTTGAATAGCAGTTAACTTATTTTCTCCCCCTTTTTTTCATATATACAGATTTCTGATAGTAGTGATCTTTATCTGCTACTTCAAGAATGCCAGAAGGCTAAGGATCTGCTCAGGAGTATCAAACAAAATTTTCAAAGGCGAATTGGTGGCTCACTTACCAGTAGAATAGCAGATGTACGTGTATATATTTTGTTTTCAAATGTACTTTGAAGTATTAGAGGTAGAATTTCTTAGCATTCACAATATAAAAAAAAAATGAATGTGATTACTTGGATATTGTGATAAGTAAAGCCTGGATATTATATTTTGGCCATCCATTGGAAGAGCAAAATAAGGCTAAAACTAGCAAAGGAGACATTTTGCTAGATGTTCTCCAAAATGTCTTTTCTTCAATAAAATAAATTCAAAGTGCTCTTGATGAACTTTGGATGAGAAAGTAAAAGAATCTCCTGTGATTTTTCCTCTTTTTATGGAGTGTTTGGAGAATTTCTAGTTCTGCTTTGTTTTGATAGGTTATTTATTTGTATTTTTCTTTGACCCTGTGCAGATGGTCTTAAATGGAAATATGCATCTCTCTTTCACCTTACTCTCATCTCTGCACATCCGTAAGCCTCGAATTTTAGAAATTTGCTGAGTTCACATATGATTGACAATCTTTCATGCTAAAAATTTTGCAGCACTGTTCTACAAATCTATGGCTGTGGAGGAATTTTTATATCAACAAAATAGTCTCTGTCACTACTCTGTCACTACTGTGTGAAAGCAATTGTGTGAAGTGGACGTTTGCTTTTAAATAGGGAGTGAAATTTTCCATCAGGTGGCCTTGTATGTCTGGTCACCCCACCTGAGACATTCCAGGTTGGAGGCATACTTGTCATCTGTGAATAATATTTCTAGCTCTGTTCCCTCTCATCCTGCCTTTTGGGTGTATCTAGTGAAAGTGCATAGACTTATCTCTCTTCCAACCTCATGATTACTAAAGACCATATAGACTAAACAGGGAACAGAAGTTATCTAGAAAAAACTTAGAAGGTCCTATATCCCCAAATAAAAGCACATCATTTCAGAAACTTACTAGTCAAGCCTTCTGTATGAAAAAGCATCTCCACAAACTTCCATCCACTCATAAAAGCAAGGTCTCTTACCCATTTTTAAGTAAGAGTTCTAATGCCTCACAGGAGTTTGTTGACTTGTTTCCATTGGTGTGAATGGAAGTAGAATGTGTTTCATTTTGACTCTATGCTTGGACGAGTAGGAAACGGAGAATGATTTGGTGTGTGTATAATGAAGATCTTTTTCTGCCTTGTCTTAGAGAAACAACTGGCTGTTTTCCAGCCAGTACATATGACCATGATGTTTTCATTTCCCCTGCGGATTTTTGCATTGTGGCCAATACAGTCAATTTAATGGAGCACTGTTCCACAAAACCTATTTGTTGGAGAACCAATGGTAGCAATTTTTGAAGTATTTTGATTATTGAAATCTCAGCACTCCAGTGAGCATAAGTAAAACAAATATTCTATGCTGGATATTTAGTATTAAGGTGGAGAAAAAAGTATACTAAAACTTGTGTTTTTCTTAAAATCCATTTTAGGTTTCCACAGAATTTGCAAATACAGCAACTTCCAGCTTCCTACCAAAGCCTCCAAAGCATGAAGGACCATTAGTTATTCAAACACCATGCTTCCTGGCCAAAACTTCAACAGACTGGTTAAAGACAAATGGATTGAAAGGTAGCACAGAAAGGAAAGCTTAACAGGTATGAAACAGGAATTAAAGATGGAAAACATGTTTTATTTAATGTCTTTGTTCCTTGCTGTAGCTAAGAAGTTAAACCTTTATCAAGTTTTGGCTCCCAATGCTTTCTCTCCTGTGGAAGAATTTGTACCAATTCTTCAAAAAACAGTATCATCAACTCTGCATGAGGCAAGTGATGGGGACCTGTTTCTTCTTTTTTTTTTTTTTTTCTTTGTACTGCTACATTTTTCCAACTAAATTGGTGCTTTATGAGATAATGAAATCCTGCAGGCTTTAACTGAAATTGGAGTTGTGTATTCAAACCAGATGCTTATATTATTCTCAAAAATAACCCAGGAAGGAATTCCATGCTAATGCAGCCTATAGGTTTCTGTAAACACGTAAAATATTATTTATCTTTCTAGAAAGTGATGATGCAGTTTGAATGGCATGATGGAACTATGAAAAATATCCATGTTGACCTGCCAGTATTATACAACTATCAGGTGAGTTGTCTGTAGTGACATGGCTTCATCAGGGCTGGATTACTATCTAATTATTTCATGTGAATTTCCATGTTACATAAGTACTGCAGGGATTCACATGCAGACAGCTGTCCATGCAAGTCTGCAGCCATCTGGCTGGATTTGGGACCTAGCTTGATGTGGTAGTGAGGAAGAAGGGTAAGTGAGAGAAGAAGTTCATCAGTGATCTCATAATTTATTTATTGCTTATAAATATAGCAACGTGCATTTTGTGATTTGTGTATAAGGGTGTATTTACGTTATTTTACCCATACCATATATATGAATCTTTTAACCTGTACATTGAAAGGATATGGTGGAATAGAGGACTCTTCCTTGCTTTAACAAAACTATCCCATTTTATCTTAGTTTAATCATTAAAAAATAAATTTCTATTTTCTCTCTTTGGAGGTCAAACAAGTCTTATGAAAAAGAATGGCTAATTGTTACTGGCTAGGCCAAGAAGGACTCGAGGCATACAAGAAGAGCATTTTAGGAAGTACTGTAGCAGCAAGTGTGGATGATTGTTACATGAAATAAAAGTTGTTGCATGGTATGAAAGGTTATGCACAAAGGCATTTATAGCAGCAAACAAGATTTAATCAGGAATTTCCCTGTTCTTATTGAATTCACCAGCAACACCATCTACAGCACTGTTTGTGAAGCTCTCTTCTAAAGCTTCCCTCTAGAATGACACCAAAGATTTAATTACTGATTGCGTTGCCTCAGGTTAGAGCAGCTCTTTATTCCAAAAGGTGTTCTTCATTTGTGTTAAGCACAACTGGAATTCTGTTCAGTCTGAAGAACAGATTAAGATTGATGTCTAAGACAATGCTCTAACATGTCTTCTTACTTTTTTCCTTCTGCCTCCTTCCAGCTGCATTGCACATTGTTTTCCGACATCCCTCACATTCACCTTAAGTTTCTGAACTGGCTGCACAAACTTATCCAGTTTTGCATTTGCCTTCAGCCTGGTTGGCAGTTGTCAGACTTTCTTCAAGAGGATACCAAGGCCGTTACTAGAGTTTTCTGTTCAAGCCTGTATATGAATTAAGAACATTATTAGGTTAGGGAGTTTTAGATTTAGATTAGGATTTTTAGATATTTGCCACTGACGATATTACTGTATAGGTAGTCTTAAAACTACTGTCATGCCAGGAGAACTTTTACACTGCATGGGATATTGAAGATCTTTGAGTACTCCTGTGAGTGTGGAAGAAGTGGAGATTATATATACAGGTAACACAGTGAAGGCAGATGGAATTCTTACAGGCAGTAGTGATTCTTGAGCATTTCCTCCTTGGTAAGAATGCAGAGTACCAGAGAGTAGAAGTTTAATGAAATAGAAGCTGCCTGGGGATATTGGTAGTCAAGATGTTATATAGTGGTTTGTTCTTTTCTCTTTGCTCTCTTCCATACTACTCTGCTGAGGAAGGGCTATGAGAATGCTGCCAGGCAGGACAAATATTCCTTTAAAATGGAGGAGGGATAAGAAATCTGTAGAACTCCATTTTGTGGTCTGACTGTAAAGTCTAACTGGCTGACATGAAAACAGCATCTGATTTTTTGATTCCTGGTAGATATTCGTATTTTGTGCACCAAAACAGTGCTATGTTGTAGTTGTTTTCTGAATTTCATGTCCTTTTCTAGATTGATTTGACCTCATGCATGTAGTGCATGCATATGCTTGAAAAGGTCATACTCTGTAGAGTTTGGTTAAACTGCCCTAATGTCTTCAAATTGATATTGTGTTAAAGAATTATATGTTTTTAGTTGAAATGATCTGTTAACAAACTACTTAAAATGCTGTTGAAGAAATTGTAAGCTTTCTATATTTATTCATAGAAACTCCTTGCCAAAATGGTAAGAATCTATGAAAAACAAATCGACTGGCTGTCCGTTGCTAGCAGAAGAATATGGGGAAATGTTTATGAAAAGAGGTATGGTATTCTGACAATTGTATTCTGTATATTGGTGATAATTCTCATTTGTCAACCTTTCCTTTTTGTGTAAGTGAGCACTCAGGAATGCAGGGCAGAAAAAAATCATATGCAGAAGTGGTAATTGCAGATACAACCAGTGCAAGCAATCCGTGTTTGACAACTGATGCTGATACTCTTGTATTTAATAATGTAGTGAATTTACTGAATCTAATGATTGTCAGTTAAGAAAACTGTGCAATTTCCAAGAAACAGGATGAGGCTCTTAAATTTGAGTTATCTAGGGACATCTTCTGTCTTAAATCACATACATGTACAAACAGAAACTGCTGTTTCTGGACAAATGTAGTGTTTACATCAGGTTTCAAACCATGCTATTAGTATTTATACCAGAGTATTTCTTCACATCCTCTTATGGATTCTTATCAGAAAATGAATTTCAACTTACCAACTACCTTCTGCCTCCACCACTTAGTAAGGTGCATTCAAGTGCCAGATGACAAATGTCAGTGTAGATATACCAATTAAAAAAAAAAAAAGTTTTCTCTGAATTTGTTTTGAGATCTGTACCTAACTTTGTTTGAGGATCATCCTCAATAATAATAACAACATTTATTTACATTGTGTCTGAGTCTTTACCAGAGGTTTCCCATCCAACATCAGTTGCATAAATGCTCTTATTGTTTGGTTTACAAACTTTGAATATGAAATTTCGGACAAGATAGCTGAGGCCTCTGTTACTAGAGATCTCCTCATCCATTCATTAAGGACTGAATTAGCCCTTCTGGTCCATCTGATGATTGTGTTGTGTTGGGAACTCTTGTCCCACTGACTGTCTATCACATCTGCGATTCTTTTCATAACCACTGCTCCCAAGGTATCCCCTGTCTGTTAACACTGACCATCCTGCATTGTGTTTACAAGCACAATCTCATATGTGACCATACTGAAGGTGATCATCATTAATACTTTTCTTCAAAATAGGTAACGCTTACCAGATAACATCAATCAGTCGATACCTGAACAGCCTGTCTATCATGGACTTACTGGGAGAAAACATTCCATTTATCTTTGGAATGATATTATATGTTTGTTGAATGATGGTTGGAGAAAGAAAAATGAACTATCCAACAACTCTTCTTGTTGGATAACACCCACATGTTTCAGCCATGTTCTGGGTATTCAAGTACAGAGAAGAAAGAGGAGCTGTTCAGGGTTCAACAGCCAATATAGCACTACATGTGCCAGTACCCTGATTACTGTACAGCTTAAGGAAGACAGATTTTTTTGTTATTGTTTTAAAAAAAAAAACTCACCTGATGTTCTGCAGGTTATTTTTTCTTATATAGATTGTCTTTATTTTTATACATAGCTAGAAGATGCTTTTCTTGGTGAGCTAAAGATTGCAGTGAAGATTTAAAAAATGTAATTAAGTTCTTTTGACAAATAACATGTTTCTTACACAGGGTGGTTATACTTGTTGATATATCAGCGACAAACTCTATGTACATCATCCATATCCAACATTATTTGCGACTTTTACTTGAGGAACAAATGTCAGATAAGGATTACTTCAATATTATAGCGTAAGCAGCTATTTAAGACTATCTTTTAAAATACTTTTAACTTTGCAATGAGAGAAGGATGCTGATAGACTAGTTACTAATGGGCATGGTTTAGATTACTGGTAGTATTTCAGATTTTATGATGAAGTAATTTCAAGAGGAACACTGATATAACTTTATTGAATAGATTTATGGACCAGATGTAGAGACCAAATTAGTAATTAAAAATCATTTGCGGGGGGGGAGGGGCACTGAAACTGATTGAATCAAATTCTCTTTCTGTTATTTTGTTCATAACAACAGTATCAATTCACATGGCAGAAACTTTTACTAGATGAGGGTTTTGGAAGTGTCTCAGTATTACTGAGAGTGCCCTTTAAATTTTATAGTAACTCCAACACTTCTTTACTGTTAATAGTACTAAAAATCCATACTCATGTTGGTAGTGAGAAATACATGGCACAACTGCTGAACAGCAGCTGGGCAGGTTCCTGAATAACAGGCAAAAGAGAGACAACAACTTGTGGAGTTCCAAATTTGGTAGGAGAGGAGAGCAGAGTCATGAAGGCAGCATCTCAGTGTTACTGGTTTGGGGTATTGAGGGTGTTTGGTTTTGTGGGTGTTCTTTTTTTTTTTTTTTTTTTAATTGCAAGCCTTTCTGTCTTCTGCTGAACTTTTACTAGCTCATTAGCATCCTGTTCAAGAAAGAAAAATGCAATCTGGCCTGCTGCTTTGAAATTCTGACAACCCCTGAGTGATGGATAAATTGGAATAACTAAATGATTTGAAACAGAAAATTTTACCTCTTAATAACCCAAACCATTATTTTTTTTTTTAAAGAATTCATTCAATCCTTTTCTTTGTTCTATGAAAATTAATTGCTATTATATTTCTGTAAAAGATTTGGGAGTGACATTGTGCCTTGGCAGCTGGAACTAGTTCCTTCTCAACCAGAAAACTTACAAAAAGCTTGGAGGTAGGATGAAATAACTTTCTTATACTTCTGAATTAAGTGAACATAGATATCATAAAACAGACGTAACAGAGAAACATAATTAACTGGTATTGCAAACAGTTTAGAAAATTGTTATGTTTACCATATCACAAAAATAATTTGACATGAACTGTTCTACAGTGATTGTTTATGATGGTTTGTTGTGAAAGCAGTGTCATAAAGTTCAGTATGTCCTAGTGACTTTGTATTTCATGTGTATCCAGAATACATATGTACGTGACTAGAGAAGTTTTTAAGAAATGCACAGGTTACATGAAGAATTTAAAACTATTTCAAATTCAGTTGAGATCTGGAATTTAAACCATGTTTTTCCCCTCATACACTGGAACCAAATCCCACATTTCTCTGTGGAATTATATCTTCAGTGGTTTCATTATACATCTGTGGTTTTCTTTTATTCCTGTCAGTTCTGCTCTTACATTTTGTCTTCATCTCTGTGCTTCGAATCTTATCTTAAAAACTACTTTGTCATGGTTGCAATACAGAAACTAGAACAAGTGATTTGGATCCTTGTATAATCTGGTTTTACTGGATGTCATTGTCAAAAATTTCAGACTCCAGAGCAGTGTTAGTAAAGATTCTTAGTTTTCTTACTGCTTTATGCAGAAACAAAAGCTTTTCTAGATTAATTCTTCGAACTGTAAACTTATTCTTAGGTGGGTGTTGAGCTTGCAATGCAGAGGGAGTAGAAATTTCATGAGTGCTCTCAGGCAAGCTGTTGAAGTAGACTTCAAATATAAAGATAAACACAAATCACAAGGACTTTACCTCTTGACTACTGGAATACCTGATCAGGAAACAGTGAGTATCATCACAGGTTTTACAGCTCTTCTGAAAGTTCCTATCAGAATTAATCTCAACTGTATTTATCTTTTTTTTTTTTCTTTTGGTCACTTATTATAGCTTGTTGGTGGAATACTTCTCCTTTACTTATCTAAGCCAGCACAAATGTTGGTATCTCAGACCCTTCTTTCTGCAGTCACTATTTATGTGTTGGAGGTAGTAATTATTAATAGTATGTGAATCAGAAAACTCTAGAAGTGTTGTTAAGCTCTTTGTCTCACTCCAGCTGTGGCTATCATTTCACTGCATATTTCTTAATTTGAAGAAGCCCACTCAGGTTTTTGTATTATATCATTTCCTTATGATATAATGATATAAAAGCCACAGATAATTTTACAGTGAAATTTCATCGTATACTATATAGAAACAGCTTCTATTTTTAATAACAGTAGTCAGCTGTTTGGTTGTATTTTCACAGTGTATGTGCTCTGTTGCTGTTGAGCCACTTGCACTGCTTAGAACTTCCGAACTCAGAGTAGTCTAATTGGCTTAACTGTGTGTGTACCGTAGGCCTGTCTTGACTTTGTTATTAAACTTCTGGAAATTCTGGGCAAACCCAAGAAATTGTTAAAAGCCTACGTAGAAAACAAGAGAATGACAGATGCATACAGAAAGTCCAAATGAATAATTTCCATCCCTACTTCTTTGCTACAGTGCATGGGTAGCTTGAAGACCATCACCTTGTGGTTTTGATTCTTATAACTACCCCAACTCAATTCTTGGTTGGTGTTGTCACTAGTAATAACAGCATTAGCTTTTGTGTATATACATGATTTAAGGATGCATTCAGCTACTCAGGGTGTATTCCTGCACTGAATTGCACATGCTGGGCACTGTTTGTTCATCAGTTCAGAAAACAGTGGAATAGATGGAAGCTCATCTGAGGTACAGGGTTGCTACTGATTTTTTTTTTTTTTCTTTGCAGCACTTAATCAGTACCTATGTGGCTGAGGCTTGCAGAGGTTTTGATTTGCAGCTTCATGTCTGTCTGTTCAGTGTAATGGAAGATGTTGACTCCAGTGGGATTATTCCAGCCCGCTATGCTAACCCAACTGAAACTGCCATCGCTTTTAAAGAAATAGTACATGCAGCCAATGGGAGATTTCATTGGTTTGGAGAAGCAGGTATGTGAAAAAGAAAGCCAGCACTTAGTTCTTTTTCATTAAGCAAATAATATACATTAATGTATTTTCCCCCAAACAAGTTGTTTAGTTTTTAGGATGTGATAATACTACACTAGTATTGAGATATAAACAGGTCTTAGTTTGATTAAGGCTTTTAGCTGTCTTGCAGAATATTATAATGAATCATTAATGCAGGAATTTGTTTTTTTTCTATTAAAATTCACTATTTTCTACTAGATATTTTAAGGTATACAATTAAAATGTGTTTACTAATGTAGTAGGTCCAAACTGCCTGGACCTACCGGAAAAGAAGGCTTTCTGGATCTTTTCATTGATATTTGACATGTTCTACAAATTGTTGTATACTTTATATATATAATATTTAAAAATGCTGATTAGCATATATTTGGTTATCAGGTATTTTTGAAAGTGATGATATCACTGTTATTGTGTCTGAAATTGAAAAAGCAAACAACTACTCCCAAAAGGTATGAATTATATATCTTTTTAAATTCAGTTTTTCTTCAGAAAAAAAAATCCACAGTGTTTGTGTAGCTGGCATTGCAGAAGATTGGACAAAATGAAAACCCTTGTAAGATGGGGAGGAATGCTCTAGAATGTGAGAGTTGTCACTGTAGAACAAACATGGAGTAGAAAGCAATTATACAGTAGCACTGCAGTGAATGATGTTGGACTGTCTGTGGTTTCCTAGCAAATACAAGGAGTTTACGACTGAAGCAATTCTCATCTTTGTGGCTAACCCTGTGATGAGTTCTTCTCAAGTAGAATTAATTGTTCATTTACTCCTACAAAGCACAGCAGAGGGAGTGTTACTGCGTTATTGGCACAAAAGTGTACTAAAGGTGTAGAACTAGACAACCTCTCTCAATATTAAATGTACTTTTTCTAAAGTTATCCAACAAATTTGCTGAGGCGGTGCAGCCAGACTGGCATTATGACAGCTGTTTCTTATAAAAGTGTGATGAGAAAGATATACACAGTGAGATTATCTGTCCAGAGGTCATAGCAATTTGTTGAATGCAAGTCTGAGACAAAAATCTGTTGTTGGTTTGTTTGGTTCTGTTTTTAAAGAAAAGTCAATGGATACTTAATAGGATCTTGACATATTTGATATTATAGTTTAATGGTTGAATGTATTAGTTTCATCTTCCTCCTATTTGTTCTGGTTTTGATGCATGTAGCATTGCATTTTCTATTAGAATGTTTGCTCAGACCACAGAGGTTTTTCCTCCTGTGTGTTTGAGCAAGCACGGTACAAAGAAGTTAGAGGCGTTAAGCATTACCAGATTAGTACTTTTTCTATTTGTATTATTTACTATAAAAATAATAAATACAGGGTGTCTGTCCTTGAAATGTCATTTACTTAAATTTCACGTATATGAATTACTGAACAGTGTGAACTTCCATTTCAGTGTGCATTCTTAGTGGAATCCTTAAAGCAACGTTCAGGAAATCAGTCTGCTAACCCATTTGTACCAGAAGCAAGCTCAAACATGCTTGTGACAAAAGAGAAAAGAAAGCCACAGAAGCTGCTATCTCCAAAACCCACGGCTCTGAGCCTGGCTAGAATGGTTTGAAATTCTTCAAAGTCTTATTTTTAAGATTCAGTCTGTTTTAATTAGTGACTCTACCCAGCTCATGCTGGTCTTTGTCAAAGAAGTGCTTAGGCTGAAAATTTGAAGGAAGTAAAAACAGTATAGTGACACTACTCTGAATTTACATTTTAATTTGCATTCAAGGTGCTACATAAACAGACAAGTACATCTTAATAAATCCTGCTAATTAAATAGAATTGTAGTAATTAAACAATACTGTAGTATCTACAATTATCTAAATAATTCCTCCTTTGACCTTAAGAAATTAGTGTTTAATACAAGCAAAGGCAAAGTAGAAATGTGTTTTACCAAGTTACTTCTCTTTAGCAAGACCTTCTAGGAAGTACTGAATTTTGTGGTATCCTGTTCATGTATACATGAGACAGCTGCAGTTGAGTAGCATGTCTTTGACCACACAGAGATGTAATAAAAAGCAAGAAATAGGATTTGGGATTTGTTTCCTGCTCCCTGTGCTTATTTCCATTGAGTTATACTACTTCTGAGACCCTTGGGCTTTGCTGATGCTTTCCTCGTTAATTTTGACAGCGTACATGTATGTATCTGTTTTGAGAGAGTGGGCAAATCTGGCCAGTGCTTACCACTTGGGAGTATAAATTACTACTGACCAGTCAGAAGAGACAGAATGAAACAAGAATTAGAATTATTATGAAGGATAGATCCAGTTTTGAATAATTTATGTAATTATGATATGGTTGAAATACTTTTTATTTTTTATTATCTATGCTTATGTAGTATATTAAAGAAAACCACAGTGCAAAGAAATCTTCTTCCATAAGAGTACTGGCATGGCGTCCTACTAGTGCAAAAGCAGAAATTCCACCAGGTCTGTATGGATTAGGAGCTTTTTGTCTTTAGTTTGTTTGGGTTTTGCTTAGAAGAAAGTATTAAATTAGAATTGAGAGATTTTATTTTAATAGCAATTTTAATCTGTAGTCAGAGTGACAGGAGACATTGGAGTTGTTTTTGAAATAATTCTGTATGAGTTTTAGTTGTAATGTATCTAGATTACATATAGGTTGGGAGAGGAAGGAACAGTGCCCACATACATAACTATTTCCAGGTTATTTGATTGAACGTTCATCCTGTAGCAGGAAATGTGTGTGTGGCAGAAAGTAGAGCCCCCCCTTTTGTCATAACTTCGAAGACAATTAAAACATCACTTCTCTTGGTTTTTAATTCACACTCCATTCTTATCAAAGTCTCAACAATTCAGAGATTTATGTTACTAGTTCAATATATAATATTTCTGTTAATATTGTTGTAGCTAATTGTTCTTAATATGCTGCTCTCTTTATGATCCAGCAATGAAAGAAAACTCCAACACAAACATCAGGTTATCTTCAGTGCTCTCTCTTGCAGCTACTACTGGTGTATAGAACAGTTCTTAAATTTATTCTAGTCACTGTTGGTTAATTAAAGTCCAATTCCTTCCTCCCCTATTTTTATAATTTTCCCACTCTTTGTTCTTTGCATCTTTGTTAACATCTGCAGAGGTGTTTTTCTTGTTGTTTGTTTTGTTTTTAATTTTTGCATTAAATTTGGACCTTGATATCTATTGATTCATTGCTAAACAGCAGTGTTTACAAATCTGGATTCATATTTGCATATGAGCTACTGTGTGCAACGACGACTGGCTTTTCTCATACATACTATACTTCTTCTGAGCCCCTAATCTTTTCAGGTTATACCATGTGACATTCCTCCTGATGCTAATTTATAAGTCGTAAAGATTACGGTTCCATTTGTATGAAATGAGCATGACTAGTTCTATAATATGGATTTTTCTTGACCAGTATCTAAGAAAATTAAGTATGTATAATTGTGGCAATAGGAAGTTATGAACTGAAGAACTGGGTTGCATGTCAATTTTACACTTTGCTAAATTAAAAGAGAATTTGTATTTTTTTTATTTGTAGTACAAACAATAAAAAAATGGCCTCAGACTGAGAATAAAAGAAAAGATAAATCAAGGAAACAGACAGAGTGTTCTGTGTCAGTATTCTATACTGATAAAGGAAGAAATGTGGGTATGTGTTGCCATGATATTATTGGTGAAGCCTTTTTATTATCAGTCTTTGTATTATCAAACAGTTTGGATGCAAAGTCGCATATAATCAGTGAGCTTTAAATAGTGAATGGAATTGAGTTTCATTTATCAAGTAGTAGTAAGTGTTTTAATCGTTTTTTGTAAAGTACTTTGAGATCTTCTGGTCAAAGATGTTTTAAGGAAAAATGCCACGAGATAGGTGAATGTAAGATTTTACTTTTTAAGGTAATTTTTAAAGCTAAATGGCTTCTTTAGAAGTCACTTTTTTATAGAAACTTTCCGTTTTTGTAAAATGAAAAACTGTGTGTGAAGTAGTAGGTGTCTTTTTGTTTGGCTTTTTGTTTTGTTTTGTTTTACCAATATGTAACTTCAAAAGGGCTATGAAGTCATGTATGAAGGGCTATGAAGAGGTAACCTAAGGTTCCCAATACTACTTTGTTCATTTTCTTGCTAGGTACAGTATACCGAAAGTATCCAAAGACAACGTGCACAAGAAAGAGCGTTCCCTCTGTTACATTGCCAAAAAAAGAGGAAATCTGTTCAAGCAAAGAGGTATTTTGTTCCTTATCAATAAATAGCCATTTTAGAATTATTAACATGAATTATTTGAACGTGTTAATTGTGATTATGTACAACATGTTATTTAAGCAGTTTTAATATTTACAAAAAAACAAATGCTCCATTTGTTTTTCTTACAAGTGGCTGACTAAGTACAGTATTAAAAAACTTAAACTGGAATTGCCCAGACTGATGTTTGGTCCAAGCTGTACTCACCGAAAGAAAATTGTGGAGTCTCTGCACAAGAAAGTATCAGCAAAATACTGCACTATCTTCCCTAGTGTAGAAGTCAATGTAAGTTTTGCAGATGTCATATACCTACATTGCTGAAATGTTTTATATTTGCTAAAGATAGTACATGATAATCAGTGTTTGTGGAATGCGAATGTAATGTGTGTTTTCCACTTTCCTCCATTATTTTTTGTTCTAAACCACCTTGCTAATAGAAGATTTTCTCTAGCTTTCTGTTCACCACAAAAAATATTTAGTATATTTGAAATGCAAACTGCATGGGATCTTTGGAATGTATGGCAACTCTTCTGCTCATCCAGCATGAATAATAATTTTAAAATTTCTTTGTACGTAAGGCTTTGGAATATCATGAGAGTGGAAACTAGGAAACTAATGGATATTGATTAGTTTGGTTTGTGCAATTGCCAGAGAAACATAGCAAGTTAAGTCCAGGGTATTATTGGTCTATTTTATCTACAAAAAATGTCAGAAGGAATGCAACATAAGCAGCTGTCCAGCCATGTTATATAATTTTGTTGCTCGATGCAACTGGCTGAGATTAGAACTAGGCTTTCCTAATTTGGGTAAACCAGTTATTTAGTAGTGACAGAGCCACAGAAATTTTCTTACACTATTTCATAGAGTTAAAGACAAAAAAAAAAAAAAAGCAAACAACTAATCACCCTGATTTCTGTTGCTGATACTGCATATATAGCCACAGAGCTCATACCTGTTGACGTAAGATGCTTTTGTACAAACTGAATTTTCCAGGGGGTTGTGAAACATCTGCAGGTTCAATCTAAAGAACTGGAAATCTACACTGAACAAATGGAGAAGGTGTTGCAACGCTATCTACAAAGAATACAGTGGCTTCTGTCAGGTAGTGCTGTGCATCTTTATTGTAAAACAGAATTTAAACATTTATAAAATCTTCTTGTCTACTATTTCTGTGAGGTTAAGTCTGAATAAGTGTGGACCTCAAACATGAGGTTCAAAGAGCTATTGTGCCTATTCTGTGATTTGTAACTGCATAATTCTAAAATTCCATTTGTTTGCTTGTAGTTTAAAACTATGCACTGGAAACTAATTTTTCCGTTTCTTTAAAAAATATATATTTTAACAGTGAGCCTTTGTTTGTAGACAAAATATTAATGAAGTGTGAGCTTGACACACAGTTTTAAACAATAGATTTGAGTTATGCCAGCTGCCTCCTTTAACATGAGTTGTTAACCTCAAGCCCAAATGTGGTAGGATAAATGATGGTGCTAATTATTTAACCTTCTAATACATGTTTAATAACTTAATGTCGTAATTGCAAATCATTTCTTGACTCCTTTGCACTAGAAATCTTTGGCATTTAGTATCCAACACTAGGAGCAGGGCAAGACAAAGTATCTAACACAGGGTAGGCCAAAGTTAGCAAGTTCTTTAGTGCAGTTTATGACAGTCATCATAAAAAAGGTCTGTATACTGTAATTGCACAAGAAATGTAAAGGTAAAAGTAAGTTTATTATCAAAATAATTTAAGTTCTGTTTTATTGTTATCATTAACTTATTATTTTGTTGAACTGTTTTTAAAAAATATTTTTATGACAATAAAATAAGACTATAAGAGAATTCAACACCTATGCCGTAGATATACATCCAGCTTGCAGTGAAATAATTATGGCTATGATGCAAAATTTTAATTTTTACACATTGTGTTCATGAATACAAGGTAGATGTCTGTAGTGTTAGAAGCTTTCCATCAACAGAAGAAACACAATCATGTACATACAAAAAATAGCTTTTTGGGTTCTTTTACTAAGAACATGCCATATTTAGAAGTTTAGCATCGCTGCTGGTGAAAAGTATTATGATCCCTCTGTTGCTTATAAGTATGTTTGTTAGGAACTAGTTCATTTTTTTCTGTGTTGCAAAGTAGGAGCTATGCATTTTTAATGCAAGTTGTAACAATTGGCTAGTAATTAATGCTTGATAGTACTAGATTTGTAATAGCAGAAAACTTTTCTATCACTAACCCTTGAACTGCTTAGTTTCCACACAGGTTAGAATTTATTATGTAGTGGTGTGTCCAGAATAACTCCTAAAGACTGAAGGTTTTACTGTATGCTCAATAAAATCTTAATGTTCAACAAAATAAGCCTATGTAATGACACAACATTTGAATGATCTGGTGCAGGAAGCCGAAGATTGTTTGGTACCATTTTAGAAGCAAATGTCTGTGTTTTAATTGATACGTCTGGTTCCATGGACCCATATTTGCCACATATCACAAAAGAACTTGCATCCCTTATCTGGGAACAGCTAAGAAAAAATGAAGTCAGGTATGATAGACTACTGATACAGGCTGAAACCTGCACTACTTATTCTTATGTAATAAGATTATTTAGTAATTACTAAAAATATAGTACTGAAACATAGTATGTTAGTGCATAATATGCACGTGGCATAAATGATTTTACTTTTGTTTTTCATTTTAAGCAGCTTGGAATTCTCAGCTCTAAGATTTGTGCCATGTTTGCCATAGGCTGATGCTGTTTAACGTTTGGGTTCAGCATTCCAATTGACTTTCTGTTGATGCAGAATTAGTTAAACTTTCTGACACTTTCTTATTCCAATAATAGGTTCTTGATTGTTTTTGGTTGTTTGTTTTTTGGTTTTGTTTCTGTTTCAAAACTAGCTTATCCAATGAGATTGATAGTATTGATTAGGTTTAAATATTTTGGCCATTTTTCTCCTCAGGTTTAACCTGCTGAGATTTTCAGAAAATACAGAGAGCTGGAGGGAGTATCTTGTAGAGGCTACTGATAAAACATGTCATGATGCTGTGCAGTGGGTGTCCAAATTCCACGCTCATGGTAATACATGTATCCTTATGGCTTTACAGGTTAGTAAATTATATACTATAGTCTGGAGAAGAAAGAGTGTCTTGTGCTGATCATATTGATAACGTACTATAAAACATTTAGGTAAAACATACTATACAACACTTCTTGTATTCAAAACACCAAATGGATCTGGAATTAAGCCACTGTTCCTGCCCACAAGGCTCAAAAATACAACATTCATTGTTCATACTGAGTTTAGGAAGAATGTGAAATGTCAGTAGTTTCATCAATCTTTGCATTCAAAGAGCCATGGAGAGAAAAAATAGCTAATGAGCAAGTTTGAGCAAGTTTGCTGATGACACCAAACTTGGAGGAGTTGTGGACTCGAATGAGGGTGGAAAGGCCTTGCAGAGGGATCTGGATAGGTTGGAGAGCTGGGCGATCACCAACCACATGAAGTTCAATAAGAGCAAGTGCCGGGTCCTGCACCTGGGACAGGGAAACCCTGGCTGCACGTACAGACTGGGCGATGAGACGCTGGAAAGCAGCCTAGAAGAGAGGGATCTGGGGGTCGTGGTAGACAGCAAGTTGAATATGAGTCAGCAGTGTGCCCTGGCAGCCAGAAGGGCCAACCGTGTCCTGGGGTGCATCAAGCACGGCATCGCTAGTAGGTCAAGGGAGGTGATTGTCCCGCTCTACTCTGCGCTGGTGCGGCCTCACCTCGAGTACTGTGTGCAGTTCTGGGCACCACAGTATAAAAAGGACATGAAACTGTTGGAGAGTGTCCAGAGGAGGGCTATGAAGATGGTGAAAGGCCTGGAGGGGAAGACGTACGAGGAACAGCTGAGGGCACTGGGCCTGTTCAGCCTGGAGAAGAGGAGGCTGAGGGGAGACCTCATCGCAGTCTACAACTTCCTCGTAAGGGGGTGTCGAGAGGCAGGAGACCTTTTCTCCAATAACACCAGTGACAGGACCTGCGGGAACGGGGTTAAGCTGAGGCAGGGGAAATTTAGGCTTGACATCAGGAGGGGGTTCTTCATAGAGAGGGTGGTTGCACACTGGAACAGGCTCCCCAGGGAAGTGGTCACTGCACCGAGTCTGTCTGAATTTAAGAAGAGATTGGACTGTGCACTTAGTCACATGGTTTGAACTTTTGGGTAGACCTGTGCGGTGTCAAGAGTTGGACTTGATGATCCTTAAGGGTCCCTTCCAACTCAGGATATTCTATGATTCTATGATTCTAATTCCTCAAAATGATGGTTATGTACAATTGTGGTTATGATATATTTGGTCTGAGCCAAACATGGATTTTAGAGAAGCAATAGTGGTTAGAATCAAATGGGCATTGAGTGTGATTCTTGAACTTCAGTAACAGGTGAAGGAACTTTTCTTCCATAAAAATTCTTGGTGTAGAAATTAACTAGTAAAAACAATTTAAAACAGAGGCTGAAAGAACTTGCAATTTCATGAGATTTTAAATTTAAATCAGTAAAGAAATTGTGCCCTAAATGAGTGATTCTTGTTCTAGATACCTTTACAGAATCTTCATAAAAATTTTCTGGAATTCTTGGCAAATCAAGTGCAGTAGAATTAGAAGACATGTTTATATTGCAGAAGTGTCCACTGAGCTAATTATCATAGCAAGTTTTCATAATATAAAATGGCTGGGTTCTAGTGAGCCTGATTTTCAGACATTAAGCATCTTTTACTCCCACAACAGTTAACTGAATCTATTTACTTGAATCTATTTAGCTTATTTAAAGGAGTCAGTTTTTGGTGGTGCCCTGCTTTTGTGATTACAGTGCCTTATGCTACAAATTATCTACTTGTTTATTTTTACAAAGTTATATCCTTGATCTCTCATATTTGGTGAAAAGGAAAAGGCAATACTAACTTTCATAATGAAGTGGTAAATATACAGCTGTCTTAAATCATTGGAATAGTGTTTTCATTTTAAAGAATTACTTTTCATATAAATGTTCTAATTATTTTAGCTTGTTTTATGGTTTCAGAAAGCTCTCAGTTTCCAAGACATAGAGGCACTGTATGTATTGACTGATGGAAAACCAGATACCAGTTGCAGTCTGATTTTGAAAGAAATTGAAAGTTTGAGAAAGAAACAAGATATTAAAATTCACACCATTTCATTTAGCTGTGCGGACAGGTATGTGATACTTGATCAAAACAATCATGTGATACAAGATCAAAACAATCATGAAAATTATTAGTTTATTTATTGTCAGAGGGCTGCGTTCTCAGAGCATGCCATATGCTCAGTTCACTGAACAACAGGTTTGAGCTAGGCATTCATTCAGGTGGGAACTGGGCAAGCTGTTCTGACACAGGTAATTGCCACATGGCCTGTATCTCCCACAGCTTGTCCTTGAGAGAACCGCCTTCACACACATGGAGTTGTGATATGCATCCCTAGTCTGCAGCAGAAAAATAATAGATTAGGCTGAATTGGAATAAGGAGCACTGGGAAAGTGTTAGTGCCAGCCATGATGGAGTCTGGGTTGAAAATACATCGGTGGTTACTCTTCTGGAGGGATCTTTGCATGGTCCAGAATTGGAGACCATGCAACAATACCACGAAGTGTGTGCTCTTCTACATTTACCTTCATGGTGGCTGTGTGATGCAGGGAGCAGACAGCCAAACAGACCACTTCTACAGGGTACATACCTATTCTGCCACCTCAAAATGCAGCAGTTGTTGGAGGTCTTAAAGAACTCAGCCGTTGTGGTCTTAAATTGAGACTATTATAATGCTAGTGCTTCAGGACTCTAGAAAGGACTCTAAAATGACACGGCAGTAGAAGTGTGTTATTTAGCATACTTGTAATAAGAATACAATAGCAACTGTATTAGTCGTTGGACATGTTGGACAATGGCAAACAATAGAGGCTTAGACAAGAGAACAAGTTATGGGGCATGCAAAAATGTTACTTCCCCTTATGGTGTCTCCCAGCTTTTGGCTTTCTTACCCTGTGTGAAATATTGTTGCCTTTTCCTTGCCAACCCGTTTTCTTTTTTTTTTTTTTTATGATTCTGTTATTACACTAAACCTCATGTTCAAAAATAACCTGTCTTCGGAGGTAATGATAACTAGGTAGAGTATGTTCTTCATTAGCTCTTGAAGATTAGAAATTATACCGAAATATATAATCATGTACTCCAAACTGCTTGTTTAGTTATCATACTTTTTGAGGAATGCTTAGAAATTGTTTTATTTTTTTTAATTGTTGCTGCTTTCAGAGAAATAATTTTCATGAGTCACTTAACTGCTTTGTTGTTAACAGAGAAGCTAATGAATTTCTGAAGAAGCTTGCGTCCCAAACAGGAGGGCGCTACCACTGCAGTTTTGGAGATGTGGATGGCCAACTAGCAGCACACCGAATGTTGATGGAGGGGTTTGATGATGAAGATGTATGTTAAGTAGTTTGGTTTTGTTAGGCTTGGTTTTGTTTCTCTCCACCTCAATCTTCATCTGTAGTAAAACTGCATTTTAAAAAAGAAAAATCACTAGAAGTAGTAATACAGGACTCAGCTTAAGATATGTTATATTGCAACCAAAAGGAGAAATCCTAATATCTGGTTTTGTATGTCTGCTAGCTGCCTTGGCCAGGTAGCCTAACCTTTGAAAGAAGTATATATAATGCAATTTAGTTTTTGAAAAAGAAGCAAAATAATCCTATCTCTGGACGCTGTTTTTAAGCTAGCTTTAGCTTAAAAACTGTGCCTTTTTATCCTCACTATCTTCTGTTTCATTTATCACTGTAAAATCCTTACATAGCACATTAATGCTACACCAAGAGGCCTTAGTGATTGCCACGGTAGGAAAGAGTATTAGTGAGAATCCAGAGTTGCTCTGCCCCTACCCCTTATAATTCAAAGGCCTCTGCAAGTAGACAGGGACAAGGAGGTGTAGAGCTTTAGCTCAATTAATTAAATTGGTAGACATTGAAAATAATAAGTAGTTGCATGATAAAGCAGAATATTTTAATTCTATTTTTAGGATCCAGTTTTCCCTTACTTTGAAGGAGATGATTTAAAGAAACTTACTGAAGAAGTAGCAAAAGCTAGAAGTTTTTTAAAGCAGGCAAAATCTTTGAGGTGAGTATCAAGAATCTCTCAATAATTACATTTTTAATTCACAAAGTAGAGGCAAGAATATCTGACTGTCAGTATCAGCTATTTGCAAAAGAAATGCTGTTTCCTGTACTGTCAGTTTTAGAGTTTTTTTTGAGGCTTGGGAAAGGACATGCAAATGAATTGTCTGCTTTAGAGAGATTTAGTTTTGCAATCTTATAGTATTAGCAACCATCATAGTAAAGGATCTGAGCGGTGGTCTAACAGTGTGCTAAACTTACAGGCTATTGTTTTTTTCTCAGTTGTGGTTCTTCCATCTCCTATGTCAAAGGGAAATGACATGAAGTTGTTCATCTCCTTGCTGAGTTCTATCACCTACCAAATCTTTGTATTTCTCTTTGTATATATTATGAAAAAATAAAATATCCTTTTTAGTACCTCTTCCTTTAGTCTGACCTCTTATTCTGAAATACAAATTATTTTTTATTTTCTGAAATCTTTATGGACTCCGTCTATCCTACTTTACCCTAACTTTTCTAACTGCATCATCATCCATTCTCTGTCTGCTAGAATTGTGTTGTCACATGAAATTATGTAACATCTTTCGTTCTGAAATAATCCCATCTCAACCCATCTACTTTTCAAGTTACCATCCATTTCCTTTTCTCTTTGCTTCTAAAGACCTGTGAAGTTTCCACTAACCTTTTCCTGGCAGGATTACCTAAACCACCTTCTTCACTCTTACATGTCCTAAATTATCAAAGAATTTGCAAAGTTGTTCTCTCAAAGATCTTACCTCCTAATCTCAGTCTTTTTTCTGCTTTCCTAAATAATATGACTCAAACTTTTTCCTTTCCCCTTTAAGTCTTGGACATGCCAGAATTTATCTTGTGTCTTCTTTACTCTAATTTTCAATTATCTTATCTCTCTGCATGTCCTGCCAAGCACTCATCAGGTTTTTTCTTTGTTTTCTCTTCCTTATCTTCCCTTAGCATGGAGTTTCTTTTACCTTTCTGTGGTATCTCTGTGGACTCCAAATGAGCTAAGTCAGTTCCTTGGAGCAATATAACTGTGCTAGCACTGCATGCCAACTGTGTCTCAGTAGACTGAATTGGCTCAGGTGACACACCATTCCCTGATGCTTCTTGTGTCATTTAGAGCTAGGTTTGATACCTGCCTAGAAACAATTAAATTTTATTGATCCTTACATTCCTTCATGATTAATGCTTCTTAACTGCCAGTTCAGAATCAGAAAGCACCACTTTGTTAGTAATAGCAAGCAAAAGTATTTCTAAAGAGCTTTCAAATGCATTATGCCTCTACAATAAAAAGATTTTCTGTCACACAAGGACATGGCTAAGCAGACATACAAAGCTACTGTGTATCTTCATGAAAAGCTGCTGTAATTATTTGTTTTTTATTTTTTCTTTCAAACAGGTTATTACTAGAAAATTGGAATATGAACCGAAAGGACAATTCTGTCTTTAAAAAAAGTGCTCAGGTAAACAGTCACCACAATAGATCATATCTTACATATAGTTGAAGTATTTCAATAGAAGGATAACATTTTGTAAACTTAATGCAAAGTGTATTAAGTTGCAGGAGTGACACTTCCAAACCTAAAAACATTGTAATGATTTTGGTGCTTAACTGAAATAGTTCCACAGTATAACCTAATACACAAAGAACACTTCAAAAAGAAGTATGTTGTTTGGGGTGAGCGAAGCTAGGCAGATGTGTATTTATTATTAATGGTTTAGTTTCTTCTAAGAATAAGCAGCTAAGCACGTAACAGGGAGAGTTAGGACCAGATATAATGGCTGTAATACGAAGTGCTACATGGGCTGCATGTTTTATCAGCTAAATGAGCAAGAGTGATCGGAAAAAGACCACATTAATAGTAAAGACAACCTCAACAAACACAGAACTATTATTACAAGATTGTGGGAGAGGCAGCTGGACAAACCAAACCACTCACAGAGCCAACCCGCTACTTCTAAATTAGCAAATTAAAAAAACAGGAAAAGAGAAATTGCTTGTTGTGAATGCAACAGTGCTTTCTCAGGGTTAAACAAGAAAAGTAAGAGCTGACAGAAGCATTTGTCACAGAGCTGTTTGAGGGGAAAAATGGACAGGCAAACAACTATAGAGAGAGTTGTAGTAAAAACCTCAGGCTTGACGACATGTTCATCAAGGATTGGGTGAGGCAGAGGCTAGTGTCCCACAGCTATCATTTGTCTTTCAGCCTTCTGAGGTAAACTACTGATTGTAAAGTGTATAGGAAGCCATTCCTCTTAATGTACTTCAGAAACTGCATAATATTGTAGAACAATTAAACACATAAATAAGGAAGATTTAAAGTTACTCAAGTTAATTTATATTGTATTTCCAGTACCGTTTTTTTCAGTTGTGATGGTGAGCTTATGTGATTCATGCATTTTGATTTTGTATTTTAAAAATTATTCATGTTCTTGACTTGTAGGATTAAATTTTATACCAACAAAGGATGCTGAATATGATTGGAGTGGTACCACTAGCCTGCTTCTCTTTAATTGTATGCATAAAGCTTCCAGCCTCAAGCAGAAGGAGGAAAGATGTACTCTTTGTTGTCTCTAAACTTCTGGCAGAGAAGAGATTACAGATGATAAGTGATACTAATTTACTTCACTTGCAGGTTTTGCAGGATTTGAAGTAAACCAAAGTCTAGTCAAAAGCAAAGGATAGTTTCCAATGTGGTTAATACAAATTTTAGAAAACACAGTGAATTTATATGTAGTAGTTATACAGGGATCACAACTCTTGTGTCTCCTCAGGCTGGGAAAAAATATTTTACTGCATCATCTTTGTAATTGCTTCAATCAGTTGGTGGTTATGTCAAAGATGTCTTTTTTGGCAGTTTTTTTGAGACTTGTTGGATGGTGCTCTTATACCTAACAGATGTGACAGATGGTTATGATACTAGAAAGAGAATTCTTTACTCCAATTTTGAATAGGAAGTCCAAGAAATAACTTTAGTGTAGAAAACAAAGCTTGGAACAAATGTTTTTGCCAAAAGAAGTTTGCTAATGGGTATTTCTACTTTTTTCATTTTATGTTGGCAGTAGAGAAGGAATTAAAGTGGATGATTCAGAAATCTTCAGACATGCGAACAAGAAATATCTTGATATTCTTAAAGCATGGTTATGTTTGTATAACCAGACACTGCCCATCTTCTAAGTAATTCTATTAAATTCTTACATGTTTCCTGTCATAGAAAGATTAAAAATTTTTCCAGTACCATTACAAGAAAATCAAATTTAAGATAACTACAGTATTCACATTTTTTTTCCCAATTTATTTATGAAATATACATTTTTGTAATGAGGAATTCAGTGATGACACTTCATTAGCATTTTGTAGGTGTTTACTGTTGTCTTCAGAGGGCTAGGAATTCATCTCAGGTTTTCATATATGTAATATTTAATGAAAAATAATCCAGTATGCAAAATACAGATACATGGTCTGAATTTATTCAGGAGCTATTCACATGTCCTCAGTGCCAGCTGATGGGAATGACTTAATACGGGAGATACTCTCTTTTCTTTTCCTTTATCTGTTTTGTCTCCGTAAAGAATTAAAACTTATTTTTATCATAAAAGTCTCTTTTTAGCCTTGTATGCTCTGCACCTCCTGCTTTCTGCCTTCCTTGCTAGTACCAACCTACTGTGGAATACTGCAGTTATCAAGGTGCCTTATGCTAAGTATCACTGTCTGTGATTTTTATTAGTATATTTTATATGTGTTGGTATGTGTGTAACTACTAGGATGCTTTGATATGAAAATCTTGGTTGTAAATCAATAGGACTGATTACATTTTTATTGAATGTATGTAAATGTTAGATGATGATTAATGACAAAAGGGATGGAAAGATGCTTATTTATTCCTTGGAGGATTCAAAAATGTCACAATGCTGTAGCATATATTCTGATATCATTACAGAGAGCTTTAAAAGGTAATACACTTGTGCAGGTATGTTAAGTGATATCATAGACTCTCTATGAAGTAAGATAGTAATGCATATGACAAATTTTGCAAATGTGGGTAAGAATCAGAGCATTTCCTTGTGTTGTGTTAGATTGCAGTCTGGCACACCTCTCATTCACATCCTTTTTTCTGTATGGTATTTGTTAATTTTTGTAGATTTTACTCATTCAAAACAATGAGGTTTAAACAGTGTCTCATAGACTGATCATCAATGGATCTATGTAATCTTCAGTTCAGTACAACATATACTAATACTCATCTCATCTCTTGTTTGTTTGCAGTAGTTTAGATTAGTCATTTGTTCATAGCTCTGGTCTCTTGAGCATACTCCCATGTTCAGACAGTAGACTTAAATACATGTTAGGAATTTGTTGAGTTGTCGTCTTGCTGGTGGAGTGAGCTAAGGGTTCCTAAGCCTTCCGTTCAAGGAAAATGCAACATAAAAGTAAGGAACAAATTCTTACATTACAATTGTTGTAACCACAGAAGGTCTAAAACTGTTGGAAGTTGCAGTATTTAGCCATTGCATCCCATCCAACTTCACTTTTAAAAGTGTTTTCAGGCTGTGTAGCCTCTCTTTCCATGCTTCTGAAGCCTTGTTGTCTTGCAGGTTGGTCAGTCCTGCTGCCTGCAGAGCAACTTCTTCCTTTAAAATACAGTTTCTGTCACCATCCTATTACCTACCTGGAAACTCTAGTCCTACCTGCTCCCATCAATCTGAGGACTACTTAGTCAGGAAAACATTTTAAGGAGGTGGGTCAGCAGTGACGACCACATTAATCAAGTGCTCTGTTAATGGCTTTTCTATGTTGGTCTGTCATGTAGATGTCATTTGCTTTCCTGGTTCATGCTTCCAGGAATGCAATTCACTGTATTCAAGCCATAATAAAAGACGAGTTTTATAATTGACAAAGCTGTGTATTTTTCTGCCAGCTTGTTTGTAAGAAATGTCTTTGCTGTGAATCACTGAATATGTTGATTTGCATGTAATGAATTAAAGGCAAACAGCTAAACCAGTTGTTACCCTGAAGGATGTGTTCAACTTCTTATCAGAAGATTTTTTGGCTTCGTAGCAAGAATTGATAACCTCTGTGTGAGTACAGATGTTCTGTATGATGTTAGTATGAACTGGTAGTTCAGGAACTCCTTTGTGTGTACTTCACCCATACCTGCTTCAGGGGAAAACAGCTGACAGAAGAGGGGGAGATGGCTTGGGACAGTAACAAGTTCATCCATCTAACTGTGCAGAGACAACCCCAGCAAGTTTATGTGGCTTCTATGGAAAAAATCGGCAATAAGTGTGTGTTGTGCTCTGCCCTATGGAAGTCTGTCCAGTAAGAATTTCTCCATGTTTTGTAAGCATGTTATCTCTTATTAGTGTTTCTCTAGATTTGAAACCACAAAGTTCCAAGATTTTAGGCACACAAAAGTGTTAGTACAACTTAGTAATAAAAATTTTTATTCAATCATTTTAATGCATGTTGAGCAGTTAGATATATGTAGGATACATTTCATTCTGTCACACTTCATTCCTCTGTGATACAACCTCAAGCAGATGCTTATTAGATATTTGGTTTCTGAATAGTTTTGAGAGAGAGAATGGAAAATCTAGTTTCAGAAACCTGCAAGCATCAGAAAATATCCTATTTTTTCACCTGTATCTTTTATAACAGATAGAATCTAGGGTTTAGGTATCTATACTGAATGCATTGATGGAGCTACAGCACAAAGAAATTGATGATCTCTGTCTTATCATATGAGGCTTCATCTTTTAGAATCCTGAATTCTACCAGAGTGTGATAGGTAAAATAGACAGAACTTGTAGACTAAAAGTTTACATGATTTCAGTGGTAGGGGCTTCCTCTGTCATTGTTAGTCTGTCATTGTTACAGTTAACATGGCACCGAGGCTTTTTAATTTGTAGTTCTTTCTTTATTGATTAAGCACCTGGTGTCTTTTAGAGGATGTTTCCTTTTTCCTTTCCTACTTGGACAATTCTGCATATTATGTTACAATTTCTGGGTTAATAATAATAGAGGTAACTATAAAATTGTAAATGAAACTTAGTAGAAATTATGACAAGATTTAAAAAGATATCTGACTGTTGTTATGCAAAATAAATCCTTCTCTTCCGTCTATCTAAGCCACCTCCTGTGCCCTCGTAACTCCTGCAGTGTTTGTATGGGTATGAAAACATATGTAAGAGTAATAATGATCTGTACTTCTCTTTTCCAGTGCAGTAACAGAAGAACTTTGAATTAAAAGGAAACCTGCTAGGGTTTGTCTTCCATAATCTTTTTAAAATCTGCATGTGTTAATATATATATATAGCTCCTGCATTTTTCAGTTTTCTCTGTGACTCCTATATGTAAGAAAGCAAACTCTAATCCCTGCTCTCTACAAAGAAACATGCCTTTATTCAGTACAATGCAGTGTTTTTATTTATGATGCGTTTATTTTTTATTCCTTCCCTTTAAATGTACAAACTGTCCTCACTTCTAAGAAACCTAAGAGCTGATAAAGGGCATACCCATTACTATTACAAGTTGCTTTGTTTCTTCCTGTAATACACCCTACCTTGGCAATGCAGCCTCTCAGTTACCATTTCATTTGGCCTATAAATCACTCTGCAGCATGCAAAGCAACCACAAATGCAGAGTAAATGAGAGCCTGACTTGACAAGTATTTTATATGGCACATTCCAAGGCTGTGCTTTGTAGTATTCATGTGTGCTCTATTCCTTCCAAGAGGAAATGATGAAATACATAGAATCGTAAAACAAATAAATACATAAAGATCAGAAAAAAGGAAGGGATGGAGTGAGAATATTTATTTTTTCTAATGAAGATCTAAGGGATTTTAAAAGAATCTGAGTTCTCAGCTTTGCAGGTTGCTGTCTGATTAATATAATAGAAAACCCTGATTTTTTAGACTTTGAAAAAGCTGTTTAAAGTATTTGATATGCTTGTTTCTAGAAATACTGTATCTGATGATATTAAAAAGAAAAACCCATTAACAGATGGCAGAAAGTTAAAAAAAATAGCATAGTATCACTTTAAACAATATATGTCCATAACTATTCTGTTATTCAGAAATATGTAATTGCATTGTTTTTATACAGAGAAAAGTCTTTTTGAAAGGCAAACTATTGAAAAGCAACGTGATGAATGCTTAATGTCTTTTTGCCTATCAAAAAATCAGAAGGAACTTAACTGCCCGAAGGATCTTAACTTAGTCTAGCATACCATTGTTCTTTTGCTGTGTTAGGTATAGAAAACACACCTTTTGTGTAATAATGGGAATAAGAATGTGCATCTTCTCTCTCCTGGCATGAAACTGCAACCTGACCATAGGTAAGTTGTTCAGCCTCTGTATCTTCCTTTTCTAAATGAGCAAGGAATGTGAGGAATGTTGTACTATCATAAAGTACTTAATGTTTCATTTGAATGATGCGTACATACTTTGGGTAGTAATTTACATTTGGTTTTGCATTAATATTGTGACACAGATTTAAGAACTACTTAATTCCTTAGAACTATTTGTTCTGTAGCAATGTTTAGCATTTGATTAAATTTATATTAAAAATTAACATTCTTAGTGTCCTCTCCCAAATTCACATCCTGTGATTTCTCATTTTAAAGTAAAAATTCTATGCACAGCAAGATGTGATGTTTAGAGGAGAGTTCAATGTTTTCCTCTTTTCTATTAACATTGCAAGACCTGCAGATTTATATTCTGATTTAAATGCTTTTTAAATTTTTCTGTCATCTCACCTAAAACCTGAATATCTCACCACTATCACTTCACTTCTCTCAGCTCTCTGTTGATTTAGAGTCAATGTTTTTTATAAGGATGATTGATTTTTGCAGTCACAGAGAGTGACTACAAAACTACTTACAGCCTACACCAGGTATTTCCAGACATTTTTGGGGTTGCGATGAGGATCAGAGATTCGGTACGCTGTCCAAACCAGTCTTGCCACTCTGAAATCATATGTTTGTGTCAGTAGTGAGTATGGCTGGGCAGCTGGATGCGAACAAGTGCACAAGGTGTTCAGAATCACTTATGAGCCTGAACAACTCTACTAATTTAGGTTTTAGATACAGAGTCAAATGATTAGAGGGTATTCTTATGCTGTAGATAATAAGTCAAATGATTAGAGGGTATTCTTTTGCTGTACTCATTTCAGCTAAATTGTTACAGTTTATTATAAAGAAAACATAAATTGCTAAGTAGCAGTAATGCAGAGGCACAACTCGATAAACCGAAGGACTAGGGGACACAATAGGATGCTGTTGCATTGGTCAGTAAGCACACTATCCAATTGCTACAGGGATCTGAGTGGGAGAGTACAGGATGATTCTAAGTAATACTTCCTTTTGGATTTTGCCATCCCTTGTATATTTCTTGTGTCTATGCCTGTGAAAGCCTAAGACTTCAATTAGCTTAAATTTATATGCATGTATTTCTTTGCTTATCTTGGAGGTACTGAAGATTGCTGTTACTCGTACCTTTTGACTAGATACAACATACGAACAATGGGCATAACACAAAAATAAGTTTAGATTTTCATACTAGACCGGTTATTCCATGAAAACCTGCAGCTCACAATGATTATTTGAGCACTGTAGGGTTTTGTTTCTTTCTCGTGGAATTGTTTTCTCTTTGCTACGTGTCAAGAAGTGCTAGTGCATTAGAAATAGTGCATACAAAATTTTTTTGCCAAATGTAATTTCTTCCTATTGAAAATGACAGCTTTCCTGACAGTTTTAGTAAGAGGCCAAAAAACTTCTAAGTGTTGTACTCCTGGTTCTTGTACATAAAAGTAGAGAGGAGTAGCCATACCTTCAAGTTACCAGAATCTCTCAGGCTTTCAGATCTTCAGACTCTCCATAAGGACTTTTTATTCTTTATTCTATAGAAGTAATTTGAGGTCAAATGGTAAAGATTTTTATGTGGTCATTTAAAACTAAAAAACTCAAACAGCAGTTGATTATAATATACTTTGTTTATACTAAATATGGTGAAGTTTCCTATCATGAAACATCACATCATTTTTTGATGTTTCAGCTGCCACGACTGTTAGCTGAAACTAAAAGAAGTGATGTGAAAGCTGGGGAAATTGTGATATGAAAGCAAGACAAGTTCTAGAAAATCAAGATTAGAAAAGAATCTCCAGAGAACTTAGCAAAAAGCAGCATGTGTCAAGGGCTCCAGTCCTTTAATATCAGTCTCTCAGTCCTTCCCTCTTTCAGGCCCTGGTTGCTCTGTAAGGTCACAGAGGGAGGCTACGTACTTTTCCTAGCTCCTTGGCCTGGGTGTATACTATCACTTAATTTTGATTTCATGGTGCAAGAAGATCCAGACGGATGGAGTAACATGTGCATACCCTGCTTCCCACAAAGAACTTGAGGCACAGGAACCCAACCAAAGTCAGCAGTGCAGCGTTTAAACAGGACAGCAGTTTAGGGCACTGTAGATAGCCACAAACATGCAGCTTCTTTGATCACTCCTGACACTCACAATCAGCCTTTCCCCTACTGTACACCCTCATTTGGCCAACTATCCTCTTTGCTCATAACAGCTTTTGATCTGATTACAGTAAGAGGGAATAAGATGAAAAGAAACAACGGTGAGGTTTTCTGACAGTACTTTTAACTATCTGGACTTCTGAGGCTATCTCCTGGTGAGAAGGCAATTTCCCCAATTCATCATTCTCATACATAATAGGGTATGGACAGCAAAGATCAGGATTGTGTCTGGTTTCAATATAGTGCCCCCTGCTCACCTTCTTACTCTCCCTTAACTCACTTACATCATCTCCTTTTTCTCCCCTCTGGCTCTTTAATTGCTTTCCGAATATGGTCTAAGGAAGATCCACCACCCTTAACTTTATAATTGTATCAGCCTCTCTCTTCTTTCTCTGGATAATCACTGTAACCATTTTGTGAGCAATTCACATGCCTAGTTCAGCCTTTCATATCTCACTCCTGTGTTCTTGCCTTAGCTTGGACATTTCCAGCTCAACATAGCTTCAAGAGAGAGCTTAGTCTCTTAAGATTTTCTGCTATTCTTCTGCCCTTGGGCACTCCAGAGCTTACCGTCCTGCCTATGACTCAGGTCAAACATCCGGCTGATCATGTTAACTCAGACTTCTTTCTAGTTCTTCATGCTAAGGCTACGTCTCTGTTAAAGGCTGCCTTCTGTATAATAACTTCCACACAATTATAAACCCTCATGCAAGTTCCTGTTACCTCACAGTTGGAGCACTGCTCCCGTTCTGCAGCCTGGAAAGGCAGTCCTGCCTTGCTCAGGTTGAACCAGCACGTTCCTGCAAAAATGATCTTCCTATCCTGTCATTCTCTATAAAACCTTCCAGTGATTTCTCATTTTCAGTTACATTAAAAATAATCAATATTTTCAACCTGATAGCTGTGGGGTTCACTTTTTTTTTTAGCGTTCAAATATTTTTAGTCCTTTTTAATTTTTTTTTATAGTTTTTTGGACTGTCTTTTCCTGCACCTCAATGATGAACTGAAGACTGTAGTGGATATGTAACTTTGCAAGTAGATTTATGTCACCTTCTCCAAACTGTGCTATGAAACATAATAGCCTGAGAGATGACTCCTCTGAAGGAAAACTAAGTTTGGGAGACTACTAATCATTAGACTCAAAAAACAAAATGCTTAGGCCTTAAGGTAAAATATAATTATTTGCTCATTCTTTCTAGATTGGCCTTCTGTTTCTAATATGTTTTTAAAGTGATCTATTGCATAATTTGCCCTTTACTGTTGATGATAAAAAGCCCAGGAATAGGCTGAAAAATAAGGAACAATACAAAGAAAATAAACAATGTATCCTTTTAACAATGAAGGAACAAAAAGGGTTTCAGTAAAGTAGAGAAATAAAACATTTAAAACTGATTTTATTTCAGAAATATTTCAGAATACAGAATTGGTAAGATAATTGAGGTTGCATTTTGCAAGAGTTTGGAGAGATTACTTCTTGGTTAAATCAGCCCTACTTATATTTAATGTGATTAATAATGACTTCAAAGTATATAACAACTTCTTTTACTAGAGAATTGCATCACCTGTGTATATCTAAATTTGCACATAAAATTATTGTCATAAGCAGATAGGAAAAATGTGTGCTCATCTCTAGTTGGTGTTTCATCAAAATCAGCCTAATCAGGGTTTAAACTGAGGTTCCTGTACAGATTTCTTAAACATATGGATAAACTTATATTTAATCTATGTGTTACACTGGCACCTGAACCTGTTAAGTCTGCTGCAGTAGAGAGAGTCTAAAGGCCTTGTCAACACTGCTGGAGGGAGCACAACACCAGTTCCCCAACAGGCTGCTTCCCAGCTGCATCCAGAACTGGCACACCTCTGACAGCAGTGGGAGCTGCTGAATGAAAGGGACCAAGCTCCAGTCTCCACATGTCTGTCTCCTGAACTAATACCTGTCTGTACCTGTCTTGTCTGTGATCCAACACTCAGCTCTCGCACCCATGGAACAGGCATGGGGACAAGGGTATTTATTTGTATCCTGGAGACATGCAGTGTCTTGTCTTACTCACGTCCTGAACCCTACTCACCCTTATTCAGTTCAGATTTATCAGTGAATCTATGTGAGTAGCATGTGAGTAAAATCAGCTTGTGTAAGCTTACTAGAGTCCTCTATGAAACAGGGCAATTACATTTCAACATTGCTTTACGGTCTGGATGTGAGTAACGTTTTGATAAGCCAACGTGATACTTCAGAAATGTGGACCTTCTCTGTGTAAACTGGCAATCTTCCTGTTGTAGTCCTTCCTGTTGCATTTTACGCAGTCATCTGCTGGAATATCAGCTGTCTTATTTATTTCTGTCTGCCTAGGTGAACTGTGAGTGGTTATAGGAAAAAAGGTAGAAAAGAGGAATTCTATAAGTTATGATTCAAGACCAAAAACAAACTTAAGTCTAAACGCAGCAGCACTTGTCATTGTAACTTTAGCGTCTGTTTCTTTCAGAAAGACTTAGCAGGATGCAGTGAATAAATTATGGCCACCTCTCTTCTGTGTTATGAGAATAAGAGTAATAGGTGAGGTAGACAGTACCCATTCTGAAAAGCTCTTCTGGTTAAGGTGGAATCCAAAGTCACGTTAAAATAGTTTTGGTTTATTTTCACTGAGCAATGAGGGATTGATATGCTACGAATATGCTGACCAGCTGCTTTGACTTGTGGAGGAGTTCCTTAGTAGTCTAGGAATGGATGGAATAGCCACTCTCTTTCTCAGGCAAAATGATAAAAAAAAAATGAGTGTTGTGACCATCTCAACTGAAAGAACTCTGCATGCCTGGGGCTTTTACTCTGAGCTGGGTTTGCTATTCATTTTGCAACCTAAGAAGTGCAAATTAGCTTGACAGATTCAAAGGTTCTAATGCAGACTACAAGGAGTTAAGTGCATATATATTATGCTAAAATATATTTGCCTAGGTGTCAGTCTGAGTCCTTGTCAACACGTGACCATTAAATTGCATTTAAATTGCAAAGTCACGTATGAACTTGAGATATTTCTAACATGCCAACACTTAAAATTGTAGTCATTTATATTTAGATTTGGGAGTGATTCTTTAGCATCTTAACTACTGCTTTGAGGCCTAATTTTAGACACACCCATTTAAAAATGTTGGCTTTGATTTCTTATTGTTTAATTTGCAAAAGGATGTGTGTTTTAAAAGTGCTTTAAAATCTTAGGATCAGAGAACTTCTATAATAATAATAAATTAACTGATTAATAAATTTTAAATGCACTATTTAAGAATAAGTCTTTTCCTGTTCTATTGTGTACTGGTTAGTTTGCCGCCTGTGCTTCACTCATCCTGGAAGTGAGAGAACAAAACGTTGCGCCTACATTGTAAATACAAAATTGGATTGGGGATGAAGATAGAAAAATCAGGATGAAAGTGCGAAGTACCTTTGTCAAACAAGATTTTTCTTTCTTCTCTGTATCCAAATTTAGATCGGAAACCATAGGTGGAAGGGAATCATATTTCCATTCAGCGTGCTGTTAGATGAGATGTATCCAACCAAAGTTTCACACTGTGAGAGATCTGTTTTTGAAATGATAGTGCTAAGACTTTCTCTCCAGTTTTTCTGAAGAACCTTTATCTTTGTACTTTTCAAGAACCCTGGCTGAGACATTTTAGTGATCTAGTACAACTTATCTACAGAATGCTGTTACAGTAATGTATTTGTGTTGTCTAGTGTCTTATCAATGCTTTTACCAGGTAACAGTAAGATATTTAGAAGGTTCTGATGTGGAGATCTTCATTTAATTATTTATTTATTTCCTGAAAAGGAACGTAAATTATGTACAAATTAAGCCCTGCCCTTTTTTGGCTCCCAGCCCAGCCACCAGCTACAAAGGAGCAGGAACAACAAAAGGAACTGAGCACACGTGAACATCTTGATGTTTGTCTTGAGTACCTGATGCCCTTGTGTTACTAATTGTCCAGCAAAGAGAAGTCTCACCATCTTACTTGGACAGGAAGCACGGGGATAACACTGACATCCAGGATTCTACCAAGGGTACTTACTGCTTCTTTAGCTATTTTTAAAAATCTGAAATGTTTGACTAACTTTCTTTGGGGAAGTCATTTCTGCATTTCTAATATTTGAAATGCAAGTCGGGGAGCTAAGAAGAACTCACAGTAAGTGAACTGCTTAGGACATAACTATTCTCATGAATGCAAGGATGTAACCATGCATAAGTAAGTCAGAATAGCTCCTCCAAATCTAGAGAAACAAGGAAGCTACTGATTCTGGAAATATATATGTTTTTCTTATATGCAACTGTATACATTACATTGAAAATTTTCTGTATAACAATTTCCTAGTTCTATGAAGCTGACAAATGTACTAATTCTATTAGTGCTTTTTAAGAAAGATTTCTGGCAAGATCTTCAAACTTGTGAGATGTTTTTTGATACAACCTCCATCTAACTTAAAACAAAATATAAGGAGATATTAATGACAGCTATCAGTTTTTAATTATATTCTAATTTAAAATATGTTTTAAGGGTATACATCACAAGTTTTACTTTAGTTGTCCTTACAGTGTACAAAAAGGTGCTTTTTTGTGGAAGAAAAGGTGAAATAATTTTATATGGATTAAAGCCACCGTATAGCATGATTTAGAGTTGCAAACTTAATTTTCCTTAGCAGGAAAAGTGTACTTGTTTTACTTTTATTTCCAATTTAAATTTAGTTTGGAAATATGAATTATTTTTCATTTTTTACATGTCAGGATATTTTTCAACATAAGGAGCTCATAAGTTTCACTGTGTTCTGCTATTTATTTCATTGAATTTAATGAGCTGACATTGTGTTGAAACCATAACAGAATGGAGAATTTGCTACTTCGTTCCCTGTGTCTGAAATCCAAAAAGTGAAGCAGAAAATAAGAAAAATTATAAACCAAAATTATAAAAAATTAACTAGGCAATGGCAGAGTAATCTGTAACTGCATTCTGTGGGATGCATTTTTTGTTGTTTTTCTAGTATTTCTTTGTCATGCTGGAAGTGATGCAGCTGACAGTTGCCAATCATGGCCAGTTCTGCATTCTCTGCTGAACCCTGGTGTAAATGACTGAGAGCAAACTTATGCCCAGCTGCTGTAAGATTTCTGCAAATACTTTAAATACTTTTGTGCACGGGAATGTTGCTATCAGGACCTAATCCAACTATATAATAATCTGAATTGGGTTCATAATCCTGAATCAGAGTGGGAGGCACCCAGTTTGCCTCCCACTTTACAGCGACTTAGTTTGATTGATTTTAGGTGTATGTACTCTGGATTTATGTTTGGAGATGTAAGAGCGTAGATCCTAACGTGTAAAGACCACAAAAGGAATCAAGACAGTAGGGGCTGTCTAGGTAGGATAATTAACTGCAGTGATTTCTTGTAAGTATATTGTGATTTGGAATACCAGTCATTTCAATTGTAGAATTTGAGTACATTTTTAAAGGGAAGCAATTATTGTAGAATAAACTCACTTTTCATACAGAAGAAAGCATGCAGACAGGTAACTTTTCTGGAGTTGCTTATCATAGATGATATTCTAATCAGTCTTCACAAGTAGATGAACCCACAGAGCAAATGGCTTACCCATTCTGTTTCGTGTCACTCTAGCTGTATATGAATGCTCTGATTAAAAAAAAAAAAAAAGTTGCAAAGAACTGAACAGAAAATTAAATGTGTCATCTATGTAACAACAACAAAAAAGTTTTAAATGGTAATGAATTATTGTCTTTACTGAATAACCGTGACCTAAACATGAAATAAAGTGGATTTAAAAAGCAGAATCAAGTCCTTTCTTTTATTCCTTTTCTAATTTGTTTTTTCCTGACTAGTAGGCTAACATCTATTTGACATTAATATATCAGAAGTAAGGGAGTCTTCAAAGATAAAATGTTTGATATACCAAGCATTCAAAAATATAATCATACCTGTTAGGGTCAGGTAACCATAATGTCTCTAAAATTATATATCTCTTTATATCTCTACATAACATGAAACTTGTGGGGAAAAGACTGTATCTTAATGTAAAAGTAGTCAGACACATTACTCATTGTACATAGAAATATTGTCACCAAAACATTATACACTTTAAGCATGTTAAGGTAATAAAATATATATAAATAAAAATAGTACAGTCATTGTAATGTGAAACTTACTGAAATTGTCTAGATCCCAGAGTACTATGCAGGAATTTTCACAAGACCTTTTATCTTGCAGTTGTGATGCAAGAACGATCTACAGAGGAGCTCCACAGGGGCCACCCGTGTGAGAGCAAACTAACTGAGCACGCTGAACCACTGGTTAAAAGTAAAAAGACAGTGGTGACAGGAGGTGGAGGCTACCTGGGATACAATCTGGGATGTGCTCTTCTCAAGTCAGGCGTTGCTGTTGTTCTGTTTGATGTACGGAAGCCTAAGTGGGAAATTCCAAATGGAGCAGATTTTTTCAAGGTATGTTGAAATTACATATTTAACAGCATTGAAATAAAATCATACTGCTTCTACGCATATTAGTATAGAAGGCAAGAATAGTGAGAATTCTTAGGAATTTTTTATAAAGGTTTTTCAGTAAATGCTTTTAATGAACATGGTAAGAGGTTCTTGCATGTATAAATAACTGATTAAGAGACAGTAAGCACGAGAAGTCCAAGTGGTCACTTCTCTCAGTTTCACCAGTGAAGTTCTGAAGAGTCCTGTATTGGGATTTGGTATTTAACACATTCGTATTGACCTAGATGAAGGAGTGACAAAGTTTATTGCTCAAGCAAGCTGTTTGGAGTAAAAAGGTGAGAGAAGGATGGTGAAATAATGATCACATACAGAGAATGAATTCCATGCAAAGGATGATTAAGGAAACTAGCACTTTGCAGACTGGGAAAGAGATGACTTGGGAGTGGGAGAGATCTTCAAACTCTGAGAGGCATGGAGAGGCTTAGGGACTGACTATTCACTGTTCTTTCCAGTACAAGAAGGAAGGGCCATTAGACGGAATGATGAATCGGTTCAATATAAACAAAAAGAGGTTGTTTTCTCATTCATGCAATGGGAAAAATGCTTGTACAAAGTCTTACCAAAAGTTTACTTCTGTTGGAGATTATTAAATAGGTAAGTTAAATTAGACTCAAGAAATCTTCTGAATTAAAATACTTGGAGACTGGAAGAATATTCTGGAGTAAAATGTCATGTGCTTGCCCTGTTTCTGCTCTTGCCGGGGCATCCGTTTATGAGCACTAATGCTTTTTGATTCCTAACCATTCAATAAACATATTTATTATGTCTGGAAAATGGAGAGAACAAAAGAACCAAATATTTTATGGTTCACAACGCTGTTCTTATGTTTATTTTCATAAACAGCTTTTACAGAATGTGGATCAGTGATAGAATATTGACAAGGAACCGTTCAAAAACTATGGGTTTGTTTTGTTAATGATGTAAACCCAAATAATTTGATTTGAGTTGGTGCATTAGTGCCAATTTACAACTTTTTAAAGTTAATGAAGAGATCAGACTCAAATAGTCTTCTGAGAACAGTTGTTTTAGAATTTAATGTAAAAAAATAAATAGTATAAAGTATGGGTGAATTACCTAGAAAATAGAACTACAGAGTAAACAAAGAAATAGGTCACCTCAGACATCTGAGCCTTGATCAGTGATTTGGAGATTGCTAATATTATTTACACTGTTTAGCTATTTCAGCATTTGATTGAAGGTAGGAAGTGTAAGTCGCCATAATTGTGAAATACTTTCACAACCTCAAATGAAAAGTTGAGTTAAAAAACGATTGGATGATCTCTTAATCTTACCTCTAGCCGTGTATTTTGTGATCATTCTATCAATTTCATCACAGTAAATTAAATAATATCTAATATTTTAAAATCTCATAATTCATTAAAGAAGTGCAATTTTTAATGAAACCTGTATGTATGTGGAGTATTATTCATATAGTACTACCTGGTATGCAAAAATGCAGTGTAATGTTCTATACACCGAATAGCATTTGTTACTAGATACCGTGTGTGTATTTAAACAGTCCAGCATTCATGTCATAACGTGATCATAATACCACACTAATTTATACAGTATTAAATGCATATAGTGTATACTCTTCAGTTTTGATCCTGTACAAAACTGTAATTAAAGTTGTCATTCCAAGCACTTAAAATAAAGCATATATGGGCAACGAGACATTTGTCCAGATTGCACAAGCCGGATCTGAAGGTGTGTTTGCTAACAGAAAAGGGGTTCTCTTATTTGGTGATTCCTTGGTAAACATCTGAGCCCTCCCTGTTATGATTTATTGTCATTTGGGCTTGATTCTCTAGCCCTCAAGCATATGCTGCTCCCATTCAAGTTCAACAAGTTTTGCCACCCTGCAGGACTAAGCGTGAAAATACCCATCTTAATTGGGTCCAACAAGAGTCATCATTGTTTTGCAACAAAATACTAACAAAATTCTTAGTCATGGATTTTCCTCCTTGTTAATGATGTTTTATTTAATGCTAATTGCGGATTGTGAAAAATAGATTAGAATGACTTGAGATTTTTGTTAATGTCCACAGTTAATATTGATTGTGTGGAGAATGTAATGAGCTTTACCAGTCAAAACCCTTTTTTTTCTCATTTTACAGGGTGATGTGAGGGATTATGATGCAGTGTTCAAAGCATGTGAAGGGGCTGACTGTATTTTTCATGTGGCTGCTTGTGGAATGTCAGGATTAGAACAAGCAAGTACAATTTTCCTAACGTTTTCTCTTTTTATTTTTGTGAGAGCAGAGATCTGTCTCCATACAGGACTCAAGAGTGTGGTTAAAGAATTTTTATGTGAGACAGAAGTTGGTTATAAAGGTCAAGTCATCCATGCAGGCAACGAGGGAGGTGTTCCTTAAGTAATAAATGTCAAAGCATGAAACTAATGTACTACTCAGACAAGAACATGACAATAAAAATGAAAACTGCTAGAAATCACTGTATGTCAGAAAGACAGAGAACTGTAACACATATACAGAAGAAAGGCTAGAGCTATTCTAGATCTAGCAATTGTAACAATTGTATTGTGAATGTGACTTGATAAATTAATTAGATTTTGTGCAAACTTTATTTCTAGCTTCAAAAGAAAGAACAGATTGAATCCATAAATGTTGGTGGCACAAAAATAATAATTGATGGTATGTACCTAGACTTTCTTTCTTTGCATCTGAATTTTGTAATTTTCTTTGCAACTGAATCAACTGAATTCAAAAAACTTCTAATTGAATTTTTCCAGTGTTCACCTGGCAGTTAAAAGAGACTCTTGCCTCCTTAGTCTCAGAGTATGATGTAAAGATAGGTGTGCAGAACTCTGATACATACAACAGACTTAAAATATTTCATCCTTCTAATGAAGCAAGTTAACTCTTTAGATGGAATGAAACTCAAGTCCCATTAAAACTGGTAGATTTGCCACTGCTTTGGATTGAGGATTGGTTTTCAACCAGACTTAATTCCATGGCAGACCAACTTAATTCTTCTCCACTGAATAGTGAAGGGACAAGATAATCAGTATATAGAGGAGAAATTATCTTCTTTCCTCACAGAAATATCATGAGAGATATTGTACTGTTTGTTGTATTGTAAACATATAGGTGCTATAGAAATCCTAAGTATATTTAGCTATTATGTTACCAAATTAATATATCCTTGTTTACCGCTATCTAAATATGACTCCTTTCTAGTATATACTGGTTTTTAACTAATGTCTCAGAAAAATGTCAACAGATTTCCTTTTGTATATTTAACTCCAGAAAGAACGTTTCAAAGTGTATTGTAAATGCCAAAGCTACTTTCTCTTTGCTTTTCCCTCAAAATCTAAAAGGCAAAATGGCGAAAAGCAAAATGGTAAAAGCAGTTTTATTTTAGACCCATTTTCATGCTGCCTGTAGTTTACTGTGGTTATTACTGAAAAAAAGCCAGAACAATTAAAGTGAAGTGTTAGGCAAGTAAAGGTCTAAATGAGCTAAAGAGAAAAATTTGCGATGTATTTTTGTATTCTTGCCCCAACCTCTGAACCTACAGAAACATGCCCTGCCATATTCCCATAGGCTCCCAATGAAGTAAGAATGTGGGAGGATTGTGAACCTTTGAAGTTACCATTTAACCTACATTTTAAGAACACGTTTTATTATTGTATTTTCTTCTAAATATTTACAATGGTATTTTCATTCTTTTCAAAATGAGCCAGGAAGCCAATTGGTCTGACTGTTGTGTAGATTCTAAAAAATATCTAAAATCTAAAATCTAAAAAATATCTCCCAACTTTGTAAATATTAACTCATTAAAACTTTAGAAACATTGCTAAATCAAAAGAAAATTACTGTTATTGAGTTTGCAATGACATATGCAGCAGAATTTAGACATCTTACTCTTGACTGGAATCCATAATTAAGACTTTGTTTTGGAAATAATACTAATTTCATTTGTATTTAACATATTACTGATTATACACTGACAGTGTAAGTTTACTGCTAACATTTGTTAGCTATTTGTCACTTATGAATGATTTGACACAAACAGAGTTTTGTCACACACACACTGGAGACAGCTAGCACACTTTATTGTATGGCTACTTGCCTGCAGGGATATCCATGAAACTGTGGGACCAGAAGCAGAACTGCTTCCTGCTCACTGCTGAAATAAGGGCAAAAATAATGGTCTGCAGACAGGCTGCTGTCCACAGTACTACCCCTACAAAGAAGCATGGGGTTTTCAATGCTGTTTGATCACAAGATCGTACTCATCTCCTTTTTATTCATCTCATAAAATGAGTATGTTTTAAGAAATGTTTCAAAGGAGAGGAGGATTTTTTTCCCTGCCAAGAGATTTCCTCTACCCAACTGATGACTAAAATCCCGTGGTGATATGATAGCTGCAAGTATACAAAGCATTTGGTGACCATGATACATAATATTAAAACAGCAAATATTTGGGATGAAAAAATCCACCTGAATGAAAGATTCTATTATATTAAACGATAAATTAATGTTAAAAATAAAATATTATGTTTTCTGTAAATGTAATGCTTGTTTGCAAAAAGAGTTTTCCAGTTCATATGTTGTTTCTCACTCTTTATTTTTGTTACAAACAATATATTTTGTATGCCATTGTAGTCTGCAAACAAAGAAATATCCCTAGACTGATATATACCAGTACAGTGAATGTGGTATTTGGAGGGAATACTATTGAAGAAGGAGATGAAGAAACTGTGCCATATTTTCCACTGGAAAAGGTATTTTGTTTGTGTGATATCATGGCATTTGCTGTACTCCGAAGGGTAGATTAGGTGAAGGCTGGTCTGGAAGCAGAAGCTGTTTTACTATAGCTCAGTTTAAATTCTATGAAATTATTTTTCATTAATAAAAATTGACCTGTGGTCAATGAAGAGATACTTGAATCATAGTTACTTTAACGTGCTGTAACCAGGGGATGTTAAAATACCTGAAATTATTAAGAAAAGTGGAATCTGACATTTAACAAGAAGATTTTTACAGGAAGGGCTTTCAGGGAACCATCTGTTATGTAAATATTGAATGTTATGGCCCCTATGAGCATTTGCACTGAAGAATATTACAAAATATTGAATTCCACATCTTTATGCACACTCATTTTTGCTTCTTTGAAGTTCCTAAACCTTGCTTTCTTGCTGCCTTCTTACATCACCTCACACACTGAAATGCTATTTCCTTCTTTACTATGATCATTTAGGGAATGCTTTCTAGCTGAAATCTGGAGCTCAGTGCATTCTGGCCACTCATCATTTGTTTGTTCTTTCCTTCTCCCAGCACACTGCCTGCAGTTAAGAGCTGTAATTTTAGTCTGTACATCCAGTGTCCAGGAATCCTAAATAGGATTGACTACTACTCAATTAGTGCCTCCCAAAATATTTAGTTGGAAATGTCAGTTTATGCAAAGCCTGCATGGCACTTCAGACTTCGAAGAAAACATTTCAGGAATTTGCAATTAGTTTTGTATGTCTGAGCCCTAATCATATGTTTTCTCTGATGGTGACCATGAAATAGCATCCAGCAGAGGCAGATGGAGCTGGAAGGAAGGTGGAGCAGATGTATTAAGCCACCTGAGAGTATGAAGACTTTCCATGGTGTAATTTTTAGCTATAGTTTTCAATATAAAGCATGACAATACAAAATTCAAGAGTCTTATAAATAACCTTCTGTGTCTAGAATCCTATTTAATACATTTGGGTACTTTTTTTTAACATTAATAGTAGAGGATACAATTGGGAGATAATTGTTTATAACTATATAATTATAAATAATTATAATTATATAAAATATAATTATTTGTAATTATATGAATAGTTTCAATAGGAAATTGAAACATTTTTTGGAACGGCTAAACCATTCATTTCTAATTTAAGTTATCGTTTTAAAAATTCCAATTTCAAAACAAAATTATATGACCAAACAGAATATTTGACTTGATATTAATTTTTTTTCAGTACATCTAGCACAAAAAGTTACATAATTCTTTTTGTCACAAGAATCTGTCTCTCCAAAAATATATCTGTGCCATATCTTGTTGTTATTTCTAGTTTGATTTTACTCAGCTGATGTCTACAAGCTGGCTAGATTTAGAGGTTGTCAGGTATAAACAGTAAATTTGCCTTCACAAATACAATAACGTTGATTAGAATGTTGATCATATTCTGCCTTTCTTTATAGCATTTTAATCATTATTCTAGAACGAAGGCAATTGCAGACCAAATGGTTCTTGCTGCTAATGGAACCTTACTCAAAGGTACATCTAAAACATTTGGGTTTTTCCTATCATCAGTAGTGCTATTGCTTTCTCTGTTTACTGATTTATCAATATATAGTATATTTAAAATTAACTGAAATAATCCTACCTTTAGTGGACAAAGATTTTTGTGTGTGCATACTCAGACACATATGAGATTGTATACAAACAACTGATGGGAAAATTCAGCAAATTTAACACTAATTGTTCAAAACATTTAAAAAGTTTACCAACTTTACAGCAAATATAGGACTTGTGCTTTTATTACCCATTCTGTCTATCACTTTGAGCTTCTAAGTGCTAAGCACTGTCCAGTAAGGTCATTCTTATAATTCCAAAGAGCTTGCTGGTATCTTGCAAGAATAATTGCTGCTTCTTAAACAGATTGGCAATATCAGGGCCATGTTGACTTCTAAAGTCGTGTGTTCATGAATAGCTGTCACTAAAATCTGTCTGTACATGGCAAGGGAAATATTTATCCTTGCTTTTATGTACATATTTTGCTACTGTTACCAATTTCTTTGAACTGAAATTTGACAAATAAACATTACATGTGGATGCAATTTTAGCATCCTTGTTTAACTACTGAGCAAATGCCTGCCACATGTTAAACTTGTCCACACAGAAGTTGGATTTGTGCCTATTCCCACTGTACTTAATGATTGACATGTAGAGTTTAAAGTATTAATTTGAATTTAGAATATTGTAACTAATTTGAAAGCCTCTGTTTAAGAGACCTCTTCCATTCCTTTGTGATGCCATCAAGCTGCAAGCAAGCAAGGTGTCTAAATATAGTGAACTGAATATTCCAACATTGCCTGTGTTTAGAATTATGAAGTATTTTATAAACTTTTACCTATAACAAAAACAAAAAGTCATTCAAGCACAAGGCATAGACACAGGATAATTTGATTTGTCCTGTTCCTAGTCAAACTACTCTGTGGTCAGAGGAATTCAGTTTTCAAGGCTGCTAAAATTGGATCTTTCACTACTATTGAATTCAATTTTATACAGAGATGAAAACAAGTTACTAAGAGGCAGTATCATGTAGAATGGCCAGACTGATCCTTTACTTTCACAATGTAAAATTCAAACAATATATGTGGTTTGCCTGCCATATGTTGATATCAAAGCTATATGAAAATCACATTTTGTTCTCTCCCCAAGGAGGTGATAAGCTCCATACTTGTGTGCTTCGTCCACCAGGCATATATGGACCAGAAGAGCAGCGCCACCTGCCACGAGTAGCCGTATGTGTTATATAGTCAGCTCTGGAGGACACTACAACTAGTTGTAAGGGCATAACATGAGAGGAAGTACCTTGACTACAGGTCTTAACAATTCTTCCAGAAAAACTGTAATGAAAGCTTGGTGACGGGTCATGTGATGCACGATAACAAATAGCATGATATGGGCAATGTAGAAATGGAAAGGACCAAGCTCTGCTTTTAAATTAAAATAAAAAAAAATGTATAGGTGGAATGCAATGTTAGAATATCTAGGATTGAATCCCCGATCATTTAATGAAAGTAGTATTTTAAAATATATTTCCTAGCTTCAGAACAGTACAGTCTCAAATACTGTTATGTCATTCTATTTTACCACTACATATCAGTGCAACCATCCTTGATTTATAAAACCATCAGCTCATTGTTTTTTTCTTGTGCTGTAATTGTGCACAAATATAGAAAATTCTAAGCGTTCAGGCTGAGACAAAATTAATAAGTTATTCTGCATAATAAAGAGAAAGACTTCACATAGTTCTTATAGTTCTTTCTTTTTTCTTTTTCTTTTTTTTTTTTCCTTTTCTGTTTCTACAGATAAATATCCAGCGGAGACTATTTAACTTCAAGTTTGGGAATCATAAAGTTCAGATGAACTGGGTTCACATAGGAAACCTAGTACAAGCTCACTTATTAGCTGCTGAGGCTCTCACCTCTGAGAAGGATTATGTAGCAGTAAGTAAATAGTATAAGTACCTTATCCCAGTATCTTTGGCTCTCTAATAAGTTTCTTTTTTGTGCTTTGAGATCAAAGGTTCTCCAAAAGGTTATAGAATCATTAGGGTTGGAAAAGCCCTCCAAGATCATCTGGTCCAACCATCACCCTACCACCAATGTCACCCCCTAAACCATGTCCCTAAGCACCACGTCCAACCTTTCCTTGAACACCCCCAGGGATGGTGACTCCACCACTTCCCTGGGCAACCTGTTCCAATGCCTACCTTACCAAATTCTCAAAACTGGTGTGCAGCTTCACACCTTAAAAAGCTGTTTATTAATATTCTGTCAGTGTAGCTACCTCTGTTAAATTCATGAAGATAATTCTGTCCTCTACATATCGTGAGAGACTAAATGATCTAACAATTGCATTGCTACAAAGTGAAACCATGCTCTGATCTACATTACGACGTCATTAATCCTTGGTATCTCTACTACCACCATGGGGTTACACAAAAGTATGAGACTTGTTTGAAATCACAATGAAGTTCAATGAAGGTAGTTTGTTGAGCTGCTTTGTGTATATTCACTGAATGTATGCTGGTTTGCTATTCACAAAATCAACAAAGATAGGTGGGTATGAAAAAGAAACAAAATGCCATCCTATATATAGTGGTTTTCTAATTGTTTTTTTTCTGTTTCTTTAACAGAGTGGACAGGCATATTACATACACGATGGTGAAAATGTCGTATTTTCCGAATGGATAGTCCCTTTAGTATGTATTGAACACACATTTAGCTTTAATTGAACATACATGCCCTATTCAATTAGTTAACTAAAAGACTGTACTAACTAATTGAAGTCCAATGCACATTAATTACTGAATTATCTAACATTGAACTTAAAATCTGTCCTTTTCTCCTAGCATATTCCAAAATTCCACTGGCTTTAAGGAAGTTTTGCATGTGCATATCTATGGAGTTTGGCCCTTATTATTTTAAGAGAATTTAGCTAAGAGGTATCTCATAGTGCATGAAAACTTCTACTATTAGTATCTGGGAGATGGTTTATAGCCATTGGTTAATTCTCTGTTATGCTATCTGCTGCAGCACAAAAGAGAAGGCCATTTAGAGTCACATCTTAAAAGATAAAATGAGGCAACATTATAACCAGCAGGCTGGGATTTTAGGAACTTGCTTAAGTTTTGATCTTGCAATGCCAACACAGAAAAGACTTCCAGAAAGCTGACTTCAGGAGAACTATGGGCCTGTATCTAATTATAGTTAAGTATTCCTATCTCAGTCACTGGCTCCTTGGAAATAGCATTGTTTCCTGTTCACCATCCAATTCAATTTGAAGGGTGTGAGGTAGACACCAAAGTAGTTGTGGGTTTCAATTGCATTTCTTACTACCAGTATTGATAGGAAGATTAACTGGAAAAGTTTAGATATATTTTATCAATATTCATTTGTCCATTTTCATGCTTCATAGACACCCTCAAATCAATACAAATTCTCTGTTATTCTTTTCTCTTACACCCTTTCTAGTTTGAAAAATTAGGCTATAGGAAACCCTGGATACATATTCCTGTTCTCCTGGTTCACATAGCAGGTAAAATAATGAACTACATACTTGATTATTATGCTATTTTATTTTTTTTCCTTATGTCTGTAAAGCTGCTTAATGGTTTTATAAGATTCAGGGCCCAAACTGTAGAACTTATCTAACTTAGCATTATTATAATTAATACAATAATCACTTATGCCATTTGGCATTAATAGTGGCAGATAAGGTTTAAAGGCTATTAATAAACTGAGTTCATAATTTACTTTATAAATTAAATACTGCCTTGCAGTATCTTCATTGCATCCTCTGATATCACTATGAATTATAGGATATGCAATGTCAGCATTATCTTAGTTTATTGTTATCCAGCTGTCTCATTAATTAATTTTCTTTTTCACAGCCACTGTGATGGAGTATCTGCACCTGGCACTAAAGCCAGTTTTTATCTTTACACCTTTCTTGACAAGGAATGAGGTAAATATTTAAAGACAGAGAATGTTTATGTATTTTTTATGAAAATTCTCATGAAATATGTGATACACCCTCTGTACAGATATTAGAGCTCTCTTTTTCTGCTCAGGGCTTAGCTTATTCTGGGCATAGGCAGTCTTTTTGTAGCCTCATTTTCCATGCCATCCTGACTACCTCTTATAAAATCATCAGAACTTAATCTGCGCTTGAAGACTAGGTGATCCAGGGGGCAATGTAGGGGTGCAAGACAGAGCAACTGACATGGAGCTGGCATGAGGATAACAGGCACTTCATTGTTTCCAGAGAGCAGTTATATGCTGTGGAACTGATTCTTAAAGGAAGGTGGTCCAAGAATACAGAGCAAGGATTTTGGTTCAGTGTGGTAGCAGTAATAATATAGGGCTAGCCAATAACTAGAAAGTCCATTAAAGTAATATAAAAAAGTAAAAAAAAAAAAAAAAAAAAAAAAAAAAAAAAAAAGAAAAAAGAAGAAGTAAAATATAAAAAAATAAATTAATATAAAACAAATCAAAACACTTTAATCTGCCATCTAGTTTCTTACTGTATTGTACCAGCAACATAACAGGACACTGAAGGAACTGAATGGACCTTATTAACTTACACTATAGCTTTTCAGTTATTCCACAGTTTATCTATCTGTTTTTATTTCTACATTAGTTCTCCATCTGAAGCAGAAATCATTGAGGCTGTGCAACTTGAGCACTTTTACAGGTACCCTGCTTTTAGACATGGAGGATATAATCATCCAATAGGGCATGTTTTCCAGTACTTAGATGTGCATTTCTGCACAGCTGAGAAGCCACACCATTCTCCCCCAATAGTCATCCAATTCCATAACATATTTCTGTGTACAGACAAGCCAGTTTGAGTGAAGTACATTGTTTTGTTGCATGGGATTTCCTTAATTCTGTCTTACTTTCTTACTTGTAGATTGTAAATTCACAAGTGAGAAATAAGTGTGATAAACTGCTTTTCCACCCAGTCCACAAAGAATGTTGTAACACAACTTCAGCTTTTTATCTGTCAGCTATGTAAACTCATTCTATTAGATCTGAACAGAATCTGACTCCAAAATATGTACATTTTTGAGTGTCTATTTTTATTCATGTTTTTAATTCCATTGTAATATCATTGATAATGTATTTTCATCCAAGTTCTAAAAAAACAGATATGAAAGTCACTTCCATAACTGTCCTTTTGGATTCTAGGTATGGAACGTTACCGTAACTCACACTTTCCGAATAGATAAAGCACGAAATCAACTTGGTTACAAACCAAAGAAATTCTCATTAGCTGATTCTGTGGATCATTATCTTAAAACAAGACCTATTTGCCAAGAAGATCACACATTCCTTAAAATGTTGTTTGCTTTTGGCCTTTTATTAAGTTTGATGATTCTTTATTTCTTCTAAAACCAAATAGCTACCCACCTGTTCCAGAAAAACTAATTTTGTTTCTGAGTATTAATGATCTGGTCATAGTATATTCCTCAGTCACTATGGAATTTATTGTTCTTATTCCTTATTCTTATCACTGTGATGACTTCTCTCTGATCTTAAAATCAAACAAACAAAACTGAAAATGCAAGGCATATCAAGAAATGTTCTCATAGGACTAAAGCAAAGGAGTGTCACAAAATCAAAGGAGTTCACCACCAACGGGTACAGGAAGAGTTTTAATGAATCTTCATTAATGATTACTTCATACTGAGAATATCTTTCCAAAAATGATAATCCAGGAGCATAAGAAATTGGAAGAGGAACCATTGTAGCACTGCAGTGTTGTAGCAAGGTAGTGGCCCTAATGAAGAAACTGCTCTGATGAAGCCGCTGCTACAGCTGTGTGAGGAATTATGAAGACCTGGGAAATATATATAAAAAATAAAAGTAAATATTTATATAATATTTATATGTATCAGGTGGGAGAGGACTGAATGTCATATTTATGTGAAATAGTTTGTTGTTCAAAACCTGTGTAAAATATGTAATAAAGTGTCATTACACGTGTTTGTAAATGAAATATTTTTTTGATGCAGTAATAAATCATAACTGAACCAGCTACTGTTTTTAAGAAGTCTGTGCAAAGGGAGAGGGATGATACATAAGACTGCTGGAGTTCAGCAAGGAGTTACTGCTGCCTCTCCTTGTAAATGAAGCCAAGTCATGCTATCCGTAACCCTGTACCAGCGCTGGTATGCTGCTCGCTCAGTGACTTGCCACTGCAGTGTCAGCAGGCAAACCAAGCACTTGGCCCTGAGAGAGGATCCAACCTCCCTCTTCTCCTTCCTTAAGATTTACATTAGTTGCTTCGTGGCTGGATTATACTACATGAGCTACGTGTGTTGCATGTGTACTATGTGTACATATACAATGTGTATGCCAGACGAATTTTCATGAGGTACCCATCACAAGGATTTTTCTCAGGGACCAACTCTGCTCTGACCAGGGAGTGGCTGCTCCCTCTCTTGCATGCAACATGGATGAGGAGAGCTGGACTTCCCGGGGTGAGTCATGGAAGAGAGTGATGGAAAAGCTCTGCTGTCTGATTATCTCTGCTCTGTATTTATTGTGCCTTTGTATTAATATGTTACAGGATTTTTAAGACCAACAAATTCATGGAAATGTTCTCATTGTATCTTTAAATCCACAGGGTACACAGGAGTGCTAGCAGCATCACTACAATAAAATGTTACTATCTCAAGATAAAACACAGTGAAAGGAAAATGTGAGCAACCGCAATTACCACTGCAGCACATGTGAGCAAAGACTTGGTTTACCTTTTTGTTTGTTTGTTTTGAACAGTAGTTCTCTGTGCAGTGGAAGTAGTAAAGCCTGGGCTCTTACGGGTTTGCATTTAAAGATACAAACTGAGCTCAAACTGTGCGTCTTCCCTTAGCAGGGGCACTCATCAGCCCTCTCCCCTGTACCTGACTACCTATTCTCAGGAAACTTAAAGAAACTCCATATATATGAGACTTTAATCAAACTTGGCTAAGTGGATAAAACCAGTTATGTTCACAATTTATCAATACTGGGGTGCAGCTGACTGTCAGACAAGCAAGCACTGCAGAAGGTGCTGCATCAACCTTCATTGCTTAGAAATGCAGAATAAAACCCGCACGTATAAAGTTACTTTACAGCATGAGCATTTTAACTATATGCGAACATATTTAATTTGCCTTTAAACTCATTGTTTATGAATCTTTCATATATTGCTTTTATTAGACTAATAGCTTAGGTCTGCATCCCATACTACACCACCACTTTTCAGAAGAGAAGTCAGCCAGTTGACTGAAGCCCAGTGAGAAGTGCATTCCAGCATTCCATAGGATCTTTTTTTTTTTTTTTTTTTTTTTTTTTTTTGATCTTCCTCAGCAAGGAGTAACCCAAGAACTCACTGGCTTTGTGGTTGCAAGTCCCTGTGGAGTCCTGCTGCTCTAGTCTTGGAATGTCAAACCTTCTCTGATGTGTTATTTCAGGTAAGATACTTTCTACATCTCTATTACAGCAGTACTGATTAATACTAACTGGCTACATTTAATTTATTTCCCATCATAAAAACTCCAGTGTTTGAAGTTGTAAGACAATTTTTAGTTTCAGTTGGAATAGCCAGCTGTCACATTTCTGCCAGCCTTTACAGAGCCTGTCTAGGCTGGCTATTAGAGTTACTTATGCCCTAACATAATCGCAAGTATGTCTTTAAATGATTAAAATTTAATGTGAACACTCAGACATGGCACGGCTATGATGGAAAAGGTTAGTGTGTTCAGCATTCTTGGTTTGTTGTTCTTTTTGGTTTGGTTTGGTTTGGTTTTCCTTGGAACGGGTAACTCTAAAATTCTGCAGCTCCTGACCCTTTTCACATCCTGCTAGGCACAAGGGACCTTGGACCAAAAACCTGCTGCCAGCTCAGAAGGGCAGGGACCTTAGTGCCTGTTTGCTTATGACTGTGTTTATTCTTTGGGATTTTCTGCTCTTTTGCAGGTGATTCCGATGCTCTGCATCTCTCTGAGCCATGCCCCAGCAATGACTATCCAAACAGCAACTGAGAGATGCTGTTTTTTTCCTGAACAACCCGCTCAACAGGCGTCTCAGTACAGACAGAGCCCCAGCTCCCAGTGGTATGTTTTCCTGGAGTGGTCACAGAAGACACGTGGAGGTAAGAACCGCCGTGGTATACTGCGGGGTCTTGGGGATGCTGTGGGGTCTCAGGGATGCTGTGGGGACCTGGGGATGCTGAGAGGTTTGCAGGATGCTGTGGTATGCTGCGGGGTCTGCAGGATGCTGAGAGATGATCAGTACCCCAGGGAGGCTGTGGGGTCCCAAAGGTGCTGCAAGATGAGCGTGGTGGGATGCAGTGGTGCTGTGGGATTCCCGGGCCCCCAGGGATACTGCGGGAGCCCAGCGATGCTGCGGGACCCCAGGGACCCCGGGAGCCCGTGGGGGGCTGCAGAGGTGAGCACCACAGCCCAGGGCACGGCTCCTGGGTGGTTTTGGGGACCTCTCCGGGGAGCGACCCGCAGCCCCCGCCCTGCCAAGCCTCCAGCGCGGTGGGGCAGCGCCTAACGGCCCCAACGGGGCCCAACCGAGCGGCGCCCCCCGGGGCCGGGCCGTGGCGGGGCCGCCGGCCCCTCCGGGTCGCCCAGGGGAGCAGGAGTTTCCGTGGCACAGCCTTGCCCTCGCCGCCTGCCTGCCCTGGCGAATTTGCAAGTGAGATGCGGAGAACGCCGCCGGGAGCTCGGATGGCTTTTAATGTTTTATCGAGGCACAGCGCGGGGATGGGGTAACGCCGGTAATCAGGACTTGCAGCCTCTGAAATGCGGTGTCTGTCAGTGATGAACCCGTGGCCGTTGCTTGATGAATGGGAAAGAACACCCGTTTTTAAAAAATAAATGATTAGCTACTACTTTTTGACTAATACACTCATAGACCAGTTTGTTTTTTTTTTTTCCTTTTCTGTCTCGTAACAATTACTGTACTTCAGTTCCGACAAAAAGCGAGGGATTTGATAGACTTGTTCGCCAATACGCCTCCTAAAGACAGAAAATGAGTGCTAGGCATTCTTTTTTCCATCTGAAATACTCAATTCCAACCACCTCCAGTAATAAAAACATAGTATATTTTTAATTGACATTCAGCTGCTCCTTAGAATGGGGTTGAAAACATCACTTTTCCCAGATGTCTTTGTAATAAACCAGGGACAAGTAAAAGAAGCATTAAAGTTTTATTTTGTCCTAGAGGAAGTTTTGTTCTGCTGTTTCACTTGGTCTTGTTTGCTTGTTTTTCAAGTATAGAAACTTAAATGCAATTTGTTTAGTGTTTTCCTGACACTCGAGATTTCAAGTCCAGGTAAAACTCTGCATCACATGCGACCCCTAAAGGCCAGCTTTAAGCTACAACACCAGAACGGGAAATATAAATTGGTCCTGCAAGAGAAATCTTTGGAGTCTGGAAATTTTGTAGCTAGTGTTTTGCTTTGTCTTTATCTCTTTTGAACAGGTTGCATTAAAGTAAGACACTGCTGCTGTTGAGTAGAGCTTGTTAACATGAAACTCCCTGGAATTGTCTGCATCCAGGAGCACTATGGAGCAATTTTTACAATGGAGAAGAAATTGGTACATGTGTCTGGTAGTAGAAGACATTATTTCACTGACAGAAAATTTATCCTGACTGGGGGAACAAAACCCTGGCACCAACCTCCTAATGCTACAGTGAAAGGAAATGCTGGAGCACAGAATGAAAAAAATATGAGAGCGGTGGTGACAGGAGGCGGAGGCTATTTTGGATACAAGCTGGGATGTGCTCTTGCCAGCTCAGGAGCTTCTGTTGTTCTGTATGACATAAACAAGCCTATCTGGGAAATTCCTGATGGAGTAGTGTGTATCCAGGTATGATAAAACACATTTTCATAACAGTTAGTTCCATATGCCTTTTCCATAATGTCTTACTAGTTTTCACAGAATCCAAATAGCAAATTGCAAATCATTGCAAATTTCAAGAACTTTTTTAAACTGAATATCCCATATGACTCTTTGTGAGCTGGATTTTAATATGCATCTGAAATAAGGAAAGCAATGAAATCTGTAATGTGTAGCAGAGTACCTGCTTCATCTCCTGTCTCTGAAGGATCAAGTCACTTCCCTCACCTGGACCTTAGTTTATTCACCTGTAAAATGAATAGAACACTTCCATAATTCACAGGGATATTATGAGGCTTAATGAAGGCTTTTAAAGTCCTGTGAGTTCTACATAAGAAATATATAATTATCAGCAAGTACTGAAATGGATCTAATTTTCAGTCCCAGAATATACAGTAGGTACAGTTATATATATAGATTCTTTCTGTACTAACCTACTATATGACAAATGCTAAACTACAGTTTTGATTTCAATTCCAAGTATCTTTTCCTATGTATTACAGGCAGATGTCAGGGATTACGATGCCTTATTTGCAGCCTGTGAAGGGGCTGACTGCGTGTTTCATGTAGCTTCATATGGAATGTCAGGAAGAGAGCAAGTGAGTTCAAATAGTTTTGTACCTTTCTGTGTGACTGCTCACACTGAGGATGAGAGGTTTGATGCTGTAACACTGCGTGTTAGATTTTTTCTCTTCGGATTATCCTGAGAACCTGAATCCATTCCCATGCTGTTTCAGTGAATTGCTCGGTGCAAGCTGATGTGCTAGCTACAAATAGTCTCCTTACAATACTCTTTTCTTGGTTGTGAAATTATTTCCTTACTACTAGAGGCACTAACAGTAGCCAGGGAGGGCATTTGAGTTGGAAATGGCCATGAGAATAGCTGAAATATTGGGAGGACAAAAGGACAGACAAGGGAGGCAGGCTCCCTCCAACTTTTCCTAAACCTTTGAAATGGAACTTGTAAGTGTAAAGTCACTGAAGAATGAAACCTAAACTAAATTATACTTTATATAAGTTTTGGTTGTAACTATTTATTTATATAACTCAATTGTAATAAGTGTTGTATTTGAAGTCTTAATTTTTTACCATTGGTAAGTACAAAAAATACACTTGATGTCAGACTCTGAACGACAATTTTTTATGATTGAAGTTACAATTCATACACCCCTTCTTACCTTATTTAATAAAATTAACTTCAGTAACTGCCTTTGCTGGATAGAATAGCTTATTAAAAGATGTTTGCAACTGGGCAGTGTGTACTCGGAATTGCTTTGGATAGAGCCAACTGGTCAGTGAAGTGCTGCTGAAACATGATAATTAACATATTGTTCCTAGTTGTATAATCATTGGAAATATGAGTTCAGAAGCACCATTATTCTCTTTGCTTCAAGCAAGCTAGTCTGTAAAAATACAAGAAAAATATAAGTGTAGCTTAAAAATGATGATTTGATTTCTGGAAGTCTAAGACAGTCATCTAAATTTTTTTTGTTTAAAAACCAAAGCACTCATTACCTTTATCTGTGAATACTGTGGACACTTGCAACATTAACCTATTGAATTTAAAATGTGTTATTCAAAGATGCACAATTTCTTCATTTTCCTAGTTGCACAGAGAAGAGATTGAAACTGTAAACATTAATGGAACAAGGTTCATCATTGATGGTAGGTATCTAACCTTGCCATTGGGTGTTGGTATAACTTACCAAAATATCATACCACTTAGAAAAAAACTAGTTGGCATACACTATTTTTTACCAAATGCTTCACAGTTTTGGCAGAAACTGAGAAAACAGGGCAATTATTTGTTGTTTTGTTTTGTGTTTTTTTTTTCTTTAATACCTGATTCTGCTATGGGGTATGACATGAGGGCCAGCACTGTAGTTCAACTACTTCAGCTGCTCACAATCATGTTTAACCTGATGGCAGAATCTGTACGCATGTCAGACATTAACAACTTCCACGTGTAGCATTAAACTTTATAGCATTAAACCTCACTGTTGTCCAATAGCTTGTACACAGGTAGTGGGCAGCCCTTTAAACAGAAAGTCTTCTAGCCACCTACCTGATAGGGCTGACAGCCCATCTCAGTAGGCTGGTAGCAGCCATCCCCAAGGCACAATGTTAGTTTACAGTATCCAAATTAGGATACAGCAAATGATTATAAAGCACTTGGTTCTGAACTGATATTTTCTATTTAAATGATATCTTCCATATGCTTTGCATTTTAAATTACCCAATCATGAAATGGATGGATTTGCTGTTCTAAGATTTGACAGTTTCTCAGAAAAGGTGCATTGCCAGTGCATACAGTTTTTTGGTTTTTTTTTCCATATTGTTAAAGTTTCCACTAAACTAATTTACTTTATATATTGCCACAGCCTGCAAACAAAGGAACATCAGCAGATTGATATACACCAGTACAGTAAATGTTGTGTTTGGAGGGCTTCCTATCGAAGATGGCAATGAGGAAACTGTGCCATATTTTCCCATAGAAAAGGTATTTTGGTTGTCTTATTTTCTCAAGTTTCCTTTTTGTTTACTTTCTTTCTGAAAAAGCCTGGAATTTTCATGACCATGTTTTGCCTGATGCCATAATCCAATGCCAAGAAAGAAAAAAAAAATAAAAGCTCTTTATACTCTGTAGATGCTCTTCACAACCTTAACACATCACAGTTTTATATATATTGCAGTACGTATTTATTTTTTTTCTATCAGGCTCTTTATTTTGGAAAATAACTCATACAGTGTCCCACTCACATTAGTGAAATTCCACCTGGACATAGGGATTGTGTTATATCACTTGGTGCCTCTTTGGCCATTTATTATTTATATGATTTGTCTGTTTCTCCCTTACTGAAGATAATTTATACTCAACATAGTGCTGATATAGAAAAGCAGCCTGTTTTTATATGGTTTTATTGCATTTAATTAAAAGTAGTACTTCTGGTTGCTTTGTGTATATGGTTGATTTTTGTGTCTCTCCTCTCTCCATCTGCTAGTTTACAGTCTTTTGAGAAGCAGAGATGGGTAAAGAAAATACTGAAAAATATTTTGATTAATATGTTGAATAATATTTTCTCTGGGAGTGCCACAAGAAAGTGAACTGGAGAGTTCAGACTAATCATGATGCCTTTGAAAAACAAATCCAGATTACGAAGTAGTGATCAATTACCTTCTTGGCAGCATTCAAAGCATACATATATTTATTACTTCTCAAATGGACTGAAATTAATTAATTGGATTTGCATAAGCAAAACTACTTACTTGCCTTTGCAATATGCTTCTATTTTATCCTAAGCCAATACCTAAAAATTTCTGTATTTTTGTGGTGTTTGTTACCATCTGTTAAGTGAGTGGAGAAGCAATGCCTCTCTCTGTCATTTTAAGAATACATACAAACATATTTGCTTTTTCTCTGTAGCATGTTGATCATTATTCCAGAACCAAATCAATTGCAGAACAAATGGTACTAGCAGCTAATGGAACTCCACTAGCAGGTACTTTTGTGTTAGCATAAACTCATACTGGAATTTACACGTCTTTTTCTTGTCCTTTTCTAACATCCTGTATCCAGTATCAGTCCTTAAGTGAACAAGATTGTCCAGCAGTTATGAAATCAAATTACCTACCCCTCTCCCAAACTGAAAGATTATTTCTTAAAAATAACTTTTAATTGTAATCCCCACAGTGTCAACTTAAGACTTTGACATGGCAGCAATAAATTCCGCATCTTAATCAAAAAGACAAAAATAGGTACAAATTAAACTATTACAAGTGTTTAATGTCAATATCCGACTTAAGTAAAACATGAATGCTGATTAAATTGTTCCCCTCCTTCCGTATAGTTATATATTAAAATCTGAATAAGGCACCTGATACTACAGCCTGGAATTATTTATTAGTGCTTTCCAAAGTTTTCCATGTTGAGGAAGCCTCAATACACTTGAATACTTAAACTCACCTATGAGATACTGTAACTGTCATTGCAAAACAAATTAATGTAAAGTGCAACATGATTCCACGTGACCATGTGATACTGAGCTAAATTTAGCTGTAGACAACTTACAGAAAAGCCTTTCTTCACTTGATACTCACAGAGCTATAAAGAGTTTTTAAGTCATTGATGAGCGTTTCACACCAATGGAATTATTCTGTTCAACTAATAAAGTTCTTTTTCCTTATTTCCTCTTTTCCCAGCAGCTCAACACATCAAAGTCACTCTTAATTTTAGAAGGAATATACTGTTCTGCATTTCTCAATGAAATTAGAAGCTTACACTAGTTTACCTGTGAGAAGGATTAAAATGATTCAGTGAGTTTTTAATCAGTCACTGTTCCAAACATCCCGTTTTGATCCTGTGCCATCAGCAGGATTGAGTATTTTGCTTGTTTTCTACTATTGAGAACAGTTATTAGCAGATGATGAACCATTCAACAGATACACTTCAGAAGTGACTGGATTTTCATGATGGTCCTTACTTTCTCTTACCGAAGTTACTAAGTTCTAGTTCTAGTGGGAGCAGGATGTGCCTACTGTTGAGAGCCGTTCAGCTCTATCTTGCACAGCTAGTGAGACAATTTTGTATGGGATTGGTTTCGTTTCACTTTTTTACCAATGACATGCTCACATCAGCAAACTCATCAGCACAGTTGGCACACTCATTGGCTGCTTTGGCACAGAGACAAAGGACTGGTTAGTAAAAGGTTTGGAAATACCTAGTAATTTTTAGGAATTTGACTATGCCAGTGCTTTGAATATTCATAGAATGGTTTGGGTTGGAAGGGATCTTTAAAGTTCATCTATTTTTTCTGAATCCCATCTTGATATTTTGCATGTTCTGATTCTGCCAAGTTAATATTCTACTACTAATTCAGTACCTTTTGGTATGTAGTATTTTTTAAGCTGGTGAGGTTAATTTATTTCAGAGTAAGTTCTGCTACAGCATTCTTTAGTTCATGCAATTGATATTATAATCATTTGAAAGTCACTTAAGGATGGTTTTATCAATTCTTCTAGGAGGTGGAATACTCTATACTTGTGTTCTTCGCCCACCAGGCATCTACGGACCAGAAGAGCAAAGACACCTGCCAAGGCTAGCAGTATGTATTTTAATTTTTAGTCAGCAGAAATTTCTATAATATAGACCAACATCACTTACATGGGTTACAGATTTACTGACCTGCTTATCTGGCAGCAATTTAACAGTTTGATTGTCTGTTGAAAATAACTTTTTTATCAGACAATCTCTTTCATCTGTAAAGAATGCATAGTACATTTAAAAACATATTTTTAATATAAATACATGTAAGTCCAGCTTTACAATGTAATGCTTACTATAATTATAAGATTCAGACCAATCTATGATATTCCGAATGTGTATTTGCATGCAACTTATACCAAGTGGTTTAAAATACTTATGAAAAGAGATACAACAAATATCTTATTTTTCTTGTCTCAGTTATTAACAGCTTTCACTGTCCAAAGAAACAAGTTAAGGTGTCAGATGCACCCTCTAGTACAATATGTTACTAAAGGGCGAACAGCTGAGGAGCTCATGTTTTGCTGTTTTTCACTTGCTGTTTTTTAAATTGTAGGAATAGTACAGTGTTTAGAATATGATCTCTGTAGAGTTATATGAGTCAGTTATTTTAAAGGATCTGCAAAATATAAAGTTATGCACAGCTTTGAGAATAGTTCAAGCTTACCACATAAAAAATATTTTTTCTTTTGTGTCTGAGGTGGGGAATTGTGTTAAAATTAACTGAAATATACTTTATCATCTTCTAAATAAAACCATATTTTAAAATGTCATGTGCCATTTAAGGTAAACCTAAGATGCTTTCTTTAGCCCCTCAAATAAATACTGTCTTTTGTTAATTTCATTTAAAATTCTAAGCTTATTTATTGTGAGCCCAGCGTAAGGTATTGTATTTAACTGTCACATTTTGTAGCTTCTACAACATCCACTAAATAAAAAATGTGACACCTCGTATTACCTTCCATTTTTTTCCCAGGCAAAGCTATTTGTTAGATTTGATCCAATTTTGTGAATACTTTTGAGCCATTCAGAACTACATTTTACCTTTCAATAAAATATTTTACTTATCCTTAGAACAGACTTATTTTTTCTAAATTCGGGACGTATTGTATTCAAAAGATAGGGTTCAGGCAAGATGATAAGTAAGTCTGGAAAAAGACATTGTGTTTATGGACTGAATATAGGCAATAGAAAATTTGCAGTGCTGCTCTTATATCCAATTCAGCCCTGCTACGGAAGCATTATCTACTTGAGATAGACATTAATTTATTTCTGGACACCTGAGACCATGTAATTGGTTTTTGGAGGAAAGGCACACACTAGTCCATTCTGGCAGAATGGCTTCTACCTACCCAGAATAATTTTCTGTTATCTAATGGGGCATATCACACTATTGAGGGATTTTTGGAACAAAATCAATTTTACACATATAAGTGATTTTTTATGAAATCATTTATGTGCTTCTCAGATAAAAGAAACAGAATTATAGGAAAGTGAGGACTAAGGGGGCCCTAAGAGGTTATCTAGTCCTTCTCTCACATGCAAAACCAAATATACCTTGGCTGCTTCTAACAAATATTTGTCTAATCTGTTCTTACACATTCGTTGATGGAGAATCTGATCCCCTGTAGGCAATCTAGATTAGTTCTTAGCTATCAGAAGCATTTCCCTACTAGACAACCTAACTATCTCTTAGAGCAATTTGCTTCCATTGCTTCTTAAACTGTACTTCTTTTGATTCTTTTTAATTGACTCGTATTTTTTCAAAGTATAGACAAACAGTATGTTTACCTGGACAAGACACTTTACATTTTAAAACTCATCTTTCTTTGGTTTCACGTTTGTTTTATGTCTACAGAAGAACATTGAGAGAGGGCTACTTAGCTTCAAGTTTGGGGATCCTTATGCTAAAATGAACTGGGTGCATGCAGAGAATCTTGTACAAGCTCAAATTCTAGCTGCTGAAGCTCTCACCCCTGAGAAGAACTACATAGCTGTAAGTTAGCGATAAAAACACCACAGTTTTCATTTGACAGAGGATCCTACTGCTCTATCCTGTACTACAGTGGCTACTGTAGTAATAGTACTTCACGTTTGTGGTGGTGTCCTTTAGCTTGTGCTGTCTTTATTTTTATTGACAAACGTGCCATGAATAATTTGGGCTGTGGCAGCACTGGCTTTGCAGTTTGTTAGGAGATGGAATATTCAATTCTTCAAGAACATCTCCACCTTTGCATTTTCATATTTGGCATTTGTGGAATATGAGCAAAGAATATTTGATATTGGAAATGAAATTGGATATTCAGGCAAATTTATCCCTGTTTCCCCACATATAGGTCCAGGCTTAATATTCTAAGCTGCAATAATCAATTCTTCCTATACCGTACATAAATAAAAGCTGTCAGCACATTTCATTTACGTACATTGATTTTAGAAGCAGTTGCAACCATTTTCCTCCTTGTAAACACATTTTTTATCTGACCTAGAAGCACTACCCTTAAAAGCACATTGGAAAGATTAGAAAAGATTTTGCATAATTTTTAAGCTATTTATAAGGAGTGAAGTCAACACATATGAAGTATTATTTTTACTAACCTCTCTCTTCTTTACCTCTTTAACAGAGTGGTCAGGTGTATTTCATTAATGACGGTGAAAAATTCAACCTTTTTGAATGGTTAACTCCACTCGTACGTACAATATATGATTTATCTCCAAATATATTAACTTATTTGACTACATAAAACTCTGGCTTTTGTGTGCATATGATGTATTTGGTATGTTTCCTTTCGGTGTCAGAGTTCTGCTATGAATGTGTGTTTAGTTCCTGCTTGAAGTTCAGTTTGATTAATGCTCTAACAAAGCCTACCTAAAATATTACATAAAAGCAACTGTCTTTACTGAGATGAAAGGACCATCTAAGCCAGTATCCTCATTATAACAGCCATTATCCTAATTTCTTGGGCATTCAGATGTTAACAGTGGCTGTTTTAACATGGACAAAAAAAAAAAAAAAAAAAAAAAAAAAAAAAAAACTAATTATTAATCTGTAAGATAAAATATTTTCAAAAGATCATTTTGCTGTTAATGATGGGCTCAAAACTATAAATATGTCTCAAGGTTATATAAGGTGTCAGCCTACTATGACATTTAGGTCAATTATTATAATCCAGTTTTTATACTTTTTTAAGACTGCCACTTGAAAATTACATAGTGTCTTCAAGTGACATTTAACTAGAATACCCTAGAAAATGAAAACAAATACTAATAGCAATTATTAACTTTTCTGTTTTATTAGTAAATGCTTCCATAAATATTTTTGGACTGAAACTTTAAAATTTGTTTGAGGTTTCTGTTTTTATTTTTTTTTCACTTTTTTTTTTTTTTAATCTCTTTCAGTTTGAACGTTTAGGTTGTAGTAAGCCCTGGATACGTATTCCTACTTCCTTGGTTTATATATCAGGTAAAAATACTTTATCAACATTTCTCTCTCCTGCCCAGAGCACCACTGCTCCAAATTACAATGTTGTTTGTTTTTTTTCTTAATGTGACTACAATTTTAATTTTCATGTATAAAATATGCTGCGACCTCATCTAGCGTGCATCAGTGAAGTTCAGCTCTATGCAGTGTGTTAAAACGAGAATGATCTGTTATTTAAGTGCTGTTAAAATAGCAGGGTTTTTGTTTTGTAAGACTTACTAAATGTATAAGTTTTTGAATTAAATGGTATAAATGTAAAACATTGAATGTAATAATCAATGACTTCATGAAATATGTTAAAGAGGATCTGCTCTGCCCGCAGGGGTTAATTTATTGTACTCCTGTACCCCATGCTCCCCCAAAATCAAAACCCAAATGGAAGAAAAGAAGAATCCAATCCAGAATAGTTTGTTTTTCTCATGTTTTTATGAAGTCTGAAGATCTTTATACTAGGTCTGTCACCAACCCTCCAAACCCTTTTTACACAATCACCCTAAGACAGGCTGATTAAAGATTCAACTCCTTGTAAGCAAGTAGTCCTGTTGATGTTAGTAATGGTTTCTTGAGCTGTTAGACATGTGATTTCCTTTTGCTGTTGAGATAGACCAAAATCATAATGGCACAGCAACTTATTATTCTTACCTCAAGTAGAAATCTTTTGTTATGCAGCCATGATAATGGAGTATCTTCATCTGATGCTGAAACCATTTGTTGAACTGTCCCCCCTGCTGACCAGAAATGAGGTAAAGTTGTTGTTTGTGAGCTCCCCTTATTCCCACAGGATGCATACACACCATGTGAATACTGAGGCACAATTTGAGATTAAGTCTGCAGGAAGTAAAATCCACCCAGTACATCTTCTGCTTCCAGATTCCAGGGCAAATGTATGCATCAGGTACATTTTAGGCAATTATTTTATACTCATCACCGTATTTTTTGAGAAGATAAGAGCATAGGCTTGCAATTTGGGAGAGGCTGCTTCATCAGTTCCTTCCTTCCAAGGCCCAACATCCTGTATGGCTTTTGCTGGTCAGTCGGGACCTATCTTTGAAGATCTTTAGGCTCCTAAGAGATGGCTTTTACCTGCATCCTTAGATAAACAAGTGTGCAGAACAGTTTTTGTGGATGTTTTCAAGAGTAGAATATTGTGCTTTGCAGCCTTCCCTGCCTCTTAGGGCTTTCAAAACTTCTCTTGAGTGAACAATAGTAAAGACAATGTGACATTTCAATAGGATTTTGATATGTGTATATATATACATATATATATAAAATGTATGTATTTTTTTAATTTTACATTTCCTCTAACTGGGTCTTTGTTACCATTTACAGACTTTGTTTGAACTTCCTGTGTATTCATACCTTTGTATGTTGACTCTTTTGCCCTACAGGTGCAGAATATTTCCGTAACTCATACATTTCGAATAGACAAGGCACGGAATCAGCTAGGGTACAGCCCAGAGAAGTTTGTGTTTGCTGATTCTGTGGACCATTACATTAAAACAAGACCAGAGGCCCAGAATGATCACATCTTCCTCAAAGTCTTGCTTTTGTTAATTGTTAGCTTAAGTTTGATCTTTCTTTCTCTGAGATTTGACGACCTTTCAGTTTTGCATTTTTTTAAGGAAACAAAACACTGACATGCATAAACTGCACATACTCAGTCACAGTACTGCTACCCATGGATCATCTCGATCTCCACAATACGTACTGCCCCCAATGCAATAAGCAGGCAGTTATTTTAGATCCTACAAAAATAATAATTGTAGCCTGTAAGTAGCTGTACTTAAGAAATTAAAATACTGTAAACAATTATGGCCAAAGATCATCACTGAAACACAATGGAGTCAAGACTGTTGAATCTATGTATTTCACACCAAAAATCTTCTCAATTTTAATGCTGAAGTGCATGAGGACCTGCAAAAGGAACAGAAACTTCAACCAGTCTTCAATGCTTCACCAATGAAGAAAAATGGCTAAAATATGGAGGAAGGCTGACTACAGCTGCTGCCACGCTCATTACCTTAGGGAACTGAGGAACACACAAAGGGACCAACAATGAGAACATATTACTGTAAATAACACAAGCCAGCTGAACAGGGGAAGTTCACACTGTGTGAATTTATTTCGTGAATTAGCTGTATCACTGTACATGAAGGAAAATAAAAGCGCACTTGAAACTCTGCTGAACTTGGTGCTGTGCCTCTGTGAACACTGCTGCAGACCTTGCCATCCTGCTGTGGGGTGCAGGGACCAGCTGCAGGACCTGCTGGGAGGGCAAAAGCCTATCAGATACTTGCAGGTGTGGGTTTTCATGAGTCAAAACCGTGCGCATTTTAGTTAAAAGTTATTAATTATTCTACGTTAGATAATTTATGTTGCTGTAAAGGAATCTGCCACTAAGGGTTGCGCTAATCCTTGTACTCCTTCCTTTACCTCCTTTACTGCGATAGCTATACAACAGAGTTTAGTCACTTAGCAGCTACACTTTAGGCACAACTACAGTTTTGCAGGTAATGTGTAATGGACAGCAGTTGTACCGAGCAAATCCCTGTAGCTGCGAAAATGAACAACGTGCTTCTCGAGCTACCACGCAGCTGAAGTGTGCCTTCACCACAGCAGGGCTGGGGAGGGCTCTGCTGCCACCTGCCTCTCCTGCTGCCCGTTTTGTCCCAGGGCAGCGCCTTTTCTGCACCTTCCCACCTGTAGCGCTGGGGAAAAGAGGCAAAAGCAGAGGCAGGAGGCGTAAGGAGACCTGAGGAGCGCAGGCTGCGGGGCACGGCCGGGCGGGAGGAGCAGGCAGCACCTCGCCATTCCCCACTCTTGGGAGGCCGGGGGCCGCACGGGGGGCGGTCGCTGTCCCCGCAGCTTTCTGCCCCCAGACTGCAGGGGCTGCCCGCCCGCCCCAGGCGTCGCCAAGCCGCGAAAAGGAGCCACCGCCGCGGCGGGGCCAAAACTTCTTGGCAGCGGTGGGATTCGAACCCACGCCATCGAAATGACTGGAGCCTAAATCCAGCGCCTTAGACCACTCGGCCACGCTACCGCCTGCGTGCTCAGTCGCCCGCCGGGCCTCTTTCAGCGGGGCGGCGCCGCCATTTTCCCCCCCACAGCTCCTCATTCCACCCGCCTCTGCCCCGAGCTACCGCGGCGCCCCCCGGAGCCCCCGCCCGGTGCCCGCTCCCCTCCCCACTCTTCCCCTCCCCGGGGATCTCCACAGTACCGCCCCCAGGCGCTCCGGCGCTGCCATCGCCGGCTCGGGGCCGCGGGGGGCGGCGCCACCGCCCGCCCCCCGTCCCCGCTGCAGGCCCGGCGACTGGAGGGGGCGGCCCGGCCCGCACCCGGCAGGTGGCGCCGCTTCCTCGCCGGCACCCGGCGGCTGCAGACGTGGCCCCGGAGCCGCCCGCCCTGAGACCTGAGTTGGCGGATGGAGGGCGGGAGGCGGGCGGGCTGCGGCGGTGTGGGAGCCCCGGGGCACAGCTGGGAGCAGCGGGCCCGGTGCTGCGCACCCCGGGTAGCTGCTTCGCGGCTGGGGGCAGCGCGGCCTCTGAGGCAGCAGGGGAGGGAGGTACGGGCGGTGTTTCACCTGGATCATCAGGTGGGCGCAGAACAACATTGCTCTGAAAGTGTTTGGGAGCTGCTGTTCACTGAAATGGCAGCTTCTGAACAGAACCGTGTTAAGGGTGTATTATGAAACATCCCAACAGAAAATTAAGCCCAGAGGATGTAGCGTTTGTGGGCTAATTTTAATATAGGCTTTGCTTTCATGTTTCATCATTTTTTTTTTGTCATCACTGATTGTTTGCTATAGAGAAGAGGAGCCCTAGACTTAAACCTGGAAAGCAGTGCAGCCTGGCCCCAGGGTATCAGAGACGGTTTATTTAAAATTATGAAAAACCTGTAGATTAAGCTAGTGTAACCCAACTATCTTCCTAGCCTAGCAGAACACTCTTCATGCAGCTGTACAGCATAGTACAGCCATACACCACTGGGTCCCAAAATGATGTTCTGTATTTAAAATTTAGTGTTGAGAGACAGTTATTGCTGTGACTTGTTCAGTTGTGCTCATACATCACATCAGTAAGCAGTATTTGGCTGTTATCAGTGCCCTACAGCAGCAGCTGGCGACCTTTTTTAAACCATTACCGCACATTTTCATGTAGTGGGAATACAGCATCTGGCCTCAGCCAGGCCTTCACAATTAATCTGGTGAGCCCACCCTCCTCCCAGCCCAGCGCAGTGCTCGCGGGATGTGGCATAAAACAGCTCAGGCTACTCTCTGCTTTATGTCCTTGCACAAATCTGCACCCACAGCACAGCACTGGAGACCATTTCCAGAACTGCAGGTGCTCCCAAACAGCTGACAGTGTTGCTGCAGACACCTGCTGCTTCTTCCAGTCCCTGCATTAAGCTGTGGTTTAATTGATGTAAGTAATTTGGGTGGTGGGTAGTGCCTGGCAGAGAGTCAGGGAATCTGCTGTGCGTGTTGCTGATGAAATAACAGCAGTTTTCCTCCTGAAGGTGATCTTGGCTGCCAGGCCCACCAAGAAGCAGTGGCTGTGCATTCCTGCTGCCTGGGATGCCACCACAGGCTGTTGGTCTGTTGCAATGAGCATGCTGACATTGGCTGGTCTTGGTTTTGTAGCCTCCCCTTGTTTTTGTAGTGTTATTTGCTAAATAGCAAGTGTTTTAGCTATTTGCTAAATAGCACTGATGAGGATTATTTACATGAATACAAGATTCAACAAGAGTGAAAGCCTCTTAGAGGGTTGCCAAGGAATACAATTGAGCCAGAACCTATTTATGTTAATTTCCGTATAACCCATGAAAGGAAGAGTCTTGTTTAAAATCTCCCCAAATTCTGGCTTGAGGAAAAGTTTAGCCATGGACATTTTCAACCCAGAAAGTGAATGCTTTAGCAAAGAAACTTTGAGGAGGTTTGAGGTCTTTGGATTTTGAAATCTGGAGTGTAATTGTGTTATTTCTTATAGGGAAATTGCATGCTGTGCTATTTGACTTGACCCTATGTGTGTGGAGCCCCCACAGCAGCTCCCCTGAGGGACTTGGCATTGGGGGGGCCAGCCCTCTGTTCCGTGGAATCCACCTTTTGGCTCCAAAGCTCTGAGGAAACTGAAATGAAGGGAACGGGGAAGCCGCTCCTGTCACCAGCTGTGGCGGTTCCTGGTCAAGCGCTGGTTCCCAGCACAGCTGCCTTCCCTCCTGCTCCCTTCAGGCTCAGGATCCCCCTGCCTCTACCACCTAACGGTGCCAATCTGGGATTTCTCATCTATTTCTCATAATTTTCTCATCATTTCTCCTCAGTTTTTCATCATTTTTATCACAAAAACAAACAAACAAAAAAGCCATCTGGTAGACTTCTCCCGTCAGTTTGGCTGCGGATCCTTCTGGGCAGAGGCGGGAGGGCACCGTGTGGCGCTGAGGCGGAGCGGGCGGGCGGGCGGCTCCTGTCAGCGAGGGGCGGCCCCGCTTCCCGCCTCCCGCCTGCCCTCACAGGGCGGCTGCGCGGGGCCGGGCGGCGGTGGGGTGGCACCGGGAGCGCTCCGGGATTGCTCCGAGCCGAGCGGGGCTGCGGGTCTCGGTGGGTGCTTTTGTGGGCCGGGTGAGGCGGAGCGGGCGGTTTGAGGGAGCGAGAGCAGCCGGCGTTAGGAAAGGAGCAGCTTCGTGGCCGGGTGGAGTCGTTACAAGGTGAGTGCTAGCGTCGCGGTGGCCTGGAAGCGGTAGTCCGGTATCTTCGTGTCTTCGTCCCTTCCTTTTCGCCTGGGGACAGCAGTTTTGTCGCGATACGCCCCCAGGGAGCTCTGCGGGGTGGGCTTCGGGGGTCCGGCCGCCTCAGCGTGCGGCTGGCAAACGGCTTGGGGCGCTGAGCGCTGCTCACGGGAAACAGCGTTAATAGGTCGTTGCTCGGTGTGTTTGAAGCGGAGAACTGAAAGCCAAGTGAAATAACAAAGCTGTTGATGGAAATGTTGATGGTAATTGGCAAGTTCCCTTCCTGTCCTTTTGTGTTCCAGTGTTTTGGCTGGCCTCACAGTAGCGTTGGCTCGTGTGCTTGGCAGGAGCCTGGGCTGCAGTCAGGAGTCACCTCAGCGCCAACAACCCCTTGGGTGCTGGGAGCTGTGGTGTGCCTCAGGGGCCTGAGTCTCGAGCTTTGCACTCTGAACTGCTGCATGTGAACTTGCCCCCTCGCTTGGTGAATTTTGCACCATTGCTGTCCAAGACTTTGATGCAATGCCTTGTCCCAGCTGGGCTCACAGCTGGATGCAGGCTGCAGCACCGCCTGTGCAGCGGTCACACTGGAAGGCCCTGGAGCAGGGGCTCCTCGTTAGGAGGTCTGTGATTGGTGACACCAGGTTTGTCAAAGGTACCTGGTGAGTTGAGCCATCTTTTAAAAAGAAAATAATCTTGTTTTTCTTATTGGAGCTCTTACCTTGACTCGCTGAACCTGTTTTCTTGTTGGTGCGCAGTGCAGGTGGCAGTAGGCGTTCGGTTCACAGGGATCAGGGACGTGCTTTGGAAGTGCAGCAGTTCTGTGATGTGTTGCAGGACACTAACGTACCAGTGGGGTTGTTCTGGAACGCGTTGCATGGCTTTGTCTGTGGTTCCTAATGATCAACAACAACCATTCTGTGTAAGGTGTGCAGCTTTTAGAGTTGCTTAGGTTAAATTTCAAATTGGTAATTTAAAATAATGTTAATCTAAAAATAGCAATTTCTCTTTCCAAAAAGCCTGCCTGTTGCTGTTACAGGTATCCTGCTTGGTGGCTGTAGCTGATGTGGTGTTAAACCAAAAGAACTTGGTATTATACCTAGGAGAGGGGATGGATATTCTTGCTTTAATGCTGACCCTACAAAAGAAGTTTGGAGTCCCTCTGTCCACGAGCAGCCTCTGTTCCCCTGCCTTGTGCTAAAGCAGTGCAGAGGACTGTGTCTGAGCTGGGACAGCCCCTAAGAAATAGCTGGGGATGCTCCAGTCCTCCCTTATTTTGTGACTAGAGTCTTCCCATCCTGCACCTCTTCAGTATGAGTTAAAGCAGGTTTCCATGCTGAGGCTGCTGTGGTGTCTTGCTCAAGGGCCCTGCCAAACCAGCAGCATTTCATAGCAACAGACACCGTACAAAAATAAGCAGCGTATTACCAGCACTGTGATGTGAAATCTCCCCTCTGGTTATGTTTGCATACGCACTATGTTTGACAACATAACATATTGTCCTTGCAACTCACCTTCCCCTGCTAGTAGTGTGGCTCTTGAATATAATGTCAAGAGAAAAACACTTCAGACATGCATTGGAAAAGCCCAGAATTAATACAGACATGAACTGATCTAAAAATTGACTATATTTAAATTTTCTGCATTTTTAATTGCATAGGACAAGGTTAATTTTAAAAAATGGGACACGTTTTTGAAATAGAGTGGAGTTGGTGGTTTAAATTGCAGGTTAGGTGTGCTAATGCAGGTTTGTGGGCTAGGCTCAGTGCGGTGTGATTGTTGCTTAGCCCAAGGAAAGCTTCTGTCACGGATATTAGGGACTAAACGATCAAAGCATAGCAGCAATAGCAACGGGAGTTCCTAGATAGCATGGCTTTATGCCGTAAGGCAGCAGCACAGAATATGAGCCTTGGAATGAAGTGCAGGCATTTTTGTAGGGCTTCTGAACAAATAAACTGTGAGATGTAGAGCAGTGCTTGTGTAGTTAAGGTTTGGTTATGGAATTCTGTTTTAAAGAGCATGTTACATGAGGACAATTTGTAGTAAACACACTTCCAAAGTAAACATGAGTCCTTTACAAGAAACATGGTTCCAAGGAAAACTGAGAGGTTTTTATCAACGCTGTTAGTTTTAAATACACAATGATTTCTGCAATGATGTTCCACTTACGCAGCAAGTCACTAAAATCGTGAATGCTTGCAACCTCTGCTGTGTGAAACAGCATTCCTCTTGCTGCTGCCCCTCACACACTGAAGGTCTGTCTGGTGGTTCTGCTGCTGTGTGTTTGACTGCAGTAGTAGAAACGAGTGCAGGACAGCAGCTGAGAGGCACTATGCTTGTCTAGGACAGCAGTACAGCCTGGAGTCAGTCTGGTGCCTGAAGCATGGTTTTACATCTGTTTGTGCATGCTGGCAACCACACGCCTTGCTCTCCAGTATCTGGTGGCCTCTGGTAAGACAGTCACAGTGAAAATGGTAGGGGCAACTGAGGATGCCTTCCCCTTCTGTAATAGGCTACCGCCTCATTCCATAAATGACTGCTCTCACATGGTCTTTGCAAGAAAGATTGTAAGAGTGCTCCAGAGCTAGTTCAGTGCAAAGCCAGCTGAGTTCAGACCTTTAGCAGTGGCTTGCTGAACCTGGTGCTGCCCGAGGCAGATGGAGTGCTAAGCTGCAGGAGTGCTGCCTCTGTCAGAACAGCAGTAACCAGCCCTGCATGGTGCTGGGGGAGGCTCCGTACACTCAGTCATCGCTTCTGCCGCAACCATCTGTCAGCAGCTGTTCTGTAAAGCCTGCAGCTATGAATGCTGCTGGGAAGTTGTACGTATCTGGTACAGTTTCCTCGAGATGGAGGAGCAGAGAGCTGAGGAACAGCAGTGAAACTAAGCTGAAAACCTTGTTCTGCCGTTGTCCTTCATAGGCTAGCTGTGTGGAAATCCCTGATGGAGCTGGTTGGGTGAGGTTACCCTGGAATGAAGACACTTAGAAGTGTCTGCTTTGAGTTGTGTGCTATTGCACAGCCAAGGTAGAGTCACAGAGCATGTGGGTTGGCAGGGACCTTAGAGACTGTCTGGTTCCAACCCCTGCCACAGGCAGGGACACCTCCCACCGGACCAGGTTGCTCAAAGCCCCATCCAGCCTGGCCTTAGACTTCCAGGGCTAAATTTTCAAAACACTAACTAACCCTTTACTTGGTGAGTGCATGCATTTTCAGAGCATCCAGGTAGACTTCCATCTCTTCCAAGGACTGTGATTATTCCTGCCTCATTTCTCTGGCTTGTAACATACACATATTTGTTAGGCCGGTGTCTGCAGGAAGGCTGAGACTTGCTTAGTACTGGGAGCTGATCAAGTGCAATATGTGGGAAGCTCAGGTCCATGTAGTTGTCATAGATCCAGGGACAAAGGTTTTTAGTTTATATATTGTGTGAAACGAACCAAGATATGCTGCTTTGTGTAGTTTATTTTTGCCTTCTAATGAAGAACAAAACAGGCAGACCTGACAGTAATATGCTCCCAGCATCCATCTGAAGCACCAGCAAATATTTGTTTAAGCGCAGCTAAATCTGTGTGAAGATCTGGATGATTATTGCATTCATCTAATCCTGTCCTGCTTTTCAAGCAGCACAGCGATGTGATTAATTATAGCTAAAAGGAGGAGAAAATCCTTGCTATATAGGAGGCTGAGGAAATATTCCCTTTAATCTGAGTAGCTGTAGAACCTTGTGCCTGTGCTGCCAGTTATTGATTCCTTCACAGAGAATGATGCCCTTAAGCCCTGACAGTAGTTTAAGGACCATGATGTGGTTTGTAAATCTGCTTTGTTATTTTTCTGGAGCAGGATGCCTGGTAAAATCAAGCAGTAGCCCAGCCCTCCTGAGAGGGTGTTGCCCGCAGCTTGCTGCGGGATGTGTGGAAGGGGCTGTGCTGGGGTGGTGCCCGTGGGCCTCCTGTACAGGCACTGCATTCTGGTGAGTTTGAGGGAGCTGGGGTCAGACTGTGCTTGCTGCCAGTTCTGTTCTGGTCACGTTTGCTGGTAGAGCTGAGCAGTGGCTGGCTGATAATGTACCAGGAAACTGTGGAGTGACCTGGGAAGCTCCATGCAGGGTATGGCTGAGGGAATCAGCTGTATGGTGTACTCTTGCTAAAAGAAACAACTGGCAGAAGTGCATGCCACAGAGGTACTTCCACTTCAGTCTGTTTATTCTCCTTACTGTGGCCTGAGCTGCTGATGTGGCTGGGTCGTTGTTACAGACAGCCACCAGCTTTGGCAAGGCAGGGGTTATCCCCGGGGGACATCAGGAAGTGCCTCTGAAACCTGGAGGGAGAGAAGAGTGTTTGAGAAAATATGAAAAACTTACGGGTGTAAAGTCTTCCCTACCAGCAATTAGAAAACCATGTAAGTAGGGGCAGATCGATGTTCCGTGTGGGTCTCTTTGCTCTTTACTTTGCAGCAGCTGGTGTTAGATGAACTGTGGCCTTGCTGCAATCTGGCTGTTCGTGCTTTCCTCGATAGCTAGACACCTCTGTAGGTGGGGGCTTGAGCATGAGCAGGCTTGGCAGGAAAACCACAAAAGTTTGAAGGAAAAAGGGGCGCTTGAAGACCCTCCTGTGCCTCCCCAACAGTGCCTTCCCGTCTCCTCCAGACTTCCAGCAGGGAAGCGGGGTCACCCCTGCTGCCCCAGGGCTTCAAGTGGCAAAGGATGGAAGCCTCTTTGTGTTGACATGGCTGGTAATATGCGAAAGAATGGGGCTGCCGGGGTTTATTTCTGTTTGACTTCTGCTGAATCATCACCACTTCTTGGGCGGAGGCTGCTGGGAACATTCCCATGATGAGATGGCTGCTGGTGGAACCTGAGCTCCAGGAAAAACACTCCCTTGACTCGCCTGTTTTTTATAATACGTCTGTCACCTGTGGGCTGTACAGCACTGGTGTTCTGTCTCGCTGGAAGTGGTGTAGGTGATTGGACAAGCTGTGGTGAGATGGGCACTTCTGCAGAGCTGCTGTTCTGGCACCAACCTGGAACTCCCCATGTTTGTTTTTTTTTTTTAACCCAACATCATTTACTCTGATGTGTCAAAAAGCCTCAGTGAAATACATACCTAAAACATCACCTTCTGGGTTTAGAAATAGTTGAGCAGGTTTTAATAAAAACTCAGGACCTGCCTGCATTATATGGCTAATATTTTTTTTTTTTAACTGTTATTTTGCTTAGTTAATTTTGGACCTAGGAGCCAGAAGAAGGTAAACCTTACCTATTCTGTTCTCTTGCAATCGAGGAAGCTACTAAAAAGTTGAAATAGCTGAGCTTCTAACCTCTTTTGTTAATCATGAGAACCACTAACTGGGGACAATATTTTTTCATTTCAGCTCCATGTGATGGAAATAGAGCAGTTGTAATTTTAGCTGGTGCCTGACCTGTGTGAAGCAGATGCTGAGTTGGATTATGGGAATTGACTGTCGGCTGGTTCCCAGCCCCAGCAGTGGTGGATTGTGCTCTCCCTGCAGAGTCTTTAAAAGTCTGAAATCCAGCGTGCTTCAAATTGTCTTCTGTTCCACTGGCTGCAGTTACCTGGGTTGTTGAAATAATGCAAATCATTAGAAGAAAATAACCCATGTGGGTTATAGCCTCCTTGGAGAGAAATGGGCTTATATTGCAGTAGGGAGCTGTAGAAGCATTTGGAGCAGGGGGAAGCTATCACACAGTTAGGGCAAATTTAAGTTGGTGGGAGGACATCTTAAGCCTTCAAAATGTGGTGTTTTTTTTTTTTGTTTGTTTGTTTGTTTTTTTGCCATATACCAATTGCTATAGATTATAGAAGCATCTGGATTTAGCTGAACCTTTTAAATAAAGCAAATATAGCGGGACCTGTTCTTGTCAACTTCCCTAAATAAATTACTGCTTTCCTTTTATCCTTTTCTACCCATACCATCATTTGGAAGCCCTTATTTTGGTAACGATTGTTGCAAGTGAATGGAGAAGTGCATATAAGGATTGCTGTGATGGGAGCACTTAGAAGACTGGCAAATCTTCATTAAATTCAGCAGGCAGGAAAAACGGGCAGGCAGGAATCTCATGAAGTTTAGTAAAGGGAAGTGCGAAGTCCTGCCTCTGGAGGAAACCATGTACTGAAGGCAAAACTTCCTCAGGTTACTAAGGCTGGTGTTGTGGAACTCAGCATTTGAGAGACAAGCAATAAAAACATTCAGAGGATGAGATTACCACACATCACCCATAGGCAGCAGGTGGTGTTTGCAGTCTCTCAGACTTTGTAGTATTATTCTGTGTTTGGTTATCTTACTTTCTCAATCCTGGAGCAATTTATAAACTGAGTGCCTTCTGGAAACCCAGATCTAGCAGTGAGGAGATCAAAACCACGTGTAGGTACTCAGGGATTATTTTTATACAGCCATATGGAGATTTGTTTGTGTTTTCATTTTGATTTTTTTTTTTTTTTTTTTTTGCCAGCGTGCTGACATCAATTTCATGCATGGTTTGTTCTTTTAATAATACCTCATTCTTTTTTTTTTTCTCTCCTACCCAGCTTCTTCCCTCCATTTGCATGTGCATTGGAATAGTGGCTGCTTTAATCATTGCAGGACTTAAAGCAACCTCCCGCAAACATGGCAGACGAGGACCTTATTTTTCGTATGGAAGGGATTGATAATGGTAGATCGACTAAAGTGAACTCTGGAAACTATCTTGATGCTGATAGTGATGATGAAGACAACTACTATATCTGTCCAATAACTGATGATCCAGTTTCTAACAAGTCTGCCGGTATCAAAGTTGACAATTATTATAGCAACTTAGCAAAAACTGAACAGTACAGTTCCAGCTCTTCTCCTAGAAACTCGTTTAGCTTTAAGGTAAGTGCTGACTCCAGCCTTCAGTAACATGTTGTTTTTATTTAGTCAGCATGAGAGGGAAATGCTCCCTAACTCCTTCACTTCTTTTAACTAATGCTTTTCAGTTAAAAAAAAAAAAAAAAAGTTTTTTTTTTCCACACCTGCAGTTAATTCCATTAAGCCAGTAGTCTGGTCTGACACTGCCATTGAATTGCTTACTGTTCCTTTTAATTCAGTGAGAGATCTTTACTTGCAAAGGCAGCAGAATCCAGACAAATTCACTGCCATTATGATCAAACTACTAAAAAAGCAACACATTGATTAGGAGATTTAAAAAATTATATTTATTGTAAGCTAAATTGAGGCCTGCCAGAAGATACTTGGCAAAATCCAAAATCAAGTAAGTTAAAAACCCCAAGAATTTAACTTGGACAAATAAAATTGTGAATGATAAAATTGTAATGACAAGTCCTTGGGCTATTGTTGCTTGTTTGGGAGCTTTTAACTTGTTGGCTCATGTGCCTGGGCACGAAGTGTCACACTGGCAGTAGCTCCTGATGGTGCCCTCGAGCAGCATCTGACCTTTTTAAAGTGAGTGGCACAGTACTGCAGAGAGGTCGCAGGGCCATAGTTAGTGCTTCCTTGGCAGTGTGTCCTGTCCCCCCCTGCTCCCTTTGCACAGACAGGGCCATGCAAAGGGAGGAGAACCTGCAGAAGGTGAAGCCTCATAAACAGAACTGATGGTCACTGTATGGGGTTAGATATCTGAAGTATGCACTGTTCATGCTCAACTGGCATGTCCCTCAGTTTTTCTCCAGACTGAGATTTATTGTGTTTTATTAATACATTTATTATTATAAGTATTAACATTGTTTATGTAATAGATAGTCTTAAATCTTGGCTATGCCTAATGCATGCTTTATTTCTGGAGAGATGCCAGAGGGTTTATTTCAGTTAGCTAACATATTAAATAACCCAATAAAAGTGGAACTTTTGTCTGCAGTAAGACTTTTACCAAAGCTAGTTAATAAAAGCATTAAAATGTACATATCCCCAAGGAAAGTGAGGAGTAGAAGTTCAGTATAGACACGGGGTCAGATTTTAACGTATGCTATGGTATGCAAGTTAAAAGCTTAAAGCAAGTTAAGACCTGCAGGGAGCTTAGCCTTTAATATTCAATACCTGCCTCTAGACTTGCGGAGTATATCGGAGTTCTGAGTCACGTGGTCAGAGAAAAAACTGATAGGGACTAAAACTGCAATTGTTTCCTCCTTTCTAAGCTATCGTGCTGCTTCTGCTGGAAGCTCAAGTCCTGCAGCAGGGGTAGCAGAATGTAGTGCATGCCTCTGCTTTGGGCTTTGCGAGACCTGCTCTGGTATCTTTGTTTGTATCACAGATAAGGTGCATGGGATTCAGATGCGCAGCAGGCAAGGCCCTGTGCATTGCTCAAGTCACAGAAACAGTGGCTTCCAATGCAGAGTGATGCAGCCAGCCAGGACTGACAGCATCTTAAACCACTGCAGCCTGGTCTGGTGAGAATCCACCTATCAGACCCCAAAGCTGATGACAGTGTGGGCCACTGCTGATGAAATGCAGATGGAAGGGTTACTGCCAGCTCTCTGCCTTTAAACAGGCCTCTGTTTAATTAGCTAGTTATTAAGCAAGGCACTTTTAACTTATATTTGCAAATAAGAAATTATCAGCTTACCCAAAAAGATTTGTTCACAAATGTTCTAAGAATTAACTTAAATTAGGAATTAAAGCAAAAAGTGGTTTTTAAGTGGAAAAAAGTTATTTTTTTATTTAACAAAGAGAGGGGAGACTACTTGTCAATCAATTGTCTTATCACATGTGTTTTCCTACTTTTATGTTTCTCATGCGTCCTATAGAATGACACACAGCATCGCTCTAAGCACGGCTCTGTGGTTGACCGTAGTCGGGTAGGTTAAAACAAAATGCGAACGCCATATATAGTAGATGCATTGTTTTTTTCTGTTTTCCTTTTTATGGCCCTTTTTTGTACATTATTTTATCTGAAAGAACTGTTTGCCTCAGCCCATAAGTCATCAAGATTACAACATGCTAATTTCTTGTATCTTACGCTGAGCACAGTGTGTAATACCTAAGGCCCTCAGAACATTTTTTCCTCTTTCATACTGCTCTACTGCTGATAGTCTTTGCTTATGCTGCCCGCATATGTTGTTAGCTACAGAAAGTTAAACATCAAATCAACAAAAGTGAATTAATGTCATTTACATGTGGCTTATTGTTTGTTACATATGGCATATGTTAGAGATGTTTGAAAGTTACAGTTTTTGTAAATTACATTTGGCATATACTAGACCAGATTGTGTTCTCAATAACTTTGATGATGCAAATTGAACTGAAACCTGATGCTGATGTTTCTGATCTATTTCATTATACTTGAAACTATAAAATATCAGGGTGGTCTTCTGTAAATAACCTGCCAGTTTGTATCTTCTTCAGGAAACCTGGAAACATGCTATTGAGAAGGCTAAGCACATGCCTGATCCATGGGCAGAATTTCATCTTGAGGACATTGAGACAGAACATGCCACTCGCTACAGGTCTGTACGTCTTTCTGCTCTCAGTGCCGACTTGAAACAGAATCTGATGTTTTCTGCAAGGGTTGTGTTTCTGTGTTACAGAATATGTGTAATTACATGGCTGAAGACCTTTCAATAATGTCCAGAATGAGTGTCTTAACTGAATCTCCCAGAAATACTGCATTAATTAAATACTGCATGCTTTCAAGAAATAAACCTTTCAGCAAACTAGTATAAGGTTCTTTCTTTTTCTCCCACCCAAGCAGTGTCTGAGTTTTGCCATACAGACAGGAAACAAGGCTGAAAAGTACTTCCTAGTTGATTTATTAATTCTGTAAACTTAATCTAATAAGGAAATAAATTCCAATAAAGAGGCAGAATACTTAAAATTTAAGTAGTTTAGGAAAAAAGCAGCATAGCACTCTGTGCCTTTCCCAGAATAGCAGTTTCACTGTTGCCTATCCATGCAGTATTGCTGCATGTGGCTGGAATTTAAATCCTTATAAAGCCCAGAATAGCTCAGCATGGTGTACGTGCTGAAACAGAGTCTGGCCCATGAACTATTCTCAGTGCTTTAGCACAGGCTTTGCCAAAACTTTTACCCTACTGACACAGGTTTCTGGGTGAAACGGGTAGGAGTTAGAGGCCAGTTAATTACCCCTTAGCATAAGTGTTTGGGAAGGCCTCCCTGCCCATCTAATGACACTGTCACACTGTGCTCTTCTTCCCCGTAGACAGCATCTGGCCCTGGTCAGCCACACAGTCCTGAAATAGTTTGCATATTTTAAAAATACTTCAAGTGATAGTACTGGTTTAGGACTTCTCAAATACCCCCATTAAAACGAGATGGCTTTAATTTTTCTGTTTCCACCTCCCTTTTGCTTGCTGCAGACTGGGGCGTTGCAGACTTCATGGGGTATACCTGGGGTGTCTGTGCATGAAGTGCTCTGTGCAGGGTGGGGGAGTTAGCTGGAACCTGTCATGTGCTGATGACTCAGCCACTGTGGTTCTCAGTTTGGTTTTTACTGTATTGGGAGCTAAGGGGGTGGGGAGAAACCAGAGTCCTACTCCATATTACCATGGGTTTGTGCAGAGGCATGCTCCTCTCATGGTGCAGTGCTGTGAAGTTTTTGGACCCTCTACTTTTCACAGTCATAGCCAGTGCAGCATTCTGCTTGCATCCTCAACAGTCTTGCCAGCTTCCATGCCAGACCCAGGTTTATGTAAGCTTGGTAAGGCTGTGTAAGGTTTAATGCCAAAGCACATGAGGCCTGTTTTGTAGTGTTGCAAAAGTTCAGCTTCAGCAGCAGTCTGTTCATCATCTATAGGATTCAGTGTGTCCCTTTGAAGAACTTTAAGTATTTATTTTTTCCCACCTGAAGAACTAACCACCAAAGGAGGCCAAAAGCACAGTGGGAAGATTAGAAGTTGTATAGAGTGGCAGCAGGACTCTTAAGCTGTCAGTTGGAGATGAGAAAGGATAGGTGCCTGGGATGGGAGGATTTACATTCCCTCTGCATTCTTTTTAAGAGGCGCAACTTTAGAACAGGGAAATGGCCTCAGGTTGCGCCAGGGTTGGATATTTGGAAAATTTTCTTCACTGAAAGGGTTGTGAGGTATTGGAACAGGCTGCCTAAGAAACTAGTTGAGTCACCATCCCTGGAGGTACTCAAAAGACACGTAGGTGTGGTGCTTAGGGACATGGTGTAGTGGTAGACTTGGCAGTGCTAGGTTGATGTTTGGACTTGATATTTTCCAACCTAAATGACTCTGATTGTAACTACTGATTTTGTAGGTACAATGCAGTTACTGGGAACTGGGTTGAAGATGAAGTTCTCATCAAGATGGCTTCACAAGTAAGATCACGCAGTCCTTCATGTTTATTAGCAGTCAAATTTGTCACTTCTTATTACTGACTAGTGGCAGCAAAACGTTTGTCTTGTATATAAAAGCATTGATTCTTCTCTTCTCCTACATCCTCTAATTTTTTTATATATTTTGGTTCATCCATAATGTTTTGGTATCCCAGCAGCCTTTTCTCCACTGAATAGAGTAGAACATGGAGTCAGCCCTTCCCCATCAGCAGCGTTAGAGGCATTTGTTTCTTTCCCAGAAATGTCTTTTCCCATCTCAGCCCTCCCATTTCCTGCTGGCCTCATCTCCCTGCCTGGCAATAGGCCTATTATTTTGTGTGCTTCCAAATAATTTCTGATCTTATGATGAAAACAGACTGAAGTTTTGGTATGCGAGGGTAGAAGCTAGTTGCATATTCCAGTTAAATCACAGGATTGGTAGTGTGTTGCAGTCACTTCGCTCTGTGCTTCTGATGTAGAATCTGATGTCTGGGGCAGTGCTCCTCTGTGTGGCATATCCTGTGTGGAAGCCAAAATGAGGAGGCCTTGAGGTCTGAAGCCAGCTGCACTAGGCAGTTGCAACAGAGCCGATTCCAAACTGGAGAGAGAATTTAAATGGCATCTTTAAAAGCCATAGAATGTCTGCTGATGGGATATTGAGGAAGAAGGCTTATTCCCAATGTTTTCTCCCCAAATTCCTGTGTTAAATGGCCTGTGGGCTTTCAGTTTTCCTTAAGGGTAGAGATATGGCATAGCTCCTGCTTGAGAACTACTTTCTAAAGAGGGAGGACATGGTTGCATCTCTTACTGGATAGAAATTAACTTTGTGGACATGACAATGATGGTTTTTTTTTTTTTTCTTTTCCCTAGCCCTTTGGCCGTGGAGCAATGCGAGAATGTTTCAGGACGTAAGTGTCTGCTAACTTTATCTTTGTTGCACTGTTTTCTTTTGTGGTGACTGGAATTTCTCATAGATGTGGAAATTATGTAAAGCACAGCTCCCCGTTAGCTCCCTGCTGTGCATTTCTGAAAGACACAGCTGAGGGACTTATTCCTGTTTGTACGACTCCATCTGCAGCACAGGGAGTAGGGTTCAGAAAGCAGAGCATTGTCTTAAGGGAAACACAAGTGAGTGTGATGCAGGCATCCAGTGGGCTTGCTTTGAAAAGCCAATCCATAACATTTACTGGAACCATGATGGGATGGATAACATGTAATTGTGCCCGGTTCCAGCAAGTATAATCAGCCTTTCAGTGGGCAATTCATAAATTAATGCTATCTTCACCATCTCTTGGAGGCAAAATACTCATAAAAGTACAGAAGCAGCAGTTTTGTTTCATTTTTCTTGGGTTCCTAGTGTGCTATGTCTTTGACTTTGGTATGAGACTGTGTGTGCAGCCTGAAGGCCAGATTCAGGCCCATATTTAGGCACAGAAAAAGGGGAAGAACAGTTGAGATCATGCGATCTCAACTCAGAAGGCCTTCCTCAGTAAAGAGGGCTATTCTCACAGTTCACTTTGGATCACGTGTACCAGTCATCCTGTTCTGAGTAAGGCAGGGTTTGAACGCTAATAGTTATTCTTTCCAGAACGGTGAAGTGTGGGAGAAGACAGAGGAGCAACATTTTTTTTTCCTCACAGAGTGTTAGGAAATGTGCCTGTGGGCATCAGCATCTGGCTATGAATCGGTTTGTGCGAGTAGAGCATTCCACCCTTTCCAGGCTCTGAAGATGAATGTTTCCTGGAAAATGTGTGTGTTTAAGCTGCCTCCTCCCCTCTTCTTTGCAGCTGCAGAATCTGGAGGAATTACATTTCAGGTCTGGTTTCACTTCTGGGAAGAGAGATTCCTGAATGACAGTAACATGATGCTTTGAACTTTGAGGAAAAAGGGGGCAAAGTAATCCTTCAGTCCTTCAGTTTTGTATTGGTTTGGTATCGGTTCATGCTGGTGGCTCTGCTCTTGCAAAGCCAGATAGATAACAGCCGTATAAAAGCCTGGGACATTAACAAATCTTAGTCTGCTGACATTGCTTTTAGTTCTTGTTTCTGAATGACCAAATTCCACATTAGAGAATATATTGAGTAGCGACACAGACAGAAGTTTATTCTTGTGGCTTAATCTATTGTACAAAGAAAGTATGTAAGTTGTGTGTCAGCTTCCTGCTCTTGGGTCTTCCATAACTCTCAGTGTGTGCTGATATTTCCCATCTGGAGCTCTCTTCTAGATTTTTGCAACTCTGCAAGTCTTTAGTCATTGCATTGACAGCATTAGCTGCTCTTGGCTCAGTGAACTGCAGAGTGTTGGCTTTAGAAGAGCACATGAGCTGGCTTGTTTTATGGAGATAAATGTATTTCTTCAGAGAACTGGAGAAGTTTCAAATCATAGCTGTAATTCTTACCTCACCTGTTCCTTCTTTCGAAGGCCTCTGTTACAGTGACTGTCTATCCCTGCAGGATGACAGACTATCTGCAGTTGCTTTTCCTTTAGATCCTCCGTGCACTTCTAGCTCTGTACCAAGGTCTTAGGAGTGAGAGAGGGAAGGAAGAAGTGGGAGGGATAAGCATTTGCTGCTACTGAGTTCTCAAAATGTTCAATTTGCCACAGCACTGAGGAAGGCTCAGAACCATTGATTGTCACTGAGCAGAGTAGAACTGCTTGGTAGCCAGCTATGCCTTACTCTAGGTACTCTTTCATACTCCTCTCTCATCAGACTGTCTTGGGGTGTCCAGCAGTATGACTGCTGCCACAGTAAATGGGTTTTAATACATTTTTTGCCAGCTTTTCTGTTGAATTAAGTCATTTGGGGGAGGGGAAGGAAGGGAGAAGTGCTTTCCTCCTTTCCCTGCGTGTCCTATATAAATTGATCTGGCTGCTCTGGGATAGAAGGCTGACTGCTTTGAAATCCCTGGTAATGTTTTTTTCCCTGTTTGATTTGAATGTTGGCATCTTCTACAACCACTGCTTAGTCTACTTCTTGGCAGCCAGCAGATCCTCTCTTGTCAGTCTTTTTTCTTCACTCTTGAGGGATCTGTGGATTAAAGATTTGCACATGAACAAAAGTTAAAATCAGAGGAAGAACTGTCATCTGCACTCCACTTTCTGGGAACAGTGGGGATACTGGATAGTTGTCACCTGTGTGTTGAGAAAGCAGCAGTTTGCTCTTCTTATAGGAGAGATTTGTCTTCCCTCAGTTTACTTGAAATGCCACTCCCTGCTCATTTCTGCATAAAATAATTGCTGGCTGTAGAACAGGGTGTTGAGATGGCAGCTGTCTGTTTTTTCTGGGTGTGGGGAGGGAAAAAGAAATCAGAAAAGGAGGAAGTTCAAAGTAAAAGCAGCAGTCAAATGAAACAGGCACTTTGGCAAGACCCAGCCATTCATACGGGATGTTGCTTTTTCTTCTGCTCCCTACCTGTGCTTTGCTTTTCATATAAAATATCTGGTATATAACTTAAGATCCAGTCCAGAATGAGGGTAATCCTGATCCCTTGGCTTGACTTTGTCGGCAGAGACAAAGAAAAGGGGAAAATTGAATTAAAATTACTGGTTTTCTTTTTATCAGAAATTGGTTTGTCTTTCAGGAAAAAGCTGTCCAACTTTTTACACACGCAGAACTGGAAAGGTGCCTATAACTATGTTGCCAAGCAGTACATAGAGAGCGTAGGCAGGGAGGTATATTTTGAGGATGTCCGACTTCAGATGGAAGCAAAACTCTGGGGAGAAGAGTACAATCGGCACAAGCCACCAAAACAGGTACGTTCAAAGTTCTTCTATGCAAAATCTTTTCTATGCAAAACTTTATGCTATGCAAAAAATCGGTCTTGCTCTTCTATTAGATAGGTTTCAGATGTATTTAGAGAGGATTAGTTGTTCATGTTCTATTAAATGTAATTGCTGAGTCTTCTGCCCTGCTGTGTTTTCCATTAAATGGTAGTTGTTTTTAACAAAGTAAATGCAGAAATTGCTTTGCATATCCAAAATTAGTCACGTGCGCTTGTGAATATTTGACTGTTTTCAGCTGTTGACTGAAGACCAAAATAAAATGGTGTTTGCCTTGCTCTTTTTGATATTTGCCCAGCTGCTTTTCAGATAACCAGAGATGTGACTATTTATTGCCAGCAGCAGTCTCAGTAAGCATTTAACTGTTAGTGCTCCAGTGAGGTAGGTGCTTAAGTCTTGTAAGCCCATTTTGACACCTCCCTAGCATTGATTTTAAGAAGAGCTGAGAACCTGGGTAACATTATGAAGCTGTTCAGATACAGATTTCTGAGGAACAGTCAAGAACTCTCCAAAAAACAAAGATGCTGTACCTTTGTCTCCTTTAGGTCACTCAGTGATAATGTCAGCACCCTGTGTTAACTACAAAGCAATAAGACATATGAAACTGCCAGGTGGTTAGTGTGTCAGACCAGGCTTAGGGCATCAAGAGAAGTTCCCATCCTCTTTGCAAGGGATGTGCATAAACACGTAAGATTTGGGAAGAGGGGTTCTGCTGTGTTGTGGATCATATTTTTGGTGGCTATGCTAAGCATTTTGTACAGTCTTATAAATGTAGCCAGTATAGCTTTGCACTTTTCCATGGTGGTAAGCTGGATAGCAGCTGGTCAAAGCTGATCTTTGAGTCACAGACAAAACCATCTCCAGAGCAATCAGCTTGTTAAAAGACAAGAATTAAAATACAAGGATGAAGGACTGCAACTGTCATGCATTCTCAGCCAGTCTCTCCTCTTTGTTCAGTGTGTCTGTGGTATGTATCAGCATACATAAACTGCTTTAATCTGCTGCTGGTAGCGAATGCCTGTCTTGGACTGTGGCTTCAGTTGAGTGGAAGCAAACATTGGGACGGAACTGTGCTTCTGCTGTGGGAACTTGGGTCCTGCTCTTGACTGTACCACAGACTGCAAGTGACGTGTGAGATGTGACAGGATGCTTGGGTCAAAATGTATCCCTCGGCATGGGGGCTTTGACAACGTAATTGTCAAAAGTAGTAAGTGCTTCTGAATTTGTGGACTATGTGCACTGCCTTCTGTACAAGGGTTAGATAACAACTGTCACAAAATAGCAAGACGAGACATAGGGTGAAGTGCTCAGAGAGGAATCTAGATAAGTTTTTAATGCCACCTGAGAAAGATGCAAACAACATGAAAGTTGTGATGCTATCTCCTTTAGGAGTGCCTCTGGAGTAGTCTGTGTGGAGGTGGGGCAAGATACACAAATATCTGAATGGTAGAGGGTCTTCAGTACTCCTTTGAAGAGGCATTTCTACAAGTTGTGCAGTAGTCACTGTATGTTTTGCTGTTTGGAGCACACTCTTTGCAGCACACTCCTAAGGTACCCAAGGAAATAAAAAGAAAGGCAACTTTCGCTAAAATTTTTTCAGTGTGATTTTTTGCAGAAATGGTCTGTGTTTAAGTGACCGCTTTTAATTTATGAAATTCCCTCAGTTACCTAAGAAGCACATGACTCTTCCTCCACCCCCTTGTTAAACAGGCAGATCTTGGCAATTGTTCGGCTTCTTTTGCTGGCAAAGTTTTCACAGCTGGAGCATTCACACACATTAATCTGAAGGCAGTATTCTGTTAGTCACTGTTTATTTTTCTTCCCTTCCCAGGTGGATATAGTACAGACCTGCATTATTGAAATGAAGAACAGACCTGGAAAACCTCTTTTTCATCTGGAACATTACATTGAGGGCAAATACATCAAATACAACTCAAATTCTGGATTTGTGCGAGACGACAACATTCGTCTTACTCCGCAAGTGAGGCTTTGTGTAATGCTTTCCATAGAGCCTGCTGCAAGCAATTTGTTGGCTCTGTGCAGAGATTTTGCATTACTGCCAAGAGAGGAAATTGCAGTCTTTCCAGAACAATGCCAAATTATTTTCTCTTTTTGCAGCATGTCTTCCCCTTACTTGGGGTGTGCTTTTTCAAGTGCTGAGAGTTTCTTTATCACATTTCATTGTCAGTTGATTTTTAATTTAGTTGAACATGGTTAATACTCTTCAGAAATTGTAAGCCCTGTTCCTCTAGTTACAATTACAGGCGTTAACATTCTTAAAACTTGCTTCAAGTTCAAGCAGAGGGGAGACATCTCATGTATTATGTACTAAGTAGGCTGCTGTTACCTCAGAGGAATACACAAAAGGAAGTGGTAGATACCTAACTGATGTAAACAAACACGTAGCTCATTTACATATAAAAATTTGTGTTTTTCAGACACAACCTCTGAGTAAGTGAATCTGAGATTGCTTATAGAAATACAGCTACAGTTTTAAAGTGATTGGGAATACTTGTGTTTCACAGAGCTTTTTAAAATACAGGCCAAGAATGCAAAGTGATCAGCATAGCAAAAGTGTGTTTTTTGTTGGTTTTTTTTGAACTGGGTGTTGAGGGTTATATTATTTTAACTTCCTCCCCCCCTATTTTTAAGGTATTTGTATGATACTTAACGTAAGCAGAACATTTATGTTCAGTGCTGTGCTTTTACAAGTTGGGAACAAAGTGTTCTGTGAGACTTGCTACACTTAAAGTGTTTGTCTATCACCACCACTCACCTCCCCCAGGCCTGGCAGCAGTGTTTTGGAGGCCTTCCCAGAAGATCCTGATGTCTCAGCTTTATGCCAAAGAAAAGGGCTTTTTATACTTGATACTTGGAACTCAGCATTTAAGGAGTACGAACATACATTTCACCATTTGATACACAAATCTAAAGGCAGATAGTGGAAGAAGAATTCAGGGGATGCTCGTGTTTTCCTTCTGCAAAATGGGCCAGAGCTTTGCCTGTTGGCAGCAGGAAGCAGTGTCCGAGGGCTGCAGAGCTTGTTGATTCATAGGCACAGCCAGGATTTTTATGCAGAAGTGATTCTGCACTGGCTCCAGAGCCCATTGTTATTCCCTCCACCTCATGCTCCCTACTTCTAAAGGTGAAGACTGTAGTGGAAAATGGGATGTCCAGTACTGGAAGGAGGAATAGAGCAGTCCCCACTGCATGTTCCCATTCCTGCCCTTCACCCTGCTTCTTTCAACCTTTCTCTGAGCGGGACCAGGTTGGAGAAGCAATGCCACAGAGGCAACAGATAATCCTTTGTGTTTAGTAGATGCATCTGAAATTTCCTTCCCTGTTTGGACCCTGGGGAGCAATTACTCCTTCCCCAGCAAATTCTTAATATTGAATTTAGCCACTGCATAGGATATTAAATATTCTGATAAAGTCTGAAGGGCAGTGTTTAGTAAAAACAATTTACCAGGGACTGCTAGTGCTTCTGCTTGGCCCTTGCTTAAAATTGGCAGCCAAATTCTGTTTGCTTGATTTGCATGATTTCACATGAGCCGGTCAACCGGGACTTATATGAAAGCATAATCTCACTGTGACTACGTAGGGATAAAAAACACTGTGTATATGTAGGGATAAAAATCCCTTACATCCTCTTAGTCTCTTACTGTTTTCATCATGATGTTCATACCAGTTCTGTTTCGCTAGTATCATTACGTGATTTTAGTGGCCATTTGTAAGTGGTCACAGTAAGTGTTGCTGTTCACAGTAGTTCAAGGGTGAGTTTTCTCAGACATTTCCTATGCTTCCTTGCAGGCCTTCAGTCACTTCACCTTTGAGCGCTCAGGACACCAGCTCATTATTGTTGATATCCAGGGAGTCGGAGATCTTTACACAGACCCTCAGATACATACGGAGAGTGGTACAGATTTTGGAGATGGCAACCTAGGTAAAATCGCTTATCCTGTTTGACAAGCTAGTGGATGCTTATTTTCTCTTCTTGCTGCATGCTGATTAGCAGCTATTGGCTGAGCAAGCAGGCACTTTTCTTAAAAAAAAAAAAAAAAAAAAAAAAAAAAAAGGGCCTTGGAAACAGCTGCAGAACTTATACTGTAAGCAGTCCTTGAACTTCTGTCACACACAGGCAGATTTAAAATGGGAGCTGATCTTGGCTCAAGTCTGCTGGCCTACTATTAGACCAGACAAGTAATGAAATTAAGTAGCTCCCTGTGACTTGAGAATGATTGTTACTTTTAATTTCCTTGCCGTGTTGCAGGAATGGATACTGCTGAATATAGAGAGGTAAGTTTTGCTTATTTTTAAAGCTCCATGTGTCCATACATTAAATAATCCATAGGACACGGCAAGTCTTGTAAGCAGGATCATTTTTAGGCACGTGTTTCTTTCTTAACAATGCGTCCAGTTTCATTGGTTTATTATGTTCTGTGCATACATAGTTTCTGAAGAATTTGCAGGCTACTTTCACTTTGTCTTTCAGAGAGGCTAAAAAGCACTTAAAGGGTTTAAAGCAGAAAATGAAAGTAGGTTGAGCACTGTAGTATGAAACAGTTTTTTTTTCCTTTTAGTTTTGCCTTTAGCTTCTTAGAAAATTATTTGGGACTTCTTCTTCTTTTAATAAATATGCCATCATATAAACATTAAGTAAAAAGCTTATTCAATATTTTTTTCAATGCCACAGGTGTTCGAGGTATGGCCTTATTCTTTCATTCTCATTCCTGCAACAAGATTTGCAAAAGCATGGGCCTTGCACCATTCGATCTTTCATCGAGAGAGAAGGATGCCTTGGATTATAATAACAAATTGCTTGTAAGTGCTTGATGGAAAAAAGTGTAGCTAAGCAGTATAGCTGAATTATTTTAACTTTAAAAGCCCTGTAAATAAAACTCTAATATTCTATTTATATGGCAGATAAAAGCAGATTAATCACTAATAAAGTAGTTTAAAGTTGACTTAGCCACACTTGGCTCTGAATTCATGCTGTAACTTTAATTAATAGGGAATCTTGCAAGACAAGCACATTTAGGACCAAGTTCATCTTTGAATGCCGAAATCATTAGTAGGTTTTGTAGGTCACAACACTAATTCAGAGAGAATAAAGAATAGAGCTGTTTGTGTTTAACTGACCTCAGCTTTAGTTGATATTTGTGAGACTGGGATCTGGTGAAAAGTTTTGAATGAAATTCAGTCCTAAATAGAGCTCTCTATGACTGCAGTAATGCTAGGACTTGATATTTTGTTGGCGTCTAGAACTTCTCAAAGCAAATAGTTATATATACGTGTGTGTATTAACCCCCCACTCTTGTAGAGGGCCCCTGATATGCAGTCATGTTGGCCTGTGTAGCATACTCAGAATACAGTGAAGCATTATTCACAAGATTTTCTTGTTAATTTGCCAAGGAATCTGCTCAGACAATTCTACGTGGCACAGAGGAAAAATGTGGCAGCAGCCGGGTGAGGACAATTTCTGGTAGTCGGCCTCCTCTGCTGTCCCGCCTGTCTGAAAACTCTGGAGATGAGAGCATGAGCGATGTGGCATTTGACTCTCTACCCTGCTCTCCTTCTTCAGCAACACCTCACAGCCAAAAGATGGACATGCTTCGTGAGTGAGCCTCATATGTAACTTGGAAGTTCCAGAATGTTTGGCGGTGACTTGTTTAATTACACAGGTTTTAATACTCAGCATGTTGTGTTTAATCAGGTACTTCTGTGTAGCTAACTAATGTTTTTGGTTTTTTGGGATGCTTTTGTAAAATAACTAATAAAAGTAAGATGATGGTATCTAGAGCTTTCTCATCAACCATGTTATCCTTAAAATAAGATGTATGTATTTTTGTTCCTAGATTGGCCGGTGTTTAATGAAGTAGATAACTTGGTTCACAAAGACTATGATCAGCTTGATAACCAAAGGGTAAGTGTCTTTCCATCAGAAAATGAGATTGCAGTTCCTTAATGAATGTCTCTTTGAAGGATGGCTGGAAGAAAGAGCATGTGAAGGCTCTCACCCTGCTTTCAGTGCTGCAGGTCACATTACCTGCATGGATTTGCTGTTTTTTAATAATGGAAGAACACTTTATTTTAAAATAATTGTCTGCTTTTTTCTCCAGAAATTTACTTGCATCTGGTTTATTTTCACAGATAATTAAAGTGTGTACCTATTCCCCTGCCTGCATGTTGTGTCTTGGGCACTTTTGCCAGCTGATATAATATGAAGGCTAAACAGAATCCCCATTGATTAGGTCTCTGCAAATATTTGTACTGTGGGATGTTAGAGAACCTCACCTGAGGAGACTGCAATATGTCTGCGATAATCCCTTTACAAAGAGATTTTTCCCTACTGCAGGGCACCAATACCAGGGGCTGTCCATTAATTGTTTTATTTTTTAACTGCCTAGGACTGAAAACAACATTAAATGGACTCTGGGTTTGATCAAGTATGCAAGTCTTTGATTATTTTTTTATGTATCTAAGAAGGAACATGAACTTGGACAGTGCCTTCTGGATCATTATGTACCATTCTGCCTGTCAGCACAACATACAATCCTTTTCATCCAGTATCCCAACATACCTCATTGAACCTAGCAGAAGTTTTGCTCTCTGGGAAGTGTCAAGCTGAGATCTTTGCAAAGGGCAGTCCTAATTCTGCGATGCTTTCTTTTCATCTTCTGTAGGATTTTGAAAATGGTGGAGACAGTGGATATCCCAGTGAAAAAAGAAGTGAGTTAGAAGATCTGGATCATAGAGATAGGGTAAGAACCTGACTGTGGGTTTAACAGAATTAGGCCTTCTGTTCGTACTTGAAGTGATTCCACAGAAGAATCTCATTTTTATCCCTTTTGATCTAGACTTTGTAAATGGAAAAAACAGTTGGAAAGAAACTCCCACACATTGCAAAATTACTTATTCTTCTTGGGAATGTTAATGACACTTTTATAGGAAAAACACTGTTTGTAATGGGAAGTTTAATTTCAAACATTACATTTGATTGCATGTTGTAGGTTTATGGCTTTTTTGAAGTGTTCTGTATTGCATTTGAGCAACATTGATTAATAGCCAGCTTCTTGTCATATTGAATCCATGAATATGACCTGTTTTCAGACACGCTTAACCTCTCTACTTTCTATGATGTTACATGATTTGAGGTTAATGAACAGAACTTAATGTTGTTCTCAGTTAATAACATTCACCTTCAGAATTCCTGGGGCTTAGTTGGTTACTCATTTAAAGTAAAAACTTCAAGATACGTTTCTTTACCTGAAGACCTTAACTAGATGTTTATTTTGTAGATAGGAAAGAGAGTATTGCTTCCAAGGATAGCACCTTTTGTCACATTTGAGTTGGCAAGGTATTTGTCATGGAATATATAGTTTACAGGATTAAAGCCTAGGTATGCCATATTCTGTACTGTTTCAGCATGTTCCTTTTTATATTATAATACCACCGAGAGAAGAAAATCCATTGGAAACTATTTTGATCATTGTCTCCATTATTTTTGCTGGATGGGAGTAGTCTAGAAGGGTAACTGGCACGCATCAGTTGCTGTAAATTAAATGATGCAAATCTTTACATTAACATAGGGCCATTCAAACAACAACCGAAGACATGAATCTGATGAAGACAGTTTGGGAAGCTCTGCAAGGGTAAATAAAGCAGAAATGTTCATAGACAATGAGTTTACCACTTAGATTGTCCTTTGTTCCACTCATCTGCTGTCTAATATTACATCACTAAATCAGATGTCAATTTTCCTTCCTTTTCAGTTGCAGAATGTCTGTTTATAACAACTAATCACTCTACATTCTTTCCTTGTTTGTTTTTGCCTTTATTTTTCCATTAAAGGAAAACTATGAATAAATTGTCACCTCTGTAATTGGTCCCTAACGTAAATTAGGAATTCTGCCTGGGTTTCCCACTTGAAATTGTAGTTCTACAGATTTTTTTCTGCCTAACTAGATATTTAATTTCTGCACTTTATTTTTTCAGCTTGTCTTATACATGGTTAGATAAGACTTTCAAAACCTGCAGTATTTGAAATATGTGACAATGGCTCTCTCCACTGTATATCTAACCAAGCTAGAAAAACAGACATCTATGATTTTGCAAAATACAGCTTCTGTGATAATTAGTTTCTGTGGCTATAAACTAGAGCAATTCTGTTTTGCAAGGAAAAGGGGGGGGGAAGTTTTGACAGCAATGGATAATTTAATTAGATATTATTTTACGAATTTCCTTGTAGTGGTTTATGTATTGTGGTTTCAGGAAACGGAAACAGCTTTAACAGGCTAAATTTCTGTGTCAGTAGTTTTCCCTATTGTGTTTTCATGTGTACATCCAATGGCTTGCTTTCTGATAGGATTTTTTTTTTTTTGGCTAGTACTTCTCATCCACCCATGAGGTTGAAAAGTTGTTTGATCTTGTTTGTGTTGGTCATTCTGAGAAACATCAATACATGTACATGTATCTGCCTATCATCTTGTGTATTGTTACTTTTCATTCTTCTAGAATTGTTGAATGCAAGCAGCATTTAAAGTATTTTTAACTGAAATTCTGACCAGAAAAGTATGGGTTTAATTTCTTGTGCATGGGAAACCTTAGTGCTTGCAGTGTGATTATCCAGGTACTTATTTTTGTAAGTACCTATTTCCTGATTCGTAATTTAAAGGTGCTACTTTGCTTAGCTGCTGTCATTTAAGGAAGATACTTGTTGTTGTAGTGTGCCTCACTGTGTTTTTTCTTTGAAGAAACACAAACGCTTATTCAGCTGCTAACGTGACTTCTGAAAGCCATATCTTAAATGACAGTATTTACTAATAAATGACAGTATTAATGTGGGCTTTGATTTCCTGGATGGTAATCCTTTTGAGTAATATAGAATTTTAAATTTTGGAATAGAAATAATAGTATATTGCATGTTTCAGATCAGTGTGGAGAAATGGAATCTCTACAATTCTTCCCGAGTCCACATCCACAGACCATCCTGTGTCGCTCAAGAAATTCAGAGGCTTAATGCTCTAGAACTTGAAAAGAAAATTGGGAAGTCAATCCTTGGGAAGGTAGGATGGGTCTAGTAATTCTGTTCTTTCCAGATGGAAAAAAGAGATCTTGTATTTATTACTTATTACAGGTGCTTCACTGCATGAATTAATTGTGCAGGTGAAAATAAATAACAAGTGTATAGCTTTCTGTCACCTAATCATATTTTATAAAGCAGTTCTAAGCTCAGGAACCCATGTGTTCCATCTGCTTTTGGACTTGCAATATCTGGGCTCCTTTGGCAAGGATCCTGCTGTTGATTCTGCAGTGACACACACAACTAGATTTAAGTAGTCACCTCAGAAGTACTTTGTGCCTAAGTGAAGTATAGGCACAGGGCTTTTGAAGAATCAGATCTGTACTTAATATTTGTGTATCTTTCCTGTACTATTGCATTCTAGGTTCACCTGGCCATGGTTCGCTACCATGAGGCTGGACGTTTCTGTGAGAAAGACAAAGAATGGGATCAGGAGTCAGCTCTGTTTCACCTGGAGCATGCTGCAGACTGTGGGGAGCTGGAAGCCATTGTTGGGTTAGGACTCATGTGCTCTCAGCTGCCACATCACATTCTTTCTGAGGTTACTCTGGAGGTAAGCAATAAAGATGAAAGAAAAAAAAAAAAACAATCCACAATTGTGTTCCCCTGGAAAATGAATATAAAAATAGGAGGAAATTGAGATAAAACAAAAACCACGGTTAGGTGTTCTTTAGTCTCTTCAGAGAAAATAGGTGACTTTGTAGTTAAGGACTTAGATAAAGAACTAAAAATGATGCTTGTTCATAATTTTGTGAGCAAGTCACTACATACCTTTTAGGAAACATTTTGAAGTGATCTTTACTAATCAGCTCCTCAGCAGTTCATGGCTGGGCCTGTTTCTGAGACATTAAACACTTGCAAACATTACCAATATTGAGAAACAGCGTTTAGTGTTAGAGGAAGGGATGACTTTACTCAGCATGTATTCTAGAGGTTTTGTCTCTTTTACTAGGACACAAAAGAGAATAGAAAAAAAGGATTTGACTACTTGCTGAGAGCAGCAGAAGCTGGAGACCGCCCTTCCATGATCCTGGTAGCAAGAGCATATGATACCGGTGTAAATCTTGGTTCAGACAGGTACTGTGCGCAACTGAGTAACTTAACTTATATAATTGCTACATACCTTCTCTTCACATGAAGAGCTGTTATGTCATAATGCTGTGGAATAGTATTTTGGAGTAACTTCAAACTTAACCCAGGTATGTATAAAAAAAAAAAAGGGTTTAGGCCATGATACATCAACACAGAAAGAAAATCAGAGACCTATTTCTGCTACTGGGCATTCGTATTTTGTCCACCTACATGCTTGATTTCAGCCCTCATACCAAAAGTTCCCTATGATGAATGGTTTTCTTTGCTCTAAAGTTGGTGATAAAACTCTCTTGATTTCAGTGGGAGTTGCGTAACTGAAGATCTTAGAGTCGGGGGGAAATAAACACAAGGTTCTCCTGGAGAAATAGTACCTTAAAAATAAGTAAAAAATATTTACAACTGCTATGTCTCCTCCTTAGTGATTTTTTTGAAAGCTGTTTTTAAAAAGAGGTCTGTTTTTTTCCTAATTAAATTGTGAAAGAACCCATAGAACAGGAAAAGTAAGTCATAAACCGACCATAGTCAAGATGCAGTCACATAAATGAAGTATTTGTCACTGTTAGTCTTCCATTCCTTCGCATAATAAAAGTAGAAATGGAAATTTGACAGGAGCATTGTCTTAAAACTAAGGATATTACTTTCAACTAAGTATGATTTTAAGTTTTATGAAGTCTAAAAATGCATTTATATCAGTAAGTCTCTCTTAGTTTAGCCAGCACTCCTATCTTGATAGGAGGGTTAAGAGCAGCACTTTGACTAACAAGTAGATCATAGCTTGCCAAAAGGCTACACAATATATGAGTTTGATTTTTTTAGATTTTTAGATGAGTCTTTAAAAAATGGATAAATATTAATTGCCTCAAGTACAAATATAACAAGTTAGGATAACAATTTTTTTGCTTTTGTATTGTAGCATGTGTTTGTTATTTACTTGTTTTCTGTTTTGCAGAACAGTGAACCTCTTGGCAATAGTGAGATTCAAAATAATGTGAAGTTTCTCATTGAAGTGCACTGAGTATTTTCAATGTAAAAGTAGCTATTTTTAAAGTATGAAATGAATTCTGTGACTTCAGTTTATTTCTGAATCAGTTATCTTCACAAACAGAGATGCCAGACCTAAAGCATGTAATTAATAATGAAAGTTCGCTTAGGAGTTCATCGAGAAACTTCATATAATTTCTCATCTGTTATTACTGCACAAAGTGACCCCATCCTCACTTGGCATAGTGACCATAGTGACCGCTAAAGACTCTGAGAATCTAGTGCAAAATGGAATTCTTAATCTCCAGTGCAAAGTGCATTTGTTTCTTAAGGTAATTGTCTTCTAAATGATTTTTAACTTCAGAGCACAGGATTGGAAGGAGGCTCTGTACTGGTACAATGCTGCCCTGAACATGACTGACTATGACGAGGGAGGTGAATATGATGGCACTCAAGATGAGCCCCGGTATCTGCTCCTGGCCAGGGAAGCAGAGATGTTGATGACAGGAGGGTTCCACTTGGATAAGGATCCACAGAGATCAGGCAAGTCTGCATTTTTTTCTGTAATTAGTAATCCCGCTTTTCCTTCTCGCCCAGGAGGTACCCCAAAAATAAATTTCCTAATTCAGCTGTTACAAAAGGTAGAGAGGATCAGTACCCTTGGATTTGTAGGTGGAGCTGTAACGACACTGGGTTGATATAAGGCTGAAAATGGTGAAAAAAGATTTTGCTGATGACAGGGTAGTGGGCGGTGCCTGGTCTAATCGTGTGACGTGCTGAGTGGCTAGCAAGCACTTTCACTGCCTGTGAAGCCACAGAACTGCAGGTTGCTGCTTGTATTTTGCGTTGCACCCGTAACTTCCAGGTCGTACGTAGCATTGTCTTATTTATTGTATAAATCTATATGTCAAGCATCTAAGTTTTTATGATGTTGGGGGCTCACACGGGCCAGGCATGTTTATGATCCTTGTAAATATATTGAAGAGCCATCAGCAGCTAGGCATGTAACTCTGAACGTAGAGGGAAAGACAGATTCCCAGCTGGTGTAACTCTGCTGACAGTAGAATACACAGTGGCACTCGGATCTGGCTGTGTAGTTTGACCTCAGTTTCTCTTTTTGTCCTTTAATTGCTTCAGGATAAACAGATGGTTTTACTTTACCCTGTCAACATGACTTGATGCTGTTTCCTCTTCTAGGTGAGCTCTACACAGAAGCAGCAGAAGCAGCAATGGAAGCTATGAAAGGCAGACTGGCAAATCAGTACTACCAAAAAGCAGAAGAGGCTTGGGCGATGATGGAAGAATGACATTGCAATTAAGCAGTTCTTGTATATAATTTTTTTTATATACTGTGTTTGCAGCTAAAAAGATATATTTTTATGTGGCGTTACCAGTTTATTTTTTGTATTTTAGTTTTCTAATTTTTTGAGGGTGGAAATTCAAATGTAGGCAGTATGTAGGGTACCATAGTGCACTTCTGTCAGTGTTTTAAAGCTGTAATACAGACACACTTGACCTTTACATATATATATATATATGTATATACATATACATATATATATGAACTGTTAGAACTGAGTGGCCTGAATTTTGTCATTTCTTGTTTGCTTTGGGAGAAGTGAAGCTGATGTCTGCTTGGGTTTCACATGTCCTGCTTTTCACATAGCAAATGATCAGTTTGTTTGCATTTTTCTTCTTGCCACACATAGAATATTTCATTTTTTCCTAGATTCACAGCATTTCTTCATTTTTGGTGTATCTCACCAAATTTGCATGTGGATATAGATTTTCGATTTAAGCATGCCAAGCATGCCTACTCCTAATAAGTAATCCCACTTTATCAATAGGCACTGTTTCCTTCTCAAACAAATTCCAGATAGAATCCATATGCTTTGGAGAGGAGGAGGGGAAAAAAAAAAGCTTCAGATTAGCAGTGAGGCTCTTCTGTGTACAATGTGTGATTACCAGCATTGCGTATTTTCAGAAAATCACTAATGTTCCTGATGAGGTGAGGAATCCAGCTACCTCTCTCATTTTTACATTTTGTACCATATAATAACCTTATTTTGTAGAATTCTACTGATCTCATACAGTATTTGCCCAGTGATGTACAATAGCAAGATCTATAATATATTAATAATGTGTAGTTATTTTTACAGTGACATCTCAATTTTCAGCAAAGCTAAGAAGTTTCACTTGAAATGCTGGAAAGTGTGTTCTCATTTTCAGAGGGACATTTGAAAAACTTAGGGGATGTTGATTCAGCCATTATTATACAAGATAAATTATCTGGTTTAAATGGCCTTGTGTGTTTTATCTGCTGTCTTATGATTCATGAAGTAACTTCACATGATACTTCGTGATAGATTTGAGCTGATTGATGAAGGATATACACATAGCTTTACAAATTTCCAGATTATGCTGGGTAATTTATTAAATGCTACCATACATTACAAAGCTTATTCTCTGTGGAATTAGTGTTTGGGAGTTTTCATCTGAATTTTAGCATCTTCTACAGTTTACAACTAAATGTCCTAAAAGACAGTTCTCTTCTTCAGAAGAGACTGAGGATGGTTTAATGGTTTTAAATGTCAGTTACAGAAAATTACTGGTTTTAAGGAGAAAACATTATCCCCAAACACTTGAAATTTTATATCCTGTTTGCATAATCTGAAAAGAGTAATGTAAGGACAAGTACATGGTGGTGGTTGACTTATCATGGCACAGATATAAATCTCTTCCAATTCCAGTATTTTATTCCAAAGTCCCAGTGCCATCTGTACAGAGGACATAGCAGCTCTTCCTATTTCTTCATCTTGGTTAAGTTGTTTTAGTTGTTGCAGGAGATTATGATGGAAGCTTCATGCTGCCTTGGCTCTACAGTCTCCTGAGGATGTTGACTGGGATGAATAAAAGGCAGGTCTTATGAAGTGCTGAGCATCTGCAATGCTTAGCCAGTCTCATTTTAGCACAGCTTTTAAGAGTATGCGTAAAATTAAACAAGCTGCTAGATGATGTAGTTAATTTCAGTGTGGTTCCTTGCATTCACATCCAAGGACTACTTCTTGTAAAATGTAGAAACTGTTCAAGAAACAGAAATTGGTTCTTCCTTTCCTTTGTGAGTGTCCCTGTCACTAGGCCCAAAGTTGCACTCCCCATTTATTCTTTCTGGAAAGTGGATCTTAAATTATTGTTTAAACCATATCTAAGCATGATATTAGTAACAACTGTCACTGTCTGAAAGAGAGATGCTGGTGGTAAAGGAAGTGAGACGGAAAGACTTGAATCTCTTGCAGGAGAGAAGGATCCTTGGATTTTGTACTCCTGAGTAACCACAAAGCAGTTGCAGCCATTAGTGTGGCCTTGCAGCAGCCACATCTTCTTGCCATAAAATGTAGGGAGTGCAGGAAATAAATGCTTAGAGTTTTTTGTTTTTCTTTGTTTTAGGGAGAGTGCCTGATTCTGTGAGGGTACTAGGTGAAGCTCTTCACCTACTAAATGTCTGATTGTCCTCAGTTGGGTTTAGGTAGGTATTGGTAGGTACTAAAATAACCAAATTCTTTGGACATAATATGCTGAAGTTGAGCTGGAGTTAGTGGGATCACAAGTTGGTTGGATGCTTTAAGTGCCTATCCAAAGTTCTACTTTAGGTACCTAAAGTCTTTTTTGGATGTGGCCTTTTTGCTCTTTCAGTTCATAGCATTGTGCCACTCACTTCTGAAGAACTTCTGAAGAACAGTCAGTGTTTTGTGCAGAACTGATACAGTGTAGGCATTATAACTAATGCAGACAAAACCTTTTGTTTTCCATGTAAGGTGTTAATGCCAAGTGTTTGAGGTTTTCCTAGAGAAGGAAGCATGTGCAACCCCACCAACTATGTAGGGAGGAGAGGAGATTGAATGTGACCATCCGAAATATGTAAGTAAAGGACTCTAGAGTATAATTATTGACACTTCTTGACATAGTTTCATTTGTTCAGTTCAGTAGTTGCTAAATTTGCTGATAGTTCTCTGTAGATCTGACATGCAAATGTATACACGTGATTAATACTTTGTTTACAGAGTCCTAAGGCGGTATATTATTTAGCTATACAATAAGTAGGACTGTCAATAATTCGAAAATTAAAATTGTTTACAGAAAGATGCACAAGTTGTTCTATGACATTCTTTTGAAGAGAAACTATTTGATAGACTTCTTGAATGATACTGCTATATGCTGTATTTTTAATCTATTCACAATGAATAAATCTGTATTTTTTTAAATGTGAAAATAAATCTGAGGCTTGACATAATTTACCTGGGTGTAGTATTTCTGAATGTCATTGGGAGTGTTGCTTGGGTAAGGACAGCAAGATGGAAGCCTCTGTTTGTATACCAGGCATGCGAATACTAATTGCCTGCATCACACTGTTTGTTTTTATTCTGGCTGGTCAATAAAGTTGTTCTCTTTTGTCACTTTTCTCAGTAGAGTTTTAGTCATTGCACATGGGGTGTTTTTGTTTGTTTTAATTTGCCAAAGTTCAATCCTACTATTGCAAGCCTCCAGAAATCCTTTTTTATTTTGTTCTTTTCAATCCCTGTTCTCATTCACTTTCAACACTTGAAGGAATAACTCAGAGGAAATCACTAGATGTGTAACAAGAAAATCAGTGATTTTATCAAGAAAACTAAAAGGTCGATGTGTTGATTTCTTTACATTTGATTACTCCTGCAATATCTGTAACTAATATGGAATAAAATAATGACTGTAGCACTCACTGGCAGGACTGTTTCAGACACATCTGTATGCTTCCAGTCATTGCTTGGTCCAGAGAAAAAATTGGAAATACTTGGTCTGGGGGATACAAGGTGGGAATTCTTTGTAATGGATATAATATCTAATGACACTGTCATTTCAGCCTGATTTATTCCCCTTTATGTTCTAGAATAAACTGATACTAGCCCTTTTAAACTGTTAAAACTTACTGTTGCTTTTTTGTTTTAATTGGACAGGTGTAATTCATTGTAACTGTATAGTTTAAACAATATGAAATAGTAGACTCTTAAAACAAAAAAGCCCTAGTGGGGCCTCTTCACTCCGCTCTTAGTGTCAGTAAGGTAGAAAAATAGTGATACTTGGCATTGCAAGTCTTATGCCTCAGCTGCTGTCTCTGAGAGCTGGAGTGTTTGGCAAGTGGAACAAAGGAAGCAGGGATTGCATCAGTCAGAAATCATGGAGACAACGCTTCCAGCTGAAGAATATAAATAAGAAATGTCTGATTCCTAATTACTGGTCTGTAGGACTGACTTGAATCTTGCTATTTTCCTCACAGGTGTAATTTCACTTCTGAGAGTAGAGTGGCTGCTAACAGATGAAGGTGTAGTTTAGGTGAGCCAAACCAGGACTTCTCATCTGCATTTTAAAAGGGAGGATTTTGCTTGAGCCTCCAGTTGGATTCTAGGCCAGTGCTTCTGGTGGTGAGTCAGGCTGTTTTCAGGTTTAAGTTGGGGGAAGGGAGGGGGGGCTCATGTGCCTCCCCCTCTGGGAGATCTGAACACTTTATGGAGAGCTCACTATGAGGTCTGGTCCAGAGTCTGGGCATAATAAAAGGGGTGAATCCTTGGTCTTCTCTAACTCCTGTGTCAGGAAAGCAATATAATGTGGCAGGTAGCTTCGAGTTTTCCAGTAAGTTCACTTTTAATTTGCAAAAAGACCCATGATCGTCATCTTAACTGATACAAGTAAAATGACAAAGTTAGTGATCCAGCTTCGGGGGGGACCTGTGCCTTGGCAAGTGCCATGGCTGACGGAATAATTTTGGGTACACAGATTTCTTCAGTGTTTGAGGGAAGCTTCTCTGCAGCCAAGGCAGATGTTTCAGGGCAGAGGCTGAGCTTGCCTGCAGCAGAGGAGCCAGCACCTCTCTGGGCTGGTGTTGGTACCTCACAAAAGTTTCTGGGGCACCAAGCAGCCCTTACAAGAACACCCAGGAGCTGTGATCCTGCCTACAGCCTCTTGCCCCTCCCCTCTCCCCCCCCCAAAAAAAAACAAAACAAAAAAAAACCTGCATCTCTGGGTGCTGTGCCCCCTGCTGCATAGGGATGTGCTGGAGGACAGCTTGCTCAGGCTCCCTAAACCTCTCTGAATGTGCAAAACCGTGGCAGGGGTGAGGATCCCCTTCACAACTATGTGCCCATACCCTTGTTCCACGGTACCTGTAGCAGTGCAGGAAGGTTTTGGCCAGGCAGGGTCAGGCCTGGCAGCCCCCTTGAGAGGCGTTACAGGGACACAGGGGCTCTGGGAGCAGCTGGGCCTGCTGGGAGGCAATGAGCTGAGGTGGCCAGGAGCTCTGGGCAGGGTTATTCCTGCTCTCTTGTTTAAGTGGATTGCTCTAACTACAGCATTAAATTGGGCTGCGTTAGCAGATGCCGTTTTACCCTAGACAAGCTGGTATCTTTTCCCAACTGCAGCCCCTCGGGTCTAGTGAAGGGTCAGACCTGTGTGAGTGCCCAAGAACCTGCCCCAGGCACCTTGCTGGGGCCCGGGGCCTGCTCGGCCTGCTGGGGCGTTGTGCGAGCTGTGGCAAAGCCGGGGGGAAACATCCTGCCAAGTCTGGGCTTTCACTCTTCAACCGAAGTGGGGTTTGAGCTTTGCAGCAGCACATCCTGACACGTGGCTCTTATGTTGTTATTTTTTTTTTTTTTTTTTAGCCTTTCAGCCTCCGGCAGTGCCAAGGTGGCAGCAGCGGGGGGTGGTGGCCGGGCCCTCACAGCTCCGGGGGGTCGGGACAGGACGGGATGTTGAGGTGGGGATGTAAAAAAAAATTAAAAAATAAAATAAGGTTTTTTATTTGTAATGTGGAAATGGTGCGTAGAGGGAGCAGTTGGGCTCCTCCTTTTGGAGATGCAGGGGCTGCTAAAAGCAAAAAAAATATTTAAGAAAAAAAAAAAAAAGCCCTGCTATGCTGCGTGCGCACTAAAAGCGGCGCCGAAGCAACCCCCGACATCCCGGTAGCGTGGCCGAGCGGTCTAAGGCGCTGGATTAAGGCTCCAGTCTCTTCGGGGGCGTGGGTTCGAATCCCACCGCTGCCAGTAGCTTTTTGCCGTTATTTTTTTTCCCCGGCCTCGGCCGCCCGCAGCAGCAGCAGCAGCATTGTGGGTAGGAGGAGGGCCGCGGCCCCACGTGCCGCCCGCAGCGGCCCCAACATGGCCGCCGCCTGAGCGCCGCCCGCCCGCCTCGCCTCGCCACCGGGCACCGCCACCGGGCAGCCGGCGGCCCCGCCGCTCGCGCCGGCCCCTCGGCCAGGTAAAGCGGCCGCCGCCGCGTCCCTTCGGCCGGCCCCGGGGCCGTGCGGGTCCTGGAGGGGAGCGGGGACAGCGCGGCCTGGGCTGAGGGGGCTCTGCCCCTCTGCGTGCGCTGTGAGGGCTGGGGGCGGCGGGGTCGCGCCGGGAACGGGCGGGCGCGGGCTGCGGCCCCTCGGCTCCCCTCAGCGCGGAGCTGGGGCCGTTCTGCGTTCGGCAGAGCCCTGCCCGGCCCTTCCTGCTTCCAATGGGTTCCCCTCGTCCCCGTCGTGCGGCGGAGCTGGGCTGGGGGCAGTGGGCTCCCCCCCTCCCCGCGGACCCCTTTTCTCCGCTCCTCGCCCCCCGGCAGGTCGCCGTGTCGGGAGGAAGCCGCCCCGCCGGCTGCCGGCCACGAAGAGGAGCCCGGCGGGGTGGGAGCGCTGCCCGCCCGCTCCTGCAGGAGGGAGCACGCAGCACCGGGCAGCTCCGAGCCTGCGCCTGGCGGAACGGGCCTAGCGCTTCGCTGCCTGCATGCTGAGGTGTACGGAAAGGTTTGTGCTTAGCGCGTTAGCCCGAAACCCCGGGGACGTGCTGCAGGGAGGCTGCCTCCGCACAGAGGTCCTGGTGCACAGAGGGGCCCTCGTTGGGTTCGCTGCCAGAAGATGACTGTGCAAAGCTGTGTGCAGACAGGCAAAACGAGGAGAAACAGAGCAAGTAATGGGGTCAAAGTTGTCATTATTGTAAACGCTTAGAAGATGCTTCAGCTTTTTTTGAAGCTTCCATTTTACAGTATGATATAGGCCACCCTGAGCTGGAGGATCGCTGCTGGGGCTGGACCAGGAGGCTCCCTGCAGAGAAAGGTCCAGGTGCCAGAGGAAATTATGGTAGTGATTCAGAAGATGGCATTTCTGCCACCTCACTGGTGCGTTATCTATTCTTTAAGGCACTGACACAGCAGGAGTTCCAGGCCTTTCCTGCACTGCATAATTTTATGTGAAAAATATTTCAAGTTTCAGTATTGGCATTCAGTATTTCAGTATTTTAGGGTCCCTGATACTGATAGATTCAGTGAAACGCTAGGACATTTCTTACTAAAAGTCTGCGCGTGACAGGTGTCATGCAGGTTTGCAATTTTCCTATTTGCAGTTACTTTAAAATCTTTGGTAATAGAAAGAATAATTTTGGTACCCAAATGTCCTTCTAAGCTCAAACTTAGAGGTGGGATTCAGTTGCTTCATCTGTGTTTTATGCCTTTTTGGTGTTGGTCCATTGCAAGAGAAGTGAGAAGAACCTCTTGCCTCCACGGAAGGTGTTCTGAAGTTTAATGATTCATACTAATAACATGTATTAATGTTGCTTTGCACAGGAGATTTTCTTCTTAAAGAAAACAGTTCTGCCTGTTCAAGGCAGTTCAAGGAAAATTTGAAATAAATACGTAACTGAGCTTTATATCACCTAGTGTTTAATTCCATTTTGTTATGCGTGTGGCATTTGTTTCTACAGATGCCATATGTGCATATAGATGTAGAACTGCGTCTGCGTGCCTTTAACAAGAGCTTCATTCTGGTGCAGAGGATTCCTTCAAGTCGCATGAACATTATAAATTGTTCTGGGACATACTGCTTCCTATTTATAGACCTGCTATTCTGACACTCCAGTAAAAGCAACTGTAGTCATTCTTTATGCTTAAATTATTAAGAAAATTTGTGATCTTTGTAATCCAGCATTTTCCATGAGTGTCGACAGCTGGATTCACAAGGAGATGTCAAGTAAAATTACATAAGCTGTGTTAGATGAGGGACCAGAAACCAGGTCCTTCAGGTTAGGTTTCTCTTTCTCTCCTTAGCCCAGGGAATCTTAATTTATTTTCAGGAAAATGAAATGACTTCCTCAAGAGAGAAGGAGCAAGCACAGAGCTGGCACTCAGTCCATCAGAGGGGGAAGTGTCAATCTCAGTGCTTTTGAGGCAAGGAGGGAGGGTTTAGACCCATGTCTTCCACCTCCTGGGTGTTACAGCGTGTGCTCACACGTGGTGGGAAGCCTCCTGGCGTCATCTCTCTTCTGAATGAAAACTGCAGTCACTCCATTTCATGCACAGTCCCATCCTGTAGCTGTCAGGCTGGCACTGTGTGAGCCTGCTGTATCAAGCCACTTGGGAGATGTGAGCAGGGAAAGCAAAGCTGGAAGTGACACGTCTCATTTTTAAAACAACACATTCATGTTTGTATTGCTGGGACGAACGGAGAGCTTGGCAGCAGAAAGCAGTGGTCGCTCCCTCTGGTGTCACACCGCTGTGGTTTTGCAGCATGAGCCTCAGCCTGTAGTTAACTGAGGATGCTGACCGAGCTGTGAGGGTTTTGCATTTCTACAGGATAATTTCAAATATGATTTTGAAATATTATTGACATGGTATTAGGGTAGCAAGAGCTAGGGATATGCTGGTATATAAAAGAACAGAAAGTTGCAGTTAAGCGCTGGGGGGAGCACTTTTTGATAGTGGGGAACCTGAAAATAACAAATCTGGAATTGTGTTTCTAGCTAGAATGGCAGAAACAGCGTGTATAAACCAGAGCTGTCGCCTGGATGGAAATTTACCTATGTGGTAATGTTAGCACTCAGATCCAGGTGCCTATCCAGCCTCTCTGAAAGGTTTCTTAGATAACTGCATGGTATTAACGTGATGTTTTGAGAAGCCTGTACATGTTTCAAAATATACTGAGCTGGTTAAATGAAGTGGTTGCTAGTGTATTTGAAGAAAATCACTGCTGTCTTGGATGTAACATGTTTGCTTTGGTCTCTTGCAACCCTGTATTGCCAGCTGGTGCTGGATTCTGCCTCATTTTCTTACTCTTCCTCTGTACAAATTCCAGCAAAGAAGCGAGCTGGCATCTGGGAGTAGAAGACATAGATCTCTTTTCTTTGCCTGATTCTCTTTGGTGTTAAAACTTCCTTGGTCAGTTTGTGAGAGGTCTGAGTTTTTATGCCTGTCTTGACCAGTACTGGCTGATCGATGGTCTCAAATAATGTGGACTGATTACATTGTCATGGAGGCATCCCAAATAATTCAGAAATCCTTGTATTTGATTTCAGCAGGAAAAATTACTGTTGCTCTTAGCTGAGGGACCGTTTTCTATTTGATGGCCTGAACCAGGCATGATAGTGACTCCAGCACTGGGACTGACCGTGACTTACTGTTACAGAGCGCCCGCTCCTCCGTTAATATTAGCATCTTATTTTCTCTGGAGCTGGTTGAGTTATGAAGTAAGACCTGTTGTTCTGGTGATTGTAAGGGGTCCAGGAGAGGGCAAGAAGTATGTCTTGGGGCTGTCACTTAGAAACGGTCTGAAGAGTGTCTGTGCTCAGCTGGGGGACAGGGCTACGACATGTCATTTCGAGGAAATCAAGACCAGCACATTCTCAGGTTGACTGGTCCCAAGCACAGGATTTACACAACCCTTTTTCTTCTCCCAGCTCTTCAGCTGCTCCTCTCTATCTGCTTTCAAGGAAGTTTTCTGAGCATGGAGGCTAGTGAGCTGCACAGCACCGTCCTTAGTGACGGTGACAAGTGCTGCGGCTATTTCAGAGCTCACGCATGCTGACTGACCCGCCAGTGCCCTGTGGATGTGCTGGCTGGCAAACCAGCTGCTACCGGGGTGTAACAGTCACGCAGTGTATAAAAGATGCAGTTTATGCAAGTACAAAAGGCCTGTCCTTCCATCTGCAGAGCACTGATTGAGTGCTTGCTTTCTTATGTAACTGCTGGTTTTCATAAAACTGCAGGAACTTAATTAGCTTTGAGATACCTGCTTGTCTTTTAAATTTGGTGCCAGTTGGTCAAGGTTGTGGAGTATTAGGACCTTGTCATGCAAACACGTACGCTCCTTAAAAAAACAGACTAAACGGATTACTGCTGAAAAAAAACACAAGTTAACATGAACAAATACTCTAGGCTACATGTGGTACGTGGCACAGATGTAGTGACTCATATGACATATCTGTTTTCTTTCAGATTGTGCAAAGAAATAAGCCAAGAAAAAGCTTTTTGTATCCTAGCATGGCAAATGAAGAAGATGATCCAATTATACAAGAGGTAAAAGTGTTGTGGCAGCAGTGATCGTACGTGAGGCTTTTCTTGTTTTTTGTTCTAGTTCCTGTTGTTCTTACATTGCTGAAACAAGTCATCAACATCAGTGGTTGTCTGATAACCAGTGACTTGGTCTGTAGAAGGGAATATATTACATGGGCCAAGAACATGGCTTGTGCTATCTGTTGGACCAAAATAATGGTATCCGTGTTGGCAGGCTCAGTGGGTAGATATGCTCACCTTTTTTACCCTTTGTAATCTTTCCACATCAGAAGAAGAACACAGGTGGGGAACTTGCTGGGACCACTATGTATTTTTATTGGCCCCATAGCTCTCTGGTAGCTGAGTCCAAAAAAAAAAAAAGAATGATTTTGATGAATTAATATCTGTTATATATGAAACTAAAATGTTTTCATGCCCTCTGCTAAAAGAAGCACTTGTGCTCTGATTCGGGACTTCTTTAAAGGACTGTTACCAAACAGCAGCCACAGTGTCCTGCTTACTTTGTGTATGAATTAACACACCACAGGTACAAGCAAGGGCAAGCTCATAAAAAGGTCATAAGCCCTGAGGAGTGGGAATTGACAGAAGTGTTGCCAAAAGTACCAAAAATGGAAGCTTCCATATGTGATACTCATGAAACATCTGTGAATTTTACATATCAGAGGCAAAATGCTAATATTACATCAGATTTGGCTTGTGGGTGTGTCTTGTCTAGCTTGAAAGTTTTTATGACAAAATACTAGCAAGGAAGTTAACTTTCAGACATGCTGCCAGAGGGAGCATCCTCTTCTTTCTCAGTCAGAGATTTTCCTGTTTCATATCAGATGTTTGCCAAGTTTCCTTAGAAAGAAAAAATGCAGCTAGAGCCACTGTCTCCTGCCTCATCATAGTTGTTTTTTTTTTTCGTTTTTTTTTTTTTCGTTTAAAAGTCTGCTGAATTTCATGTCAAAATTGGTAGGGAGGAGACCTTTGTCAAGACCTTTGTCATGAATGCACTTTATATTACAGTTCATAACAAAAAGCTAAACTTGACAGCATTTGAGCTCTAGGGATTGCACTTGTATCTGAAGTTCCATCTGTCATAGCTGTTACCTGATGAAGGTTGCTTCTCTTGCTTTTCAGATTGATGTGTTCCTGGCCAGAAGTCTACTGGAGAAGCTGTATCTTTTTCAGGTATTCCAGCTAACTTTTATGTAGTGAATATTTGTTTAAAATGAATTGAACGAGCAATAACTTCACTTATTGGTTCAGCCTGCGGAGATCTTGGGTATAGGCAGACCTTTGTGGGTCTCAGTCAGTTGAAACATTTCATATTAAATTGTTTGTAAGAGAAGATTTATCATTTATGGCACAGACTTCTCATTAAATCATCCCCTTTAACCACCCTGAGGGAGTTCTAGTAGATTACATAATTTTATTGCAGTTTGGATAGATCTGCAGTGTCTTGGCCATCCTCTGCCATCACTGATTTCTGACACCTTTACTGATTTCATTAGGACTGGCCCTGTTTAAGGCAGTGTCACCAGTATTCATAAACTGGTGTGAGCCCCCTTATGTAGAGATAGAACAGGTGATGAAAGGTGGAGATACGTTAGGAATTTGGAAGTCTATTTTGTGTTCACTGAATTTCTCTAGTCAGCTTATCTTTGTTATTCCCTTTTCCCATCTGCTAAATGGGAAGTCTGTTGAGGCTGATGGATGAAGTGTTCATTGTAAGCTGGTGATGCTCACTGGCAAAGCACTGCCTGCTGCCCAGGTCCTCTGCACTGCATGCGTAACGTGCTGACACAGGCTGTGTAGCCTTGCCTCTGGGAGACCCACAGTTGCTCCGTTTCAGCATTGCTTCATGAGGGGTTTGTGTGGGTGTTCTGGAGAAATGGCAGCTCTGAGCAGGCTGCAGCTGTGGCTGGGAGATTTCATCTGGGTACCACACTGTCCTCAGCAGTCCCACACAGTTCAGGAAAGACGACCATGTGGCTAAACCTGGCTACATGTTGACTGTGTTCTATAGACTAACACTGCCGGTAAAAATCCACAAATATTTTATATGTAGGTAAATAAATATCCAGAGAATTAATATCGAGGGATGCTTTTTTAATGACTTCTATAATTTCCTTTTTTTTGCTGGACAAATGTGTGGTACTGTGTTCCCATTTCATAGTGTGTAGTGATGGGGGTCAGGTTGGGTGGAAAGGTGGCTGGAGTAACGAGAGTAGAGGACTGAGGGGAAGGCAACAGGCTTTCTAGACCATGCTCCCAAATCTGCTGATGACTCACAGGATCGGATTTCTTGATGTTTCATAACCATGGTGGCTCTATATGTGAGAGGCTCTGTATGTGGGAAGGCAGACAAGATTGAATTATTTTCTGTGAAGTTCTTTGATCTTTAAATGAAGGATTCTTACAAAATTAATGTGTTTTTCAGTATCCAATTCGTCCAGCTTCTATGACATATGACGATGTTACGCATTTATCAGCGAAGATAAAACCAAAGCAACAAAAGGTTGGTTATCATTTGAGTCCAGTCCATATAAGTTGCTTTATACTGTCCAGAATGTACACATTATGCTATTAAGCTGTTACGATTGTGCAACTTGTGGGACCAGACCTCTGTGCTTGGAGGTATGAGAGTGCCTTTCATGGTATGTGTACAGTAGAGTTTAGAAAAAAAACAACAACAGGTTCATAAAGAGAGGAGTTAACGTCATGATGAAAAAAACACGTTTGATTATAAAATCGAACCATTCAGGGAAACGTAGTTACAAATGCTAACTGAGTCTGTACGAGCTTGATATAAAAGGCCTTCCTGATATTTAGAAAAGGGTTGAAGTTTGGAAGCAAGCTTTGTCTTTCAGTGTTACTGTGAGTCTTGATTCCTCTCTTGCTTGCCCGTGAATCATCAGAAGTCCTTTTTAAAGTCAGTGGGGTTGTATTGGTAACGAAAGTAGAACTAAAGCCAGAATTATTGTACTTGCCTACAAAAATGTGTTCTGAACCTGTGGCTATGATTTAAAAATGCCGTGTCATGTAAAAATGCAGAAATATGTTTGATACCGGGATGATGGCTAAAGTGTGTGTGTATGAACTTTGGAGTTAGGATGCATGTTGTGTTAAGGAAGTCTATTAAAATTAGCAAACATTTGCACTGTAAGCACTGTGTGATAAATCTTCCATCTCAGCCAGGGACTTGTAAATATAGTTCAGTTTACAAGTAACATAAAGGGGGAAAAAAGTGAAGTAACAGCTGTAATACATGAATTTATAAGAGCTTTGGCACACCCTGAGAGAAAATAATCGTATAATTTCAGTATAAGAAGAGAAGTGCTATACAGGAAAACACTTATTTTTGAACATTTGTCTGAACTTTAAAGTTTTAGTGTGGAAATAGTTCTGCTTGTAAATAAAAGTTGGGAGGACATTTCTGTACTTGGACCAGTGTAAATTAAGAATAGCTATGAAGTCAGCACGCAGTGCTGCAGTCTTAAGCTGAGCAGAATCGAGACCATTGCCTCTGAAGAGGACATAGTTAATTCATACCAAGTGGTATGAAACTGGAAAGTTTAGGAGGCTATGAATGGATCCTCACTGACGGGGGTGCTGGAAAAATGTTTGTGTATTTGATTTCTACTGGGAAGTAAACTAGACTGATAATGCAGTAGAAGATAAACTAGAAAAGTGAGAGTATTTGTCGGGGCTGCCTAAGAACTCTCATTTCTCTGCTTCCATTTATTTACATGGGAGATGATGCATCTCTAGCCTGTTGCTAAAGTGTTCCCACTCTACAAAAGTTTTTATTTTCATATATATATATATATATATGCTCAACTTTATGTATGAGATTTGCCTTGTGGATTTTGAATGGTGCTGCTTACATATTTAAATTTGCTGTAAACCAATGGAAATGTTCTCAAGCATTGGACTGAAGTTTACTGTGGCAGAACCCCAAATGAATCAATCAATTATCTGTTTGTCCTTTCGTATTATTTAGGTTGAGCTTGAAATGGCCATTGACACTTTGAATCCGAACTACTGTCGCAGCAAAGGAGAACAGATTGCCCTCAATGTAGATGGCACGTGTACAGATGAAACAAATACTTATTCCTCGTAGGTGTCCGCTTTGCCTTCATTTCCTTCTTGTGGTGGCTATAGATATATGCATGTCCACCAGGGCATCGGGGAGAAGTGAAAACAAGCGGATGTGCGATCTCAGGGAGTGCTTTGAACACTAAGTTATAAAGCAAGAATTCTCTGAAGTAACCTGTTTTTTGGTGTGCTTCAGTCGTTGATGTTGGAAAACACGTCAGGATTGCCAAGTCTGACCATCAGCCTGACCTATCAAGTTCCAAGCTTGACTTTTACTTCTGATGCAGGCCAGGAGGCCATTGGCCTCCTTGTCCACCTGTTCATTGGGTTGTTGACCCACGCCCCCAGGTCCTTCTCTGCTGAGCAGCTTTGCAGCCACCCCTCCCCAAGCCTGGCCCACTGCATGGGGTTGTTGGGTTGTCATGACCCAGGTGTCGGACCTGGCACTGGCACTTCTTGAATGTCACGTGGTTGGACTCAGTGCATTGATCCTACCTAGGCTGCACAGCCTTCCTACCCCAGACCAGATCAATAGTCCTGCCTCACGTGGTGTCATCTGCAGGCTTATTAAGGGTGCACTCAATCCCCTCATCCAGACCATTGATTAAAATGTTAAACAAAACTGGCCCCAATATGTGCTGCATTTGTTGATAGACCACTTTGGGAATCAGTGATTTCAGGCCTTTAACATCTGAGTGCCTCCTTGCCTGTACAATATAATCTTACAGCATTCATCTGTTTGCAGGAAGCTGATGGACAAGCAAACTTTCTGCTCTTCGCAAGCTGCAAGTAATGTTTCCCGCTATGCAGCTGCTGTTTATAGAAAAGGTGACTTCATTTTGCTAACCTCTCACATCAGTGAAACATTCATTCCTGGGTTAAAATAAGACCTGTTTTTTTCTGCGTTTTCAGTAGCATAAGCTCATGTTTAACTGGTGCTTCTTTGAATAAAAGAAAAATGTACCTTACCAATGTCCCCAGAGTCCTTGAGGAGGTCCAGCAAGGCTGTAAATAATATAGCAGAACACTGTAGGTTTGTAAATGCCTCCAAGATCTTAACAGTTCCCGAAGGCTGAAATACACATTTGTAGTTTAAATTTATTTTTTATATTTATATTATTATCTCCATCTGATTGTGGCTGGTTTTTTTTTCATGTTCAATGTTTTCTGCCCTTCCCTTGTTTCCTAATGCCATTGTAGAGTTTTGATGTGAAGATCATTTGAGGTGAAAATAGGTAGGTTGTCTTCAATGATGTCTATTTCACTACTAGTCTTCTAAAGGATAGGTCAGATCTGAGCCGGAATGAGACTCTCTGTAAGATCTGGCTCCAACACAAAAATGAAAGTGACAGAAATAGGTCTTGATTTTTCATACTCCTTTGAAATTCTGAGCACTGGATGAATTTTTCACATCACCCCCTTTGTAGTGTATTAAACACTTAATGTTTGATGGAAGCTCTACCATTACAGAGGTGGTGAGATAATGAAAGTGCTGTCCTTGTGCACTGGAAAACAATAATTTTAACTTATGTCAATTCTCTTTTTCAGGTGAACTTCACCTGACTCCACTACATGGAATTCTTCAGCTGAGGCCAAGTTTCACCTACTTGGACAAAGCTGATGCAAAACACCGAGAAAGAGAAGCTGCTAATGAAGGTAAATGCTACGTGAATTGTGTTTCCTTTTGAAAGGTAGAATACAAGTCCTCTCTATAATTTTATTCATAAGAGTCATTGCATTCCGAAGGTGTGTTTAAAGTAACAGCATAGTGATCACAAAGCCATTTCTTTGCTGGATTGTTTTCCTGATAGTATTTTCAGTGTAGCTGCATCAGCACTTTTGTGGGCATGGTGGAGCAGGTTGACAGAGACATAGGAGGCAGTGGGTAATTTCAAAGGGCAGCAGTACGACGTGTCACCCCTGCCAGTGAAAAGTAGCACTGCAAAACTCATGGAAGCTGTTTGTCCTATCGTAGGAGTGGTGTGGTGCTATTATACACTACATAATTTAGAAAGCTGTAGCTGCTAGTTCTGCCTTCTGCCGGAGTTGGCCTCCAAACAGTTACAAATTGGCTTTGGTTGTTTTATTGCAGTGGTGTTTTTATCCTGCTGTGTTTTCTTGGCAGGTGGTGATTCGTCTCAGGATGAAGCTGAAGATGATGTTAAGCAAATTACTGTATGTCCAAATTTCCTTTTTGTAATAGCTCAGGGAACGGTTCACAAGAAAGCATGCTAATTCATACCCAGATAAAAGGGCAGAAAGCCTCAGCTGTTCTGGTGACCATGGGCTTGGGTGGGGAAGCAAGATGGACTTGAAGCTGTTGCACAAGCATAAAGTAAAGATGGCACTGACACCAAGGGGTGATTCATTTGAGCTAGGGCCCCTAGCTTTTGTTATTTATGTGTCAAATAGATAACACAGGTCTTTTGTTTCAAGGGGTTTGGGGCTCTATGTAATGATATCAAAATCTTCTAGGTACGATTCTCCCGCCCTGAAACCGAACAAGCTCGTCAACGACGTGTTCAGTCCTATGAGTTCCTGCAGAAGAGACAAGCAGAAGAGCATTGGGTTCATCTACATTATTATGGCTTGAAGGTAGGTGTATGCTGGCTGCTGAGGAGACCTGGTGGGCCTGAAGGCTTAGCCAAGTTAAGTCTGGGTCCATAGGATCAAGGAATCAAGAAAAGATGAGAAAGTTTGGTCTGTAGGCTTGAACTTCCCCTGAAATGCTCTGTACCTCCTCTGCTGGATAATGTTTTGGGGTCTCCATACTGGAGAAGGTTTAAAATTGAGAGTTGGACAGACACAGAAGGGTGGGGGTTGGGGCCTAAATCCAAGAATTATTTGGGTTATGACTTATGAACCAGACTTTGTAAAACAGCCAGGGAACCTAGTGTGCTAAGTGTCGTAAATCCCATTGTCTGACCTGACATGCATGTCTGTCAGGATATTTTGAGGTCACATCACCTGAAATGTTTCCACATCATGGGAGCATCACTCAAAATGGTTGACAACAGAGCATCAGTTAGTGAGATGGAACGCTTGAATGGTGCAGTAATGACAGGGTGACCATCTTCTGGCTTTTTGCGTTTTCAGAATGTGGCAGTGACTCCTGTTTTTCTCCATATCTCCAGGATAGCCGTTCTGAACATGAGCGCCAGTATTTATTCAGTCAAGCTCATGGTCTTGCTGAGAATACAGAATTAATTAAATCTCCCAGGTAAAAGATCTGATGTTTTTCTACAAAAGTTGCAGTAATTTGTTTGGGTTATGTTCAGGGTAGTAAGCAGGCATATTCTTCAAAAATCTTTAGTATTAATATTGCTATCCATGTTAGAAGTTGAATTGTTTAAAAAACATAGAAGCAAACTAACCTTCAACTTAGGTTGCTTTCTGTGTTTCCATGTACCCTGAGATTAAAACAAGTTGTTTTCACTTGGGATTGTAGCCTTGTACGTGTTATCATCACCTGGCATTATTGTGACTGCAAGTACTGTAAAGAAAGAGCAAAACAAGAGCTCCTTCTGATTAAAGTAGATGAAAACCCTGAAGCCAACAGCTCCCACTGTTAGCAACTCTTATAAAACTTACTTTTGCAATTTGTAAGAGACACCTGAAAGTACTTGAAACTAGTTCATTGTTGTTTCTTACTGACTGCAGGTATGTAGGAATCTTCCCGTGGTGCAGTCAGTAAAAATACTTCTGTGTAAACTGATACAACCATGGCCCAAGTAACAGGAAAGTTGCAGACTGCCTCTCTGTTTAATAGTGTCAGTGTGTTTTTCTTAACATTTAACATCTCAGTGGAGCAGTGCTAGATGTTTTGAGAAGTCTTTTGGATTTTATTCATTCTGCATGGATACTGGTGATTACATGGGTAGAAATGACTTCGGTTGTTGCTGATTTGACTTTCTACACAGCTTCACATGACCCTGCTCAGTGCTGTCAGAGCACCTGTGTTTAATGTATTTACTCTTGCAGTTCCTCTGTTTGGATGAGGAGTACATAAGAGCTAGGATTCTGACTCCCATTTACTGCAATATAATTGTACTTAAACTTGGGAGGTCAAGACAAACATTTTAATGATGTGTTTTCTTTTCTTTCAGTGAATATTTAATGATGCTGATGCCTCCAAGTGTAGAGGAAGAGAAGTAAGTGTTTGTTCAGAGTGTTCAACATTGATATTGTCTGAATGCTTTTTCGTAAGCTACAACTCTGCTTGTTTATTTGCAGTGACAAACCAGTGGCTCCGAGCAATGTGCTTTCTATGGCCCAGCTGAGAACTTTACCCCTTGCTGATCAGATTAAGATCCTGATGAAGAATGGTTTGTCACTTTTGTAATCCATTTGCACTTACTTGGTGAATTCTAATTGCCTCAGATAAAATACCTTACCTGATTGTTCCCTGCCAGGCAGAGTGTCTGGCTTTCTGATTCTGTGAAGCATTTGAAAGCTGAAGAGTTGCTTGAGAAGACTGACCGTGTTTTTTGGGGAACAGAAGAGCAGTAACAGCAAAACTGATAGCTGCTCTGTCTCTTAGAATATTTTTCAATTTGATGATAGCTTTCGGGGTACATTTATTTCTGCAGTTACCTCCTGGAACGTGGAGTCTGAGTATGATTTGCAAGAGGAAGGTTAATGCAACAAGCTGCGAGTCTGAGTATGATTTGCAAGAGGAAGGTTAATGCAACAAGCTGCACTTTGGCATTTTCTTTTCATAGTTGCCAGTAATACGCATTTCTTGATTGTCCTCTAAGAGTTTTATTCTGTCTCTTCAGAGTTACCATCTGATGAGAGCAAATCCTGAGGACATTGGCTTAGGAGCTTCCTATCTTGTCAGGTGTCTCCGTTTACAAATATTGCCAAAGACATAGACAAAGACATATTGACATATACTGACAAAGTATATTGACATATACTGACAATATTGACAAAGACATTTTTTGTTGTGGGGGGGGGAGGAGGGGAGGGGTGGTTGTTATACATGCATTAGTTTGGGACCGATTAAGCTAATGAACTTTGTTGCAACATGAACAGATATTTTTGGAACATTTGCTGACTACAATGAAGGGGGTGTTCTAGAATTTAGTTTTTGATATTTTTCATAAGATACATCTGTGACCTAGAATTTGAGCATAAGCATAAATCATAATATCCTAGAGTTATAAATCTGTCTGCATTGTGTATTGAGGAAGCCCTTAATCTGATGTGTGATTTGCCTTTCAGTGAAGGTCATGCCATTTGCAAATCTGATGAGTTTGCTAGGCTCTGGGACTGACTCTACGGCAGTTCTCCGCTGTATACAGCAGGTGGCAATGCTGGTCCAGGGAAACTGGGTGGTGAAGAGGTATGGCTTGTCTTTGTTACTGGGATGTGTCTTTCTGCTGTAAGGAGAGAAACAGAACAATAGATTTTATATAGGCATCTTCATTGTGTCCCAAAGTAGCCATGTTCTAAACTTACAGTGCTGTAAAATCTTGATTTATTATGTTGTGCTTTGTTCTGTGGTTAGATATTAAAAATTCAATGGCTGGTGCTAGATAACAGTACTGCAGTCCCTAGCCCCATAAAATAATGGGTGAGACGTGATGTAATCTGTATTTGGATTTGAGTTATGTCAGGTTTTCGGTGTTGTCTTTGCTCATATTCTTTTGTGATAGGACAGTCCTGAATCTTTCCAGGGATTAATGTCAAATATAAACACAGAAAACTAAACCAATTTCAACTATAATATTTCTTAGATAAATTCAGTCAGAGATCTTTGTGCAGTCACCTTGCTGTTCATCAGTGGGTGCTGATCTTGTCAGCTGAAAGCATTGCCTGCCTTACAGAGGGTAGTTTTACCTGTGGTAAAATGGCATTACCTGCCATAAGTCATGTGGGATGCTGTCTGTACTGCCTGACACAGATACTGGATCATCCTCCTGTTTATTAGGTTAATGCATCCCACTGGGAGTTGAAGTCTGAAGAGCAGTGTCATTTATTTTTTATTTTTTTTAACCTGGGTGGAGCACTGCGTGCAGAGAATTACAGGCTGTGGAATAGCTCTCTGTGCTGAGTGGCACCAGTTACCAGTCCCAGTCTGTTAGCAGGGTGTCTCAGCTATTGTGATATGGGCCTGCATTAGCAGTATTAAGGGTTTCAGTCCCTGCTGTCCCTCCAGCCATTCCAGAAGGAAGCTGGGTGCAAATTAAGACAAGGTTTTAGCACTCTGATTGTTTTTGTGTTGTAACTAATTCTTTGCTATTTGTCTGAGGAGCCTGCATGTATCTCTAGTAGATGTAGCCTGTTTGGGATGGTTAAACACACAGCAGCGCCCACACACACCCCAGAGCTTTAAGTGGAGAGGCAGCCCATTTCTGTAGCCTGAGTAGGATCAGGATCATGAACCTAGGATGCCTTGAGGCTTTAGAGACCATGGAAATGAATATCATCCAGTTGGTTTTACAAGCAGATAAGGACACAAGGGTGGTGTTCGTCCTCAGGCTGGTTGGTTTGAGCATGAGATCTCATAGCACTGTTCTCTTTCATCCTTGATTATGGGGAAGGAGATCTAAAACAAAGCAAAAAAAAAACACTTCATTCTCACAGATCAGCATTTTGGCTAAATGCTTCATTTACGTCTGCATACCAGGTTAGCCTAAGCATTTCTTAGGCTCACATTGGTCTTGTTTACACCAATCCAAGGGAGGATAGGCTTTGCAAGAACAAAGCAGAGCTTGTACCTGTGTTGCACGCATCTGCTAGTCACAAGGCTGGGCTTTGCTGGTGTAAGCCCTTTTTGTACTAATGTAATTGCAGTGGGGTAATTACGCCAATATTAATTCCTTTAATGAAAACGATGCTTTGAATAAAGGTATAATTTAACTGCAGAACAGGGAGCACACGTTTGTTATGTTAATCTTTGCCAATGCCATTTTTTGGACTACCCAGTAACTAATTTATCTTTCTTTTTAATTAACAGTGATGTCCTCTACCCAAAAGATACTTCTAGTCCACATAGTGGAGTCCCTGCAGAAGTGCTTTGTAGAGGGAGAGACTTTGTTGTAAGTACAAAAGAGTTTGTTGTTTCTAAAGGAGAACACAGGTGAGGTTTGCCTAAGAGCTATGGCATTGCAAAACTTGGCTGTTCTACTGCAACAAGATGTTTCTTCCACAGAAATTATTTGTACTTTAATCCTTATGGTGGTGTTACAAGTCTGCCATGGGAGAGTTGGTGTGGATTGACATTGTGGCTGTCTGGTAGGTTCAGATTGCTAGTCACTAACAGTATGTGATATGCATCACTTTCTAATAAATGTTATAGAGCCACTGTCACCCAAGCCCCACGATGTGGGGCTTACAGAGAAGCCAGGACTGGATAATGAAGGGCTTGTTTCCCCTGATACATTTTCGTGGGCTCCGGACCATGAGGTCTCAGGAGGGCAGTGTGGGTAAGCCTTATGCTCCCTGAGCAGGCACTGTTGGCCTTTAAAAGGGACTTTATTCCCGGGAGTTGCTAATCAGTGAAAGGACTTTGTTCCCAGGCACCTTCTATGAGCAGTGGCTGCACATGGAAGTTGAAATGAATACAGGTCTTGTAAACACGTAACCACAGCAAAGAGGAACAACCTCTGCATTGTGTTAATTCTTTCCGCAGTTAGTGAAAAGAAAGTTCCTAAGTGGTTCCGAAGTTCATAGTCAGTTTATGGCTTCCACCCCATCAAAAAAAAAGCTAAGTGCACCGCTCTCGTTTTTTTCAGGTAGACCTGACTGTTCCCTTTGTTTGCAAAGTTTGTTTGTAAGATTTAACTGATAGGGGCACGCTGTGCAGGAGATCTTAAGGATATTACAGTTCTAGTGTAAGATAAAACTGATGGTGATTGAAACTGACTTCTCATTGTGTCTTGATGTCTGCCCAGGACACTGCCATATGGAGACCTGGAATCAGTTGTGACCCAGTGACATTACTCTTTAGGGTACAGCAGATTAGGTGACACGTCATGTGTAAAGTTCTAGGGACCAGCAATTATTATTGTTCTTGGTTAAGTAAGTGGTAGTGTTTGGCAATTAAAATGTAAAGATAAATTGTTTTCATTTAAAATGTCAAATATACCTGGTGTGAGAAATTGATCTGTGTTGATCTTAAAAGGCAAGTAATTTTCTGAATTGCTCTGCAACAGGCAAAAGATTAAGATGTTGGAAAATAACATCAATTTTTCTGGCTTTCAGACAAAATGAAATGTTTTATTCATAAGGCTCAGGAATACTATGTAATGTTACCTGTGGAGAAAACAGGTCTTCCAGCTTAAAAAGTGAACTTTCTTTTCCTGTACATATTTGTGTAGAGTAATTTATAAGATTAAAAAATATTTTACTCTTATTTTAAATATTTTAAAAGGCTAGTAGTTACTTTAGTGTTAAACTGTTCCGGACTACACTTTGAGGGAGAGAAGGTAATTTGTGTCTTTCCTGAAAGCTTCCGTTTTTTTTTTTTTGTCTCAGCTTCTCACATAATTTCAGAGAACATGAGAACAGTTGAGGGTAAGGTGTCTCATGAGGACTGGCTGCCTCAGAGTTGTGTACAGGGGGAGATGACAGATCTGTTTCCTTTGGACAGCAGCTTCTTGTGCTTCAAAACAGAAGTGCCCTGTGCCCTAAAGTGACTGGTGATTTTGTGTGTTTGTGGGCAGAGAGAAGCTGAATCAGAGAGAAGGATCCATGTGTGACGTGGAAGGGCAGGGAGAAGCTGGCAGTAATGAGATTTTGAATTCTTAACAACATTATTAATACACACATACTAAGGTTGTAGTCTATTTAAATGGAGACAGGAAGAAATCAAAGGTCATTTTCAGGCAGTGGCAGTTCTGCCCGAATCCTCAAGTATCCTGCTAGCCTGTTCTCAGTGTGTTAGACCTTGGGAGCTGCTCAGCAGAGCAGCTGGCTTTTCCATTAACCAGAGACACACATGTGAGTGAAAGGCCATCTTGGCACACCTGTGACTGTGGTGTGCATTGAAGAAGGCAGCAGACACTTTTGAGGAGTTTGTCTGCTGCAGCCTTCGACAGGCACTGCATCCATAGTAGTGGATGAAGGGTTTCTTTAGGTTGATGAGTACCTGTGCTAAAGCTGAGTCTGAGGTGTGGATTCTGGAGACCCAGCATCACTGCAGTAGGTTTTCTTTTAGAAGTGAAGTGAAGTGAAGTCTTGAGTTCAAAAGATTCTTCACAGCTTTTGTAGTCAAAGATTCACCAAGGCAAACCATGAACTCTCAAAGCTTTTAATATTGTTTTCATGGCCATTTGAGGAAGGAATAAGGTCATAAAGTGTTTTCCCACTACCTGTATTGAGCATTGCCTGCTTCCCTTTTTCTGGTAACATTATTCAACAGTGTTGTTACTATGACTTCAGTAAGGAAACTCCTAAATATAGCTACTAGGGTTTCTCCTTTGTTTCCTCTTAGATGTGGAAGTTCACCCAGGGCCGCTGGGTTGTGCGAAAGGAAGTGGCAGCAGTTACAAAAGTGAGTGACTTTTTCTTTCTAAATCAGAAATGGGTGGTAAGTGTTGGGCATTCTTTGCAAGTGCTGCTGCAAGACTTTTCTTTTGGATTTGCTGTGCCTGCATTACTGCTGACTTGCAGTGTTGCTACCCAAGGCATGGCTTCACTTTGGAATAGGTACAGATACTCTTTATAGAAACATTTCAAGCAGCTCCCACGGTTACCACAGTTCCACAGGATGCAACTGTCTTGCTAGAACAACTCAGGCCCCTGAATATTCTGCTAAAACTGGTACATGAATGAGAAACGTAATGTAAAGAGGGAGGAAAAAAAAGCATTTCCTTAAAGTGCAATTAAATGACAAAACATGCGGCAGCTTATGCACAGACGGGCTACTTTTGGAATGTTAGATCCAGTGCTTCTTAAAAGCTATGCATGTATAGATGCAGCATGTCTGACCTGGAGCTCTAAAATTAGATTAGAATTGTAGAATATGTTTCTCTTCACAATGATGAATCTTTTCATCTCAGTTGGGAAACTCCCTTTTCTTTACAAAACATGCCACGAGCTATTTGACTCTCAGATGATTAATCACCACTGCTCTCTGAAGTGCAGTGCCTTTAACGTTGTGTGAAAGTGCTGGTGCTGCAGAGGATAACTATCTTCCACTTACCTGGGCGTGTGTTTGTGAAGGTGCCCCACGTACACAGAGTCAGTCCAACTCCACCTGTCTCATGGAGCAATACTCAGCGTTGCACGGCTGCCGATGTCCGATGTAAACTGACTTCCATCTTTTTTTTCTTTTTCTTATAGCTTTGCCCAGAAGATGTGAAAGACTTCCTAGAGCACATGTCTGTGGCAAGAATAAACAAAGGTTGGGAGTTCATGCTCCCTTATGATGAAGACTTTGTTAAGAAGCATCCAGATATAGTTCAGAGGCAACATATGCTGTGGATGGGCATTCAGGCCAAGTAAATTACTTGCTTTATTTTGGGGAATAAGCTAGAAATGGAGAACTCTCTAGCACAAAGTTTCTGTAGACATTGATAAATAATGAGATCTGCATTGCTTCTGAGATACACCTCTCACAGTCACCAGGGGTGGGGAGGGAAAGACATCCCCAAATCATTCAAGTCATTCATTCCTGGTGGCTCCCTGAAGATCAGCTTTTCAGAAATGAAGTGTTCTGGCTAATGGCTAGAGCCGATGTGGCTGCATGCAAGCATAACAACAGAAGCTCTATTGGTGTATTTTTCTTTGTTTTTCAGATTAGAAAAGGTCTATAATCTCTTAAAGGAACACTTGACACCAAAGAAACAAGAGACACAATCAGGTAAATAGATTTGTGTTTGGATTGTCTTGAAGCAAGGGCATATCTCTGTATTTCTGGGTGTAGTGGTTTGGAGTGTCTGTTTTTGAATGTGGTGGGGACTGGTGGTGTTTTGTTTCTTTTTTTTTTCTTTCTTGTGATTTCCCCTGTATTAGTTAAAAACATCTTGGTCTTCGCTAATATCTTCACTAACTAATCCTGGGGTTTACACGCTGTAGTAGAGCAGGGATGATTCCTTGACACCGGGGACTCTGTATCTGATAGTGTAAAATCAGCTGAAGTCAGCTGGTTCTGTTAACCACTTCCTCACTTACGGCAGCATGTATGCTCTAGGGATGTAAGCAGCTCCTGAAGAGAGGACAGGACCATTACACAATTAATTCTCACCTCTCTGTTTTTTATTATTATTTATTTATTTCCCCTGATTTGCACTGGGCTGTCTGTGGTGTGGTTGAGGGCTGAGCAGTTAATAAAGAATGTGTTTGTCAGGGGGCTGTAAGGAGGTGTGAAGATCTTTTTTTTGACGTTCCCCCCACACCCTCCCATGGATGCCAGTAAGGATATTAAGGTAGCTGTGCCACAGTCCTAAAAGATTTTGAAAACTTGAGATTGCAAAGAGTTTTAACTAGGCATTTGGCTCACTGCCAGACACTGGAGCCAGTGAAGAGTGTAAGCAGAACTGACAAACGTGCACGGGAATCCATCTCAATACCCTGTATCTGATCTGCTTGGAAGGATTAGGTGTTCGGTTATTCGGAGAGGATTAGTGGGCCTATCAGAAGAGAAGATAACAGCATGTGTGCTGTGTGGGCTTTTGCCTTAAATACAGCACTCCTTCCTGTGGGATTGGGACTGGATTCCTCTTTTCTCAACACGCCTTTTCAGTTTTGGATTGCTGGGTGTGGAGAGGACACCAGAAGAGGTGCCAGGATTGCATGGGAAAGGACACCCTCCTGTGCATTTCCCCTCATGACTGTGTATTGATACTTAGCAGAGGGTCTCAGACTTCCATACTGTGCACCTCATGCTAAAAAAGTGTTCAGATTCACTGTTAACCCCTGCAGTATACTTGTTCTACCTATAGGACATCTTTGTGCTGACTGTGGCAGTTGCTGCAGTGAGCCCAACCAGCCTCTGCATACTCGTTTTTTTCTTTTTTTGAAGTTGTCAGGTAAAGAAGTACTTGGGTCACAAGTAAAGATATGTAAGTAATCTGTATCTTGGTTTCCTGATTTGTGCAAAAGGCCCTAGTGGCTGAACAAATACACTTTCTCCTTGCTGCAGGTTCCTTCTACAACTGGTTGGCTTACAGTTACTGACATGTTTTTTTTTTAAGGTTAAAAAAATAAAAAGTAAAATCTAATGCACAAACCATGGTTATGCCTTAGATTTTACAAGTAGAAATTGTTTCCTGGCTTTATTTTACTACAAGCCTTTCAAGAAACATCCTGCAAGGCTGGAGTCCAGGTTGTGGTGAATTTTATGGTGCCTTTTGTTCCTCGCTAGGTCATCCGTTGGTGGTTTCTGGGGAGCAAAGAGTCAACATGGCTAAAGCGAGAGTCAAGCAGAACTACGGGCAGCTGGAGAAGGAGTTCCAGAAGCAAAAGGCAGAGCTGAAATCAAACGACGCTTCAGCTAAGATGGATATCTCCAATATCCGCATCAAAGAGGAGCCTGTGAGTGATGAGGAGCCCATGGACACCTTGGCTTATGAGGGCATGAACAACGGCGTTGTCAACGGCCTCCACGCCGAGGAGGACTCCATGGACACCTTGAACGGCCACTTGCCTGGAGGCTGCGGTGACCGGGTGGCCCAGGAACTGAAGGCGTTTGTGTCCTCAACGTTTAAGAAACAATTTGTACTCACCCTGAGTGAGCTGAAACGGTTGTTTAACCTTCACTTAGCCAGTCTGCCTCCAGGACACACGTTGTTCAGTGGCATTTCAGACAAAATGTTACAGGACATGGTGCTGGACACTGGCTGCAAACAAATTTTGGTGCCTGTAAGTATTATTTTTTTTTTTTCCTCTGGTGTTTAGGGAGGAGGGATGGGGGCCAGTTAAATGTCTGAGCTGTGAAATGTTTGTCTTGGGCTGGACTGGAAGAAAGATGTCCTCTGAGTAAGCATCCAATACTGGATCTGTTGAAACTGCCGGAGGTTTGTCTGAGGTCCTGCTTCTGGCAGGCTCTGCTTTCTCTGCTGCGGGGTAATGCTCGCAGCGCAGTTGGCTCTGGGGCTTTTCCCACCTCCGAGGTGTGGGGCTGCAGTGACTCAGGGTCTCATTGCTCCTGTTTCAGTAACACGACCTAGGGCAGTCCTGGATCTCTTCCCACCAGCTTTCTGCGAGTTGCACAAGCTCCTGACAGGGATGCTGCTGGGGAGGAGAGGTGGTGGTTGTTGCCTGGCCCAGCGGGGCACAGCCAGCAGAGCCCTCTGGGAAGCGCCAAACCCTATCTCCAGCAGGTTTCTTGGGCCAGTCCTTTTCCTCCAGGATTGTTCAGAGATGTCTTTGTTTGTTTGTCTGTGTAGAAATGACATGTGTGATTGCGTGAGTCACAGCAACCGTTGTGTGACAGCAGATTGCTTAGGAAGGAAAAAGTAATTTGGCATCGTGGGAAATAGCCTAAAAGGAAAATAATTTTACGAGTCATCTGGCAGTGCTGATTGTTTTGCAACCAGAAAGAGCTCGGGAGTCGGCTGCCTTTGGTGAGAGAGAAGAGACGTGTGAACTGCTTGAGAGAGCAGGCGAGGCAGAAAGAGCAGGGAGCAGGCAGCCTGATGAGAGAGCCTGGAGCATGGGAGTTGGGAGCCAGCTCAGGAATAAGGAGGCAGAAATAACATGTTCAATCGTGTGCAGAGTGCGTGTTGTGGCACCGGGGAACCTCGTAACAGACATGAGGTGCCACAAGGGAGGCCACCGAGCTTGGTACTTTCTGCTTTCTCTCCTGACAGCTTCCAAGTCCTGGGGTAATGCTGGGCTGGCGCTGCCTCCTGCTGCTGGAGAGACTCTCCTTTGTACACAGTATAGGATGTGCGTTCGCTGTGCTGGTGGCAAATAGCTGAGGTCATTACTGCTGTCTTAATTGGAACTGGGACTGCTTTGCTTTGGAAATGCTGGGAATTTGGGAATGAGTTCATCCCGTCTTCGCTTAAAGGCTGCGAGGAGTGAAAGTGGGATAGGTTCTGCTTTTCAAAAGACAACCTAAATAAAATCCTCCTGAGCACAGGTGGTTGGGAACTTTCTGTCTGGGAAGTCCTGTCACAGGAGCCCCGCAGAGGTGTGGAGATGGCACTGGAAGGTCTCTTGCTGGAGGTCTGCTGTTAGTTTTACTTCTGCTTACCCAAAACTTGAGATCTTCTACAGGAGCCTGCACAAGCCTGTACTGTTATCAGCCATGTAAATTGTTAGCCCCCAAGCCTCCAGCTCATGCTCCAGGGAGGTGGCAGAGGTGCCTGGGCTGGTTTTACCCTTTGCATGGGCTCATATGTTTCAGTATCTCTTGATCATTCCCCTGGACGATTTTGTTTGAACCCACCGAGGCTGCCTGAGCTCAGTGGAAGCCTGGAGGGTTGTTTAGCCTGGGATTTCGTAGTTAGTTGCTCATTAGTTTTCTGTAATTGAAACGGCTTTGGTGATAAAAATCAATGATCTGAGGTAATTAAAGTGATGTTCTGTGGGGGGTGAAGACACTTTTGACTTGCACATTGCCCTATTATGGAAAACGTGTTGCTGGAAACAACAATAGAAACCTAGGCAGTGGAATGCCGGCTTTATTTACAAAGCTGACCTGCTGCACCTGGGGCACAAGATAAATAGTATTTGTGGGGAGCCAGGAGAGGTGCCAGGCCATCTGTAAGTGAGGCCGGGAAGATGCCTGCAGGGTGCTGTGTTTGCCTGTGCTTTGTAGCATCCTCGGCCAGGAGGGACGAGCAGGTCTGGAAAGCGAATCCCAGGCAGGCAGATGCTCCCCGAGCACTGAGGGGGAGCGGGTACGCAGCGGTGGCTGGTTCCTGCTGGCTCCCTTCCCCACTCCGTGGCGTGGCCAGGCTCTGCCCAGACCTGGGAGCTATTTTGGAGCAATCGGGAAATGATGTCAGCATGGCTTCCTCCTGGCTGGGGTAGCAGGAGGGGTGCCTGTGTGTGCTGCCCCGCTCTTACAGGGAGCAGGGCCGCATCACCCCGAGGGCAAAGCACAGCAGTTTGCCTCTAAGGTTGTTTCGGCAGATGAGTTTTTCTGGCAGCGTCAGCCCCCTGCAGACTGGTGTAGCAGGAACACGGGGCTGTCTGGCAGAGGCTATTTTTAGGACATGCTCAGTGCTCCAGCTAGATGCATCCCAAAGCCAAGGGCTCCTCCCCAACAGCTTCCCTTGTAACGTGGCAGCCCTGGGACACGGGCAGCAAGTTGTCCAAAAACTCTGCGATGGCTCTGGGGGCTCACAGCAGGAAGGGCACGGGGTAAATGTTATAAAGAAGGGCTTTAAGGCAGTGGAGAGCTGTTTCAAGGTGAGACTGTAGAGGCTAAGATAATGAATATGGCAGAGAGCGTGTATGGGAGGGCAGGACAGCTGGACAGAGCTGTATGTCTCTCTGAGGAGCCTTTGGTGGCATTTCCGTCCCCTGAGGACCAGAAGTGACAGCAGCAAGCAAGCAGGGAGCTGCTGGCACCAGTCTGTGCAGCAGTTTACGGAGTGAGGCTGGGCAAGGGGAGGAGGTTCTGTGTTTTTTCCCAAATAAGTATTGTGTTGCTTTGGAGGCAGTTTCCTTGCTGAATGGCCAGAGAAGTGCAGCCATGTTCCGGCGTGGCTGAGGCAGGAGTTTGCACTGGTGGCTTTCCCAGAGCGAGGCAGCGCGTAGCTCAGTGCTTGTGCTGCCCTGCAGTTTGCTTCTCCTGCTGCAGCTATCAGGAGAGAGGCTGAAGGGTTTGATTTTATCTGTGCTGAAAGCATACAAGAGGTTGTACTCCTCAATACATGGCATGTCCATATGAGAAGAGAAGTGTGTCAGGTGTTATGAGCCTAATAAACCTGAGTCCTGCCTCTGAACCAAGTAGGAAACTGTGTTATATTCCAGCTGTTTGGGCCAACGTGGGAGCTAAAGCTGCTAATCCCGCTGGACAAAATGCTTCTCCTCTGCAGTAAGATCAGAGGCATTGTGTGAAAGGAGAGGCTGATCTTTCATTCTGTGATGCACGAGTCTCTTGGCGTGGTGTGGGAGAGGCTGGGAAGAAAGGTGTGTTTTGTACAAGCAGCCAGGATTGAGGAATACTGGAACAATCAGGATGGGCTTGTTAGCTTTTCTAAGATGATTGATTGAGGTCGTCTGGGCGGTTAGCAAGGAATAAATTGTTAGTGACAGACAGGAAGAGACATGTCAGGAGTGAAGGCATATTCCAGCATTGCTTGCTAGTTAGTGTTCCAAGGGGAGATGATAAGGCAAATGGACGGTATTCTGTTTTTTTTTTAGGAGTTTGGAGCATGGAGGAGAGGCAGTTGTATTCCTCCTGTGTGCAGGGGCATGAGGCCTCTGCTTCAGAAAAAACGAATGGTGTTTCCTTAGCTTGGCATATGGGGGGAAAAAAAATAACACTTCATTTTTGGAGCCTGAAATGAACAGGTGTCTGGTTCACTCTCCATTGGTGTTCAGTCTTCAGGAGTCCTGTAGTGTGTCTCAGAGCAGAGATCACAAATGCAGCAGAAGCACAGTGCTTGTCAGTCATACCAACCTGGGAGCAGTGAAGCAGATACATCCAGGTTAGAGTCTGAATGTCTGAAACTGGCCACTGGAGACTTAAAAATCTCCAGAAAGACCCTGCAGTGCGCTTGATGCTCAGTTGAATAATGCTTTGGGTGTTCTGGAAACAATGCATCTGACAGGAAAAGCCTATACGTCTTGCAGTGAAATACTGGCTGAGGTGCAAGCCTTAGCACTGCTGTTCTGGCACTTGGTGGTTGTCCTCTCTCCAACAGGAAACTGTGCCCATGCCCCCCATTCAGGGGGTCCAGAGTGCCCAGCAGCCCCAGTTTAAAGCTCTGAAATGGTTGGTGGTGTGCCTGTCACCCTGCTGAGGATTACCCCAATGTGACCAGAAGCATCAGTCAGACATCACTTGGACATACTAAGGCACAGATCAGGATGCTGGAGTGCTCGTCCTATTCTCTAGGCCATAATTACCCCCTCGTTCAGGGTCTGTGTGCTGCAGGATGGATTACATGTGGCTTGTGTTCCTTGGCTGCGGGATGGATGTGCCTGTGCAGGCATGGGGGCTACCGGAGGGAAGTTACTGCTTTGAGTGTGGGGTGGGAGAGGAGCCTGTGTTGTTTCAGCAATTCTCATTACGTGGCCACAACGTTTTTGACTCACTGATGGGTGTCAAGGGATACTGTATCGTAGAATCATTAAGCAGAACTCATTAAATAGGTAGTTATTTTTAACAGCCTCTTGTTCTCAGTTTCCTCCACAGACTGCTGCTTCACCAGATGAACTAAAGGTTTATGCACTTTGGGAAGCCGGTGACACTTATGATCAGGTAAAGGCAAAAAACAGTGACCCTTCCAAATACATGGTTAGTGAGCATTTGGCAGCGACTGAATTTGTGTTTCCTGAAGTGGTACAGCAGGTAGGTTTTTTTACCCTTTCCCTAAGGAAGTCTCCAGTTTTCAGTACCACTGAAAACTCTCCAGCTGAGAGGAAGCTCTCAGATCGCAGGTTGATCGTCACTGTGTCAAGACCAAGTGGTGTGGACAGAACCATTTTATGTTGGTAATTTGTGTTAGTAACTAACTTAACTCAGTGGAATGCAAATAATGCTGAACCTGGGAAGAGAAAGGATTCTAGAATGTGGGCCTTACACCGGGATCCAGTCCAATTTTCTTTTTTTTTTTTTGTTGATGGTAACACATTAACCAGTGATTATATAATGCTGATACCTGGTGTATCTGTTTATATTTAGAATAGGAAATGATTACAGCATGTGTGAGCATCTCTTGAGTTTTAATTGATACCAGAGTAAATGAAGTGGAAGGAAAGGCAGCCTAACAAAGTATAGATGGATAATATAATTGCTGTTTCTGTGACCTAAGTAAGTGTTTATAGGGAAATCTTATACATTGTTCTAGAGAAAAAGCAGTATCCAGCCTTCTGGCTGGAGTTGACTACGAGTTACATGAGAAGCATTGAGAGGAGTAAGTCAAAGCTCCTTCTTCAACATGCTTTGTGCCTTTGGAGGTGCCACAGGTCACAGGATAGGTGCAGATCCTGTGACAGACAGGGCAGAGATGGGGTCTGGAGAGATCACTGTAGTGCCCTAAGAAAATAGGAGCAGACCTAATAGACAGCAGATATAAATGGGACGGAATAAAGTTTCAAGATTATGAAGCAAGAATCCTCTAATGCAGTTCAGTGAATGCTTTGTACAGACTAATGCACGTGCAGTTTTGTTGTAGAGAAAGCTAAAAATGTTTGTTCCCTTTATATTAATTATATTTTTTCTTCTGAAGCATCGCCAAGTTTTGCTTGAAATCTTTTCGAAAAATTATCGAGTGCGCAGAAATGTCATTCAGAATCAGTTGAGTCAAGAATGTGGAGAAGACGTAAACAAGCAGGAGGTGGATAGAGTGTTAAAGGTAAGTTTCTATTCAGCTGTGGGTTTGATCCAATTAATGCATGAATTTTTAATGCTTTGGTTTGACCAGGGGATATTTTACCTTGAGCTGACAAGTGAACGTGATGCTATAACAATTGCTGTTGGAATGTGGACAGAGCCTATTTCTCAGCCTGTTTTCTTAAAACTAACACTTGTCTCATTCTACCTTCTTTCCCTTTGAAGAGTAGTGATTGTGACTTCCATGTTGTTTGGCATTATTGCAGCAAATCCTTATTTAAGAAACATCAGAGTTATTTTTAACATCAGAGTTATTTTTTTTTTAAATGCACTGGAATGTTAAATAATGTGGAGTTAAACATTAAGGTGGTGGGAGTGTTCAGTGCAGTGTTCTAAGCATACCAGCTGCCTGCTGTTGGTTAATGCTGAAGAACACAAGTGCCATCTATTCAGAAGGAAATGCATTTCATTCTATAGTAGGACTTAGAGTAGTGCAGAGAGCAAAACCATAGCCAAAATAAGCATACAGAGTACTAGGTAACACATTTCGTAGAGAATGTTTATTTGAAACCTTTCATCTCTGTCTTTGAAGATGAGCCATTTACTTTCTAAAGAAGCTTAAGGTATACAGACCGCACAGGCCATGATTGACAAACCTTAAAAGTGATGCAGGGTGGCTAAGCAGAAGGCTGCCAACTAGTGTGATGCTTTAATCACTGTTGCTGGGCCTTTCCTCACCATCACCCACTTCAGTAAGTCAAGTGTTGAAGTACTTTATTACGTTGGGATCTGTAAGCAGAATAATAGCATGTATGAAAAATTACAGATCTGTTGCTGTGATAGTAAGCAAACTGGTCTTGCTTGAAAGAACCTGGTCTTAGTATTAAAATAAGCTCAGACATTTCTGCCTGCTAATCAAGACGGTATTTCATGTGGCTTGCCTCTCCTGGAAGGTTTGTCAAGCAACTAGATGAGCTCTGCTATCAGCTCTCCCAAAACATCTAGACAATGTACTGGCATTAGTTTTCACAATGATATTGCTAATTAACCAATAATCTATTTTGGGGAAAAAAATGCTTTCCCTCAACAAACTGGGTACTGTTTATATAAACATAAGTTGTCATGCAACCAGCTTTGTGCTGTGTCAGACTTATTTGTTTTCAGTACATTTGTTACAGAAGCATTTGAATTTCTTTGTTTCTGAAATGAATGTTGAAAGTATGATTTAATGAAACAGGAAGCTTTTTTGACTTCTTTAAACCATGAGAGGCTGGATTCCACTTTGAATGAAATTGGTTTCGTTGACTCCTATTTCCCTAGCTTCATGTGCTCCTTTTTTTTTTTTTCTAATACCCATCAGAAGCAACAGACAGGGTTTGTATTTCTGCGTCTGCAGATCAAGACTGCAAACCCTCTCTCTAGCCTCTGCACTTAATTTCTTATTTGTAGAGTGTTTTTCTTTAAATCCCAAGAATTAAGATCTTTTTTTTTCCATTTAAGTTCCACAGTATCCATTCTGTAGCAGTTCTTAAGTTGTGTTGAATTACCTAAATGGGAGGGCAGAAGCAGAAGAAAGAGAAGCTATTAGCTTAGAACTCAAGAGACTTGGTGTTCATTTAATAGAAATAAGAAAATGAACCACAAGAAAACCCACTTACTGAGCCCCTTTGCTGTGGTGCTTACCAGCTGTAAGCATAGCAGACGTGGTCAGAATACCAAAGTACGGTTCTGAGGTTTGACACTTCAATATCATAGAACATTGCTTCTTGTAAGGCTCCAGCTTTGGTGCTCCCTGTGCACTCCAGCCCTTCCCTCTGCTTGTGTCTTCACCTGAGCTTCAGCCTGTGCCAACCTCTCAGTTCCTCTTTCCTCAGCCTTTCTTAAGTTGGCTTCTGCATGATTCCCTCCATTTCCTCCCCCCAAAAAGCATGGCTTCTTGCTGCCATCACATTGTTTATCCTGCTTGTGCCCTTTCAGCCTTCCCCCCTCTGTGTCTGTCATCTTAATTTAAGTTATATGATCCTCAGGGCAGAGATAACCTGCAGCTCTGCATTCATGGTCTCATTTGTGCTCTGGAGGGACTTACTGATCACATTTACCATCACAAAGCCAGTAATGGTTCCCAAAACAGGCAGGGTACAACTTAACTGTGGTAGTCCCTGAGCCGCATAGCTTAGTGCTGTGGGTGCTGATGGACTTTCCCTTTCCTCCCCAGGACTGCTGTGTGAGCTACGGCGGAATGTGGTATCTTAAAGGGACTGTGCAGTCTTGACAGTGGTGTCAGCAGTTCTGTTACTTCAGATGTTCTCCAGGATGAAAGAGGAAACCTGCGGTGGGCGGCACAGACAGTAATGCCATGGCCTTGGGAGTGTGGGGCAGGATCTGACCTACTTTGGGGCACGTGGGCATTGCAGAAAGACAGTCACTGACATCACAACATACTCACAGATCTGTTTGCATGGCCACCTAGGCGCAGAGAGCAACTAGAAAGACAACATGGGACCCTGTCTGCAGTTTGATTAATCTGGAATTTCTAATGTATTTTGCTTCTCCTTCTCTTTCATTATAATAAAATAAAACCATATACTGACACAGACATGATGGAAAAATCATGGTCTAATATTTTATTTTGTAAGTAATGCCAATAAAATTGTTTACAAACATCCCATTTTTTGTTAAATATCTAGATGCTCAGACATTAGTCTGAGCATTATCATAGCCCTTGCAGCTCTCTTTGTGAAGAGGAGATAGTGATGTTCATGGAAAGGTCAGGGCCGGGGGGTGGGTGACAAAATCTCTGTCTCTAAACTGTGTACTACATAGCAATTGTTGTCACCTGTTGTCTGTGAAATGAACTGGCAAAAGAATTTACACTTGAAACAGATGTGGGACAACTACTGGATTTTGTGTATTGATGTGGGTTTTGTTGGAGGGATTTTTTGCATTATGTGCAAATACAGCAAGGTAAGTGCACCACATAGAAGGCATCCAGCTGTAGTTATCACACTCGGCAACAATGTAAAACCTCTATTTTGTGTAATTTTTTAAAAAATAAAATTTTATCTTGAAGGTCAGCTGTGGCATATTGCTGTACCCTGCCTTGTTTGTCCAGGAAGAAATGGAAACTATCCCTGCTCCTTTTAGAGACCAAAGGCTTACAGTGGAAAGAAAGGTCAGGAATGGTTTTAGTAAACCTTACAGGTAGATAATAAACTATGTCTTAACTTGCTTTACATTATTCTGCTTGCATCATGTTCTTTAGGGGGTGCTTAGAGGTGGCTGTCAAGATGAAAGCCTGTTGCACAAGGTACAGTAACTGAGTTTTTTTTCCTGTTCTAGGTTTATCATTTAAGCCTAACTGCAGTATGAAAAGAAGTACCCTACTGGAAGAGTTTTAGAGCAATGTTACTTTTTACTGATTTTTGTTCACTATAATTTCTATCACATGAGAAGTTCGGGTAGATTCTATTAGCTTCATCTACTTATGCTCAGAAAAGACTCAGTTGTTGACAAAAATAAACAGATTAAGGTAGTTAAGCCAAAGAAGATTGGCCCAAGCTTAACATTTGGCATAGTTACAGCATTTCACACTTCTGTGGAAAACACTTTTAAACTGCTAAAACTACCTGAGTTCATATGCGAGCATAGTTTATTGGCTACTTAAATACAACTTGGCAGCACTTAAGTTCAGCCAGCTTTTGCAGCCTTTGTCCTGTGTGCATCCACATCTTGACACTTACCTAGTATGACCTTGTTGCTGTAGCAGTAACCTGTAGTTGTGTATATAAAGCCTCTCCCTGGGGAAGCCCTAGTATGAGTGAAGTTACAAAAGAAGACAACCTTGGAGTTTATTACAGAATAAGTGTGTTAAACTCTGGCTGTACTGTGATACACTTTAGCAGTGGCACAGGTGGGTAAGGGCAAGTTATAATACAGAAGAATGAAATAGTTACCTGGAAATTTAAGAACATTTTGAGTATTTTTAAAGGCTGAAAAAGTATATAGAATGTGTACTGTTAGAAAACACCATTAAACTACTAAGGGTCATCTATTTAACCAGAAATTCTAAGCTGCTGTTATATAACTGCTGGTCTCACAGGTATGGATCCCCTTTCCCTGAAATGGGGAGCAGTGTCAGCAGGAAAGGGCTTGGACTAACAGCATTACAGCTTTCTCTTTTAAGGTTACTCCTTTCCAGCAGCAGGTCTCTAGATGAGGACCTAACTATTAGGGAAACAGTAACAATATAGTTAACCGAATGGCAGAAGAAAAGCTTTCCTGTCTTTCACCCCTCAAACACCTTTTTTTGAACCCTGACAAATCACCCCAACAAGGAAAGAAATAGAAACCACGTAGTTGCCTCTGGTTTTCTATCCCAGACACACCTATCCATTTCCTTTAAGTGCAATTTATTATTTTTTTTTTTTAGTGCAAATGTAATGGGAACTCTGAGCTATCATGGAAAGATTGCAAGACTAGATAGTGCAGGTGCCATCTGCAGTTTCCTGATTGGCACAGATAGGTAGAATTACTAGTTACACATGTAGCTTGACTGGCTTATTTATTTGCTTAGAAAAATATTCACAACATTCAGATTCCCATTTTTAAATAATTTTAAAGAATGCAACATGTTTTTGAGAAATTCCCACAATATGAATGAAGTCTTAATACTGCAACTGAAGGACAGCTATACACAAGCTTAACAGGGTACATAAGGCAGACAGAACGGTAATAGCAGCTGAACTAGAGCTGAGAAATTGTCAACACGCTTTCAACTGTTTGGTGTATTGCAGCAACTCAGACAAGGCAATAAGTAGGTGGTTCCCAAGAACAGTTGAACAAATTAAGTTATGAGACACTTTATAAGAAGGATGTCGCCTCTCCTGGTGCCCTCTTTCTCCTTAATTGCTTAGCTTTTGTTTTCCATTCTTCACACTTCAAAGCAGTTTTAAAGAACATCTTCATGTTTTGTTTTCCAGAATTTGAAAACCTATGAACGTATTATTAGGGAGTGGAGAAGGAGAGGAAGAACAAGAACATGGGCCCCTGTTTTCAGGAGGATATGTTCTGGCAGTGTTACATCCACCCTGTAGGCAGCATGGAATAGGTCCACTGGAAGCAACAGACGAACCCATATAAGGTTTTACCTGACCTGTCTCCAAAAGCACTGGGAGCCTGTGGTAGGTAGGCTTAAAAGCTATTTCACTATGTCAATGCTACTGCTAAAGTTAAATAGCTAAATTACAACTTTCTATCTTACCAAATACACACATGTATGCACTTTGCAGGCATTCCACCAAAAAAAGAACAGTAGGTCCCAAATAACATACATAATCAATTCACAGTATCTTGCCTTAAGACAAAGTTCCCTATATAAGAAACCATACCTAAAAGCCACACAAACTTTGTCAAATCCTTTCTCAGTAAGAAATTTATACCAACCTGTGGGAGAGCTTAGTGCACATGAGAAGGTGGTATTAACTTAAACCAAGCACAGTGCAAGCTGCTGTGCCTGCTCTCCACCTCCCTGCCAAAGCAAGTTCAGCTAGACTGTTCACTTCGTTCTCAAGACTCAAGGAGAGGCTGCCCATGATACTGGTCAGGGGCTCTGTTTTTGTTCATTTTCTACATCATTTTACATAGTTACAGGGCTAGATCACCACCTGCAAGCAAAGAAAAGCTTATAGCCTGGTTCCTTGTGAGAAGTACTGAACAGATTTCTTAGCTCTGTTAATATGAAGTGGACTAGGGAAACTAGTGGCAATTACTACTCTGGACAGGCATCGTGTAGTATGAAGTAGTGTAGTATTAAGCTATGATGTTTGTTTGCTTTCCAACCACTGGTTTGTGTGACAGTGCTAAACAATATCAAATCTATTGCTACATAGGTACAAGGAGACTGCTAGTCTAGCCAGCTTGTTAACTACATGTCTACAAACCAATTGAAAACATTCATTCTGAGTGCTAAAAGAAACAGTGTAAGGGGTCTTTTGACATTTGTGTAAAGGTTTTCCCCTCTTTGAATAAGAGATTAGTCATCAACAGAAAATGGGTCATCAGCAAGTCCAGTGTTAGGGTTGAGAAGAGAGGGACTTGTACTTAGATCTGTGTTCATCTATTTCTTCCTTCGTTTTTTTGATACAGCTAAAGATCTCCTTGAAGAGTGCTTTATATTCAGGAGGAGCATTTGCAGGAGAGTCACTTAGCTCCACATTTGTGGATTCTTGATTGCTAGCTGAAAGATCATACTGGGCATTTCCCACATTAAGGTCTTTGGAATACTGCTTCAGTGTTTGTACAGCCTTGTGTTTCAAAGAATCTTCATCAATTTGACACTTCTTTAAAAGTTCCTCATACTTCACTTTCAGAGCATTATACTGAGCATCAACTTCATTAAGCACAGAGATTCCTCGCTGCTTCACAGCTTCAGCTCTCCTAATACACGTTTCTTCGTGGCCCCTTAGAATGTCTCCCCCTGCAGCGCTACTTAGGAAAGTTTCGCTACTGCTCCGCTTCAGTGCCTTCTTGTCAAGCTCACATACGTTCAGAAGTCCATCATCTGCTGGGCTCTGACCAAGCTCCCTTTCTAAGGATTCCTTGAATGAAATGAAAAATGATTCTGGCACCAATTTCTCTGCATTATGGAATGTGTTTTCAGACTGAAGTATTTGGCGCATTTCAGCTACTTCCACTTCCAACTCCTCTGCACGAGCCCGATACAAGTCTATATCAGCAAGCCTCTGTTCAAGGTCACAGTTTTCTTTTACCACAAGACTATATTCCTCTTCCATGGTTATCCTCTTCTCTTTTTCTAGGTTAAGTTGGGCTTGCAGAACTGTAACTGCCTTTTTTAAGTTCTCATTTTCTTCTTCTAGAGGACTCAGCTGACTATCCATGGAAGTTATCTTTTCTGCAAACACATGATCATAAACAAAATACCTGCAGAAACAAACACAAAAGTATTATGAAATCTAGGAAATACAGCTGACCCCACCTAAAGTTTTCCTGTCCTAGGTAACTCATGACAGACTTAAACTGAATGCTAACATATCTCAGAATATACATAGCAGTCATTTTGCTAACCTATCAGTCCATTTAATAATCACAAAGGGAGTTTGTAAATACTTCATGTGCCATCAAGCCTTCCCCCTCTAGCAGAATGGCAGCTTTTTAACAGTTTCAAGTTATAGATCAGCTTACTGAATAACTAGGTCTAGAATTTAAGTTTTTAAAAAAATTCATGTATCATGTAATACTTTCTGACCCTTCAGATCTTTTTCCCACAGCTTTCCACTCTTACAACTTGTGTCACTATTGAGTGTGGAAACAAGCTTCAAAAAAGATAAGGCAATTCTGTAGCCACAAGCCTTTGGCAGTTTGAAAGAAGCCACATGCCTATCTTTCGAAATGTCAAGAAATAACACTTGGATACAGAGATTGCTTATTTTGCAGTCCTACTTCCATGTAGTACTGGAAGAGCAGACAAAAGAGCCTGTTCTCCTTGTCTGTAAAGGTGCTTCATTTCTGACATTACCTTCTAGGACTGAAGCTAGACTGAGTTTTTACCCCAGGTGACTTTTGATAGGCACACAAAAGCAGTTCAGCTTGGTAGAACTGCTCAAAATTAAGAAGCAGCCCAGAGCTCCAGGCTCCATTTTAACCAGTTTAAATTCAGCAAATCTACTGCAGTTATTCCATCTTCCTTGAAGACAAGATGCCCACAGACATCCAAGAAAATAGTAAGTTACAGAAAAGATTGTTTAGGATGTTTATTTAGTAATTATCTGTTTGCACTTTATCTGACTGAAAAGAAGGAGGTTCAAATCCTTGTAGACTTCCTGGGCTATGATTTTATATGCTTAGAAACTTTGGGGCAGAACGTTTCAAGATAAGAGAGTGGAATGTACAGTTCGTCTTCCACAAAGGCTATTACAGTCTGCAACCAGAAGCATGCCACTGCAGTGGCAACACCACACAATGCAGGACTGCAGAGATATTTTGCTAGCTGTGAACATAAGATGCTTTTCTGCTAGCTTCCTTGACATCTGTGCTTGTTTCTAGTTTTTCAAACTTTGCTTAAAATAATTTCAGTATTTTATTTGGTATGCAAGACAAGAGTCTTACTGGCGAAGGTCATACAGCTCCTTCAAACACGAGAAGCTGTGCATTGATCTTGGCTGGTCAGATCTCTCATGGCTCATCCGGCCTCGTCCAGACTTCTTCAGTTCTTCTACTTGTCTTTGAAGGTCATCTATGTGTGTTTGCAGATTTTCAATAGTCTCTGTCAAGCTAAAAGTGAAGGACTGCTGTTAAAACATTTGACTGTTCAGTCAAGGACACAAGATAAAAGCTCTCATCCCCTCATATTGCAATTTCTCCTCTGAAGACTGCTCTTTGGCCACAAAACACTTTTAAATAAAGTTACCAATTTAAGAGTGTTGTAGAACAACACTAGACAGAAACAGCCATTCAGTAACTGTACAAACATGCTTGGTCTGCTCTTTTCATATTAACAGTTGAGAGCAGAGGGGAAAAAAGAGGATCTAGCCTAAGTTTGTTACCTTAGTATCTTTTGTTGTGAAGCTCTGCTCTCCGCAACTAGTTTTTGATTAGTGTCTTCTAGTTCTCTTGCTGTCACATCCAGCTGCTCATAGACTTTTGCATGTTGATCATTCATTTGACGCAAGAGCTCCACTTGCTTTGTGAGATACTGCAAGACAATACTGCTGTTACTAGTCTGCACTTGAATCACACATAGAGCTACTGTTCTGCACTTTTATTCACACATAAGTTTCAGAAATACAGAGATTCCAGTGGGTCCTTTGGAAAACATACAGTTGTAAAGGTGCCATCAGAGCTCAGCTAGCTAGCTTGCTTTGTCACTGAGGTCAACACAGACTGATCATCCAGCCTTTCACCCAGATGAGTTTGGTTTGTTTGTGCTGTTTTTTTTTCCCTTTATCTATCCTTGCTGCAGCTAAGCTGTTAGCTAGTACCCATGCCTTCTTGACTGGGTTTGCCTGTAGTGCAGTCATCACTAATACAGCCACAAATCCCAATTTCAACACAGCCCTTAACTATCCATTGAGTCTTTCTAAAAGTTGCAGTGGGCTCCATCACAAGTTTTGTGATGACGTTGACCCAACAGTTTTCTTAGCATTAAACTGAAATATTGGGTGGCACTATCTATATCTTTTTCCAACTGGCCTATGTTTTTCCATTTTGAAGCAGCATTATGTTCAGCAAAACACAATTTAGATTGTGGTCACACTTAAGAGAGTTTGTGGACTACTGTGTGTCAGGAAGTACAACCAAACTTTTGGATTCACTCTTTAATTTCTCATAGGGAACTCCAGTTACTGTAATACCAAGAGGTTTTTTTTTTTTTTTTTTTAATAAAACACACAAAGTGGTCTCATTTTAATCCTCTTTAGTCTTACAGTTACCAAAATAGTCTGTTAAGTGTCTAGAATAATTTCAGAAAGCCTGGAATTCTCAGCATAAGAAGTTAACAATAACTTAAGACTCTTAATTCAAGTGCCTTATATGGTCCCACATACGGTAGGACTGATACAGTTCAAAAAAGAAACACGTTTGTTTTAAACAGGCTTGAGAACAACAACAAAAATCTTTTAATTCTGAAATACTTTGTTGTTATATAGAACTTCCTTCTTACAATACATTCTTACTACATGCTACTCACTGATAAGTATGAACACCCATCGGACTTTGAGGCAGATCTACCTCTCTTTACATAGGCACATTCTGAAAACTTCTAATGTTCTACTTAACCTTTTACCTCCTTAAGAGAGATTGATGGGTTTACATTTTAGGCAATTTAAGAACAGATTATAAATTAATCTAGGACTAGTAACTGCTACATACAGACTTCTAGAAGATCAACACGATAGCAGTTGGCTAGATCCTTCTGTAGCCTGTACGCATGTGACAGAGGATTTACACAAAAATAGTTTATGGATTAGCAGCAGAATCTCAATGTGACCCACTTCAGATTAACTTTCCCTATTGGTCACTCTCAGAAGGAGCTAGAGATCTTCATATTTTGTTCAGCAATACAAGACTGACTAAGCACAGAAACAAGGTTTTGGTACCAGAATTAGATGTTCCCACTTCTCACAGTGGGGTTTTGCAGAAGGTTTAGCTGAATGGAAGATATAAAGCACCAGTTTAATCCACCTTGTCCCTCCAATATCTTTAGTGTTGGTATTAATTTGGCCTGCTGTAACCAGGCCATGAAAACAAAGCACAGCTGTGGTAACACCTTAGAAGTTTGCATTTGTTCCACCTCCCCAGCAACTGAGCAGCTAACATGAAGCAGCAGCTGAGACTTCTGTTCCACTGCATGACAAAGGAGAGTCAGTATTCCTGAAGTCTGAATGCCGAGAACTAATATTCAGATGGCAATAAAGTTGCCCTTTCACTCCAGCATTTATTACACCTACAGTGATTCATTAGTGGCATACATGTCAGCACAGAGGTCAGATATAATGATCCAAGGCTGTAAAGCACTTAATATGTTAGTATATACCAGCTATAATCTTAAGCATCCCAAAAGCCTTTGACCCTTCCTTTTCAGTTCAGAAAAGGTAGTGCCATATTTGAGAATGACCTTAATCATTGTAAGAAGAAGTTTTAGAGTTCACTACCTGTAAGAAGTGGATTTATTGGGGAGGATAGAGGCAGGGGGTAGAAAGAATTTCATTACTTTATTTGCACTAAAAAAAGCTAGTCAAAACCCAAGCAAAGTAGCTCTAAGAACACTGAAAGACCATTTACTGCTTGCAGAGATGAGCAAGTTAAGAATTAGGAAGATACGGAAACATCAAGCACAGATGCTGGATATAGCACTTAGAGACTGCAAAGTTATGTTATTTCAAAACATGTTGCAACTGTATTAAACGCTTCCAACAATATGGCTGATTACAGAATCATTCAGGTTAAAAAAGACCTCTAAGATCACCAAGTCCCACCGTTAACCTAGCACTGCCAAGTCTGCCACTACACCATGTCTCTAAGCATCCCATCTGCACATCTTCTGAATACCTTAAGTAGAGCAGTATTTGTATAGCACCTTCATAGCAACGATACATGTTTAAGTCTTAAGTTGCAGCTGTACAAAAACACTCTGTAACTGCGCAAGTTCTACTTACACAAATTAATTCATATTTTGTAAGAATTTAGCATACACCAGTCACAGCCTGGTCCCTGTGATTCATACTAGAACCAAACTGAAATGCTGGACTACGTTTCCATTATATTGTCAGTTAGAGAAGTACTGAATATTTAATAAATTTAATTATTAGAGACCATGCATTGCCCTCTTAATAGATGAAAATCATTACATTGACAAATGCTATGTCTGCAAGAACATAAGCACTGTTAAAAAAAAAAAAAAAAAAGACGTTGCCAAAAATGGTTAGGTTTTTCCATCAAGTAACAAAGCTGAGTGTTTCCTGAGGGTGGTTCTGATCCCTTACCCCGTAACTACAGAAATATATACCCATTACATCCCGTATTTAGGTACTAGTTAAATGTTTGTTCTTGCTGATTTTTAATTGAACTTTACTTTAGTTCCCTTTACCACAGCTCAGTTTAACAGAAGTACATATCCTCAGATTTTACTCAAATCTTTTCATGCTTTAGTCAAGCATTCAAATTTCAGTGCAGTAATTTATCATAAGAGGTCAAATGATATGAAATTAAGACGAGCAAAGTTTAGCAATAAGACTCCTGAAATAACTTTTCCTGTATACAACTCAAGTCCTTTGTCATTATGTAAAACAAATCCAATAAGGTTAGTGGTACAAAGACTCCATTGCTGAGACAAACAGGTCTAACTATGATCAAAGCCTATCTATGTTATTGAGGTAGCAGAAGTACTTAAAAGTTGCTCAGTGATTGTCTTGAAAGTGTCAGTCAGATGTCAAGAAACTCAGATCTTCTAACTTATGTGCTATTTTGTTGCATGTTTACATGCTTTAACACTTGGATCCCTTAAATATTTACCTCTATCTCCTGCAGTTGCTCTTGGTTTGTTGCATACATTTGCTGTAAAGATTCCTCTAATTCGGTGTTTCGATCCAGTAGTGTCTTTCCAAGCTCAGCAGCAAGGTGAAGATCTAAAAAAGAAGTCATATGTACACACGTTACAGACACAGCCAGCCATCTTCTCTTCACTTCCTTCCACCTGCCCAGTACAGCACCAGCATCTCTATTTGAGGTGTCTGTTAACTACATTTCACAATGTTTACAACAGTCATGTTTTAGAAAAGTAAAGGTAAAAGCAAACTTATCAGGCTAGACCTGGGCCAAAGCTGCTTGCACTCTCATTTACTTTGCTGTTCTTCCCCATTACCCCTTCAGCAAGGAGCTCAGATCACACAGGATCAAAGTGGTGAATTAAAATTGCAGACACTTTATGGTGAAACAAGAATATGTAAAGACATAAAACTAATAAAGAAATGTAGCTATTCTGCTTTTCAAGCTCATAAACCTAGGAGACAGCAATTGCTTTATGTGCTCCAAAACAACATTTTAAGTGTCATTTATTCCCAAGCACTTAATCTCTATTTCACTTCAGTCATCTTCAATCACCTCCAGGGTGCGGTGACTAGTGTTGTTTCGAATTAAGAAATAAATCATCTGAACGCCCAGTTCCTTTCTCAAGGGAGGCTTGATATTTGTTCCACAGCTTATGTATTACTATGATATTGTCTTTACAGACACACACAATTTAAAATTCAACATTATGTGATGATATCAATCTAGTGTTATGGTTACCATAGTAATTACTCTGTGCAGGGTATTACATGTTTAAAATCCAACAGATTTTGAAAGTCTCTTATTTTTCACCTCCTTCCCATCACCTGGACCATGACCATGTTGTCTCCTGCACGCATGACAGTCTTGTTAGTTTGCTCATAGATCAGACTGGCATCACCAATGGGAAGGAAAGGAAACAGAAGGAAATTCAAGAAAAAAAATCTATTCAAGAAGTCTTAAATTAAGGTACAAAAAGCATGTACTGCATCAGCAGCAGTTGAAGCAAGACAAGAAAATGTATCCCATTTTCATTTGATTAAGATGGCCTTGTTTTAACATGTTATCTTACCTCTTTCCTGCCCTTTCCCAGTTACATTATCAGCTAGTCATTGGAGTAGACAGAATGCTGCTCCAAGATTGTTTTGTGCTAACCTTCAGTTTGGCAGCCTGTCCAAAATGATTACTTGATCTAGATGCATAAACCAAGGACTGAATTCAGACCTAACAGCCAAATGTTCCTGTTCACTTGTCTCTGTAAGCTGTAGATGTCCAAGTTTGGACAAACAGCAGCTGTGGTATTCTTTACACATTCTTTACAGCTCCAGTGCATTGTTTGAAATAATTTTTGTGGAATTTAAGAATGTGACTTTAAGGTGGGAAACAAGTCACACTGCATCCAAGTTCCTGGTAGAACTAGAAGCCCCACTGAATGCTGGTTTATACCGAGCAGTTTATCCTCACGTAGCTCTTTCATTGTTACAGCACTTGTTAAGAAACAGCTGATTTTAGAGCTTTTTCCCAGGGTTTAAAGTATTTGGGATAAGAAAACCTTAAGGCATCCTGCTTAAGATTTTCCCATTTTAAAACAAAGCTCATATATTGTTTATCCGTGGACAGAGCAACTTCTAAAGCAAACACCAAGCTGTTTGTTCTATCACTCTATAGAATACTGGAGTCTTCAAATACAGTCATCTTTCATCCTATATAAAACAGAGTCCTGATTCACAAGTTCTCATACTACACAAATCTTTACTAACACCCACAATCTTTAAAGCCCGTCAACAATATTGGCATCATTCAAGGCAAAGACTAAATAGTCCATTCTTTTATTTTAATAGAGTAGAATAAGAGCTTTAGAGAGGATTTTAGGATTATGTTAAAGACTTAATGCATAATGGAATTTTGCTGCCATTTTCCTTCCCAAAGTGAAAGTTTGTTTTGATGTTTAAATACATTTAGGAGTAGACAGTTTCATTCTTAAATGCCCCCACATCTACAAAATCAAGGAGTGCACACCACACAGCACTTTGAACACAATGCGAATAATAGAATTCATGTCACTGTACTTATACACCCAATCTGTTCATTAGCATGGCAGAAGCACAAATGAGTTACTAGGGGAGAAGCATGCTATTTTGTAATTAAGGTAATTTGTTTTTGAGGGGGAGAAGACAAGTGGAAGAGCTCAGTAACATGCAATGAAACTCTTAACTGCTACCCTAGAAAAGGCAACAACAATCTGACCTCTCCTAAAATTAAGAGTTTACTTTGCATCTGTTTTTCCACATTAAATGCCTTTTCTCCCTATATTCCCTAAGAGAGAATTTTAAGTCAGATGTAGAACATGTTCTCCTGATACAGAAATTAGTTTACATTTGTCTTAGTCGCTGTATAATACTAGAAGCACACTACATTTTCTGTTGAAAATTTATGTAAACTAGTAGTTAAAACCTGCAACAGACAATTACACATTTTCCCTTTTTCAACATGAAGATGTAAGCAGAGAGGTTTTTAATAATGCAAACTGCATAAGCACAAATCTTAAGAACCTGATTTTCATAAACCTGATCAGTCTTACTCATGCCATTTAAGAGCTGCATCAGGAATCTCTAAACTGAACAGGATTTCAGTGATAGGTCTTCAGCAGTGTTACAAAGCCCTCATTTGCAAGCACTTCCCCACAAATTCCTTTGACAGTGTTACAGTAATTGAGAAAAAGATGAAGACAGTACCAAAACCCTTATCTTCTACATTTCATAACCCACATAACAAAATGATTCAGATAATTTTCCATCTAAAAATAAGTCTATACTTTTGAATAGCAGAAGTCATTAGTAGCGCAAGATGTATATGTAAGCCCGGATGAAGTTTATTTTACTGTAAAATTAAACCTTCTTTTTCTTACTGAGATGTATATTCTCTCCTCCATGATCAGATTACTCTGTGTTATTAAAGCAAGTAACAGCAAGAAGCACACTCATAAAAGAGCTCTTTTCCAAAGGTCAGCACACTGCAGCAAGACACGGATCTTGCAGGAGGAGGGATGGCTGTTCCCATCCTTAGAAGAATTCCACAAACGTTCTGTTTTCAGCAGCAGCATGCCAGAGAAGCCCACCTCCATTGTCAAGGCAAAAGCTTTTGATGCATACAAAGACTGTTGAAGTTCGCCTGAAACCCTACCCTGATTTTCAGTTTCAAAGACAGGCTGAGAAGAAGTACAGGCTTGTTTAGGATGCTTCTTAAATGCTTAAAAACCTGTGTTTTCTCACAGACACGCTCCTCCGTTCTTAGACATGCACAGATTGTTTGGGTTGTGAAAAGTACAAAGAGACCTCGATAAGCAATCTTGCTCCTCTGTTTACATACACTGGTATCGCTTAGTTTTAGAGGGATGAAAAGTGTCTTGCAGACTGCAGGAATAGAGTATAATGGAACATTTTACAAACACTCCCTGAAGGAACAACTACTTTGCGTTTCAACTTGCCCATCAGATTATTTTCCTCCTTTCCCTTTTGGCAAGGCTAGCAGACACTTCCGTTCGGGCTTGTAAGAGATAATCCTCAGAAAAAGACTGTTCAACTGCTGGGAGAGCATGAACCAGCCCTCAAAATGCACTGACCTCTAGAAGGGACTGCTGTCTTCTAGCTCGCAGGAGGGAGCGAAGTGGTGATTTTATGGTCATTTAAACTATGAAAAAATTTGAAGTTAAACATCAGTAAGGCAAGAAGTCAGCCACTCTGCATCAGGAATTCGCCTTATAAGTCTTCTACTCCCCTAAATGCTGATGTTGTAAAAACAGTTAAATCATGTCTTCTCGTTTCCAACTTCTCTTCCTTTTGACAGCAAACCATGGATGGTTTCAGGATCTTACTTAAATTAATTGGTTTATAACCTACAGCCACGAAGACGTCTGTTTTGAGCTCAGAATCCCTAAACATAGTTGAGAAGCAAGCTATTTAAAACCCAAAGCATACAATTAGGGACCTATTCCTGTCTCAGAAGAAGTTCCTGCTGGCAGGTGCCTGATCTCAGCACAAAATCTGCTTAACCAGGGACGGCTTCCACAGGCACCTTTCCTTACAGCAGAGCGGCAAGAAGCAGCGTGTGGCGGCGTGAAACCCTAAAACCCGCGCGGGGCTAAGGCAGGGTGGCAGGACAGCACCTCACCGCTCCCAGCCGGCCCTTTAACACGCACACGGGGCCGGTACCGAGCAGCAAATGCCGGCAGGCTCTCAGGGAAGCCGCGCATTTCTTCCATATCGCGTCCGCAGGAGACTTTCGGCTGTGCCACCACCTCGGGTGGGCTCGGCAGGGCGGGCTGCCCTCAGCTCCCCCCGCTCCCGATGCCGCTCGCAGCTCAGGTACCTCGCGGCAGCCGCCTCCCCGCCTCGCCCCGGCGAACAAAGGCAGCCGCGGGCTGCAGCGGCGGGGCGAGGCGAGGCGAGCCGGGGCTGCCACCGCCACCGCCCCCAGCCCCTCACCGGCGGCTTCAGCCCGAACCCACCCCGTCCCCTCCGGGGCTCGCCCCGCCGGGGGTCACCGAGCCGGGGGCACCCCCCGGGGACCGCCCCGCCGACTGCCCGCTCCCCGCCGCCCCGCGCCGCGCCGCGCCGTGCCGCCTCACCTTGCTGCAGGTCCTGCTGGTCGTACCAGGGCTCATCCTCGCGGATCTCGAACTCCTCCACCAGGCTGCCGGCCAGCATCGCGCCCCCTTCTCCCTTCCCCCGGCGGGGCCCGGGCCAGCCGCTCCCTCTCCCCTCAGCGGCCGCCTCCGGCCATGGCCGGGCGCCGCCGATCCCTCGCCGAGCCTCTCCCCCTTCCGGCCGGGCCGCGCGGAGCCGCCGCCGCCGGCAGCAACGTGGCAGGCGCCGGCCGCCCGCCCCCCGTCGCCCCGCGATTCAAACGCGGCACCCTCAGCTCCGCGGCGGGGAGCCAATGGGGAGCCGCCCGCCCGGCGGATGGAAAGGAGCCCGAGCCAATCACCGCGCCGATCCGCGGCGGGGAGCCAATGGCAGAGAAGGGAAGGTTGGCCCGGGTTAATACGGCCCCGCCCCAGCAGGCGGTGGCGGAGCAGGGGGAGGAGGTGGGTCGGGTCGGGTCGGGCAGGGCAGGGCAGGGCGGGGGGCTGAGGGGAGCGCGGCGGGGGCTGGGCCCTGTGGGGGCTCCCCGCGGCTGAGGTGGGGCTGGGCGCGGGGAGAAGCCGCGGCTCTCGGGGAGCGCCCCCTGGCTCGGCAGCCCCCGCGGGGCGCTGAGGGAGCAGCCTGTGAGGCGGGGCGGGGCGCGGACCCTCGGCTCCCCTCAGCGGCGGTGCCCGCTTGGAGGCTCCGCGTTGGGCACGGGGCGGGCCCGGGGGTGGCTCCGGCGGCCTCCTGCCTTGTGAGGGACGGGAGTCGGGACTGGGGCTGCTGAGGAGGAAGCTCCGCGTGCCCGCTTCTCGCAGGCCGGCGCCCCCGGGCAGCGCCCCCTCAGCCCGTCAGGAGCTGCGCGGGCTCGGGGGCACTGGCGGTGCCTCCTGCGCCGGGTGCTTGCTGCTCTCATCCGCCCTCAGCAGCCCGTCCCTCGGCAGTACCCCTCAGGACTAGGAAGGGGTTTAATCTGAGCCCTGCCCTCATGGGGCTGAGGACGAGGAAGGTGTTTGTGACTATCAGGGCTATGAGCACCACACGGCAGTGCGGGACCCAGCGGGGCCTGCTGCCACCCCGTGTGGTCCAGCCAAAGCTCGTTACCACTGGGGAATCCACTTTTCTTCTCCAAGTTTGTGCTCTGGCTGCTTCTAGAGGTCATCACCCAGCCCTGGGAGAGCTGCGAGTAATGCCATGCTGCGCCTCGCTGCTTTAAACAGCCTCTTCTCTTGGCTCGTCTGTATTAACGCGGTTGCAACCACGAGGCATTTCTGCAGCTGATTGCCTTCTGTGAGTCACAAAATGTCAACACCTGTGCTTTAATGTGCTCAGTGTAAAGGCTCTGACTCTTCGGAAGAGGAGGGGGTACTCATGCATGATTTCATTGTTGTACAATTAAAGAGCACATCTTTTGGGAAAGGAAGTGTGGTACCTCAACTTCTAATTGAACCTATTTCATAAACAAGGTACAGGAGCAGATGTACCAATTAGTGTAAAGAGTTGTGTCAGATCCTGTGTATTATAATTAGTCATGACACTGGAGGCCTGGTTGCACATTGTTAGAAGGTTTTTGTAGAAGAAATGCTTTCAATTTTTCTGAAGCTAAGGGAACCATTTTTCTATTTATGTGTAGGAAGGAACTGAGTCAAGTACGATTTGAGAAATGAATGTTAATGTCAAGCATGCTTATTCCTGGTGCCTGTGGAATTTGAGGGAGAAAAGAGGCCTCTGGTTTTCCATTTGAAAACCCAGACGGGGTTGCGGGTGAAATATCTACCTTTCCAAAGATACCTTCTACATAAATCACTTTGTTAAGTACATTTGTGAAGGCTTGAACACACATTTCTTCTTAAAAAAAAAAAAAAAAAATGTGATGCTTATCAGTAACACACTTATTATAATGTCTTTCACAATTTTAATACCTCTTTTTAAAAACAAACATTCCAGATTCCATTTTTTCAATAACCTTATTCTTCATTTAAGATTTCTCAGTTTATGAAACCAAACGTGTTACAAAGATTAAAAATTCCATCACATGGAAATGAAAGAGCCTTTGCAGCCATAGCTCTCTGAAAAATAAATTTGAAAATACTCATGCTCAAATATCTAAAAATTCAGTCATATTCTCATAAATAAATTGTCTTTATAAAGAAAAAACTTAGTTCAAGTTGTCTGTCAGCTTGATTTTTTTCTTACCTGTCAAGAGAAGTTACCTTCTCTTTGCATATAGATTCATATGTGAGCACCTTAAAGATATGCACAAAAAATGTAACCAACCACCTTTTATGTGCTCTGTAAATAGTTCACTTTCTGTGTTTGGGAGGGGATGGAGAAACTGCTGTTCCACCCTCTGAGCCAGCATAGATGCTTCTCCAGCCTCTACTTGATTTGCAGCTTTTGTCTGGCCTCACCTGGTGATCAGGAGGTTACCATCTGCCCTCACAGCAGCCTGTCCTCTGCCACTTTGTGAACCACAGGAAGCAAGAAGGCTGGAAACCACCTTGCTTTAAATTACCTGTGTCTTTCATGGTTGTGATCATTGATATGATGAGTTCAGGGAGTTGCTTGTAGATGTGTTTATCAAGCATATCTTCAAACCAAGCAGATACTCAAACTGTGTATTTTGATGGATATTTGAAAACTGCATTTAGGTTAAAATTGTAAATATAACTCAGAGGAGCAAAATGTGGACTATTGACAGCAGGTTGTGAAGCTCTGGAGTTAGTGTGCATAAGGCTGAAATGTGAACCTGAAGTATCTCCAAATTACTGGCAGACAGCATCTTTCAAATAGATATAAAGAATACTAAATACTCAGTTAAAAAGAGGTAACTGGTAGAAGTATTTTTGTATTGGGATCATAGAACTGAATCTGGTCAAGAACCATAAATATAATCATTACTTTAGAAGGTTGAGGTTTCCTGAAGCTAGCTATTTTTCATGGGATAGATTACACCAAACATACTTCAGTTAATTGCTAGATACGTGGAAAAAGTCAGCATCTTAAAAATGTTGGCTGAAGATCTGTTTGATATCTTACAGAACTATATTAAAGTATTTCTGTTACTAGGAAGTACTTTAAGTGCTGTATTGCCCTATACCAGTTACTTTCAGGATTTTGTTTACATGTGGTCTCTTCTAGTAGGAAAATGTTTAAACTGTTAAAAAGTGTTTTAATGGTTTTATGGCTTCTGTTCATATCTCATTTGTTTATTATTTAAAATCATTGCTTCCATGCTTGTTAGCTATTAACATTTAAAGATGCAAAAACAAAACTATACTTGTTTTGAAAGAAATACTCATCTAAGTGTATGCTGCATTTGACATTCATAGCTATGGAATACGTAGGGTTATGAATTGAGTCACTTCATTCCTACACAGCTTCATAATTCTAAAACTACGTAGCTAGCAAGAAAGATCTAAAATTTATGGAGTTACTTTAACCTCCAAACAAGCATTAGTGTTTGAAATAGCAGATTTTCATGCACCAGTTTGGAAAGGATTCTTTTAAATTTCTGTCTACTTGTTGTATTGATTTGTAAGCATTGATTAGATTTAGAAATGTCACTGACTTCTTAATATTTTGTACCTATTCAGTTTTGTGCTCAGTGTCTTATAACTCAATAAAATGTGTTGCTAATTTTAGAAGAAAAAGTGAGGATGGGGAAGTTTTCCTATAAGAGTCCATCCCTACACCTCTGAAACAAGCCAATCTCCCATAGCATTTTATTTAGAAAAATATTTTACCAACTTTTGTATTTTTTTTTTTTTTTGTAACTTGAGGAAGAAGAGATTCGTACAATTTGGAAGATGAAGTTTGTTTTGGGAATTCAACCTAATGCACTGGCATACTCCATGACTACATTAGGTGCAGGAATGATGAACAGTATCTTTAATTTCTACTACGTTAAGCTTTTCCTAAACCAATACAAAATTTCAGAAGTAGCGTTTCATCAAGCACAGGTATTGTACAATGGAATATTTTGATTACCATTGTGTATTATGTGTCTGTGTTATAACAAAGTGGTTTTTTGTTTGTTTGTTTTTTAATGTATTTCTTTTGAATGCATTGAAAATCGTTATAAGGTACATTAACTTTAAATTTAGTTAATTTATATACAAGTGAAAATACACATAAAACCCAGTAGTTACAGTCTTTAGACTAAAAGACTCCAAACTTCAATTGCTGGAAAGATTTTTACCTTTGATAGTTTCACTTAATGTTTTAAACTAATCTTGCACCTTAGCTCCATAGATATCCTTGACTTTAGTGCTTTCCTTTGAGGTATTCAGGTACTTAAATACTGCCCTTATTCTGCAAGTCATTATCCAGGTGTCCAACTCTTGTTGTAAATAGACTCCTGAATGTAATGGGCCAGCTCATGCTGTGAATTATTTGCTGTGAGAGTTTGCAAGATACGTCCCGGGTATAAAAGTGTTTGAAGGAGTGAAGTCTAAGAGATGCAGGTTCACTTGTTGTTTATACCTGCCTACTTACTCCTTTTGGTTTCTTTCAAAAATTAATGTAAACTCTAAATACCTTTAAGAATTTGGTCCCAAGTTTGGTTTTGACCTTTCATCTTTTTTGATTCCTTTAATAGAAATTCATGATAAATAAATACTGTGTGTATTACTTCAGGGTTTGTATAACCTGTGCAGGAAAATCACACCAATGATAAATTCTGTTGTGTTTCTTGCTTGTTTGCCCCAGGTTGTATTCATGATATGGAATGCCATTAATGATCCTCTTTTCGGATATATCCAAGATAACTCCAAACTCGCATGCTGCTCAAGACGCCAGTTCTCAATTTTATATGGAGCTCCTTTATACGCATTAGCCTTTTTGCTTCCTTGGTTTCCTTGGAAACATTATGAAGAAGGTGACTGGCTAAGTGGTCTTCACCTTATTGTTGCATTATGTGCTTTTGATGGTTTGCTTACTTTTGTGCTTCTTGCGCAGTGTGCGCTCTTTGCAGAAATTTCAACAAGACATGAAAGTAGGCTTCAGCTTATTAAATACAACCAAGTAGCAACGTTAATCGGATCTACGAGCATTCTCTTTTGTGGTCTAATATCAGATAATATGGAAAATTTTGCCAATTTTCAGGCTTTTGCTGTTTTGGTTGCAGCATTAGCAACAGCTTGTATGTGTTACACAGGCAAGTATAGTACTAGTCAGTATGAACAGCGAGAAGTGCTTACAGAGAATGCTAATCTAGAAAATGGTGATAGAGTTCTCTCCTGGTCCTCTGTAATTTCATTGACCAAACAGATTATGACAGAGAAAAACTTTTTATTTTTTGTAACTATGAACTTCTTCCAAGTCTTTCACCTAGCATTCTGCAACAAGTTTATGATGATCTTTGCGGATAATCTCATTCCTAAGGATGTCCTTTCTTCCTCAATAAGAAGTATCATGTATGGAGCTGGCTTTATTTGTCCTCAGGTAGGCAGTATCACTTTCATATTTCAAAATATGAAAATATGATGTTTTAGTAGTTCTTATTAGATTAAGGTATCTATTTACAGTGTTCGTTGAAAAAATGGTGTCTCCAGCATAAATGACTGGACATACCAAGAAACAAATCTAGCTCAACAATGCCCTGAAAGAAGAAAGTACCAGTAGGTATGGAAGACTTACCAGAGAAAGGACAAGCAGGCAGACTGGTAGAAAACCATTTTACAAGAATGTGAAATGTGAATATGCAAGGAATTAATGTTTTGTGGCCTACATGATTTGTAATGCCCAAGTATAAAGGAATGAAAAGCACGCTCAAGATAAAAAGTTCCTAAAGGCAAAATCTATATAATTCTTAATTATTTTGTCTCTGTTTTTGATTTGTAATATATGATGAAAGAGTAATCTCTTCTTCAGGAAGTTTCTGAGATAAACTGCACAAAACACTGGAAAAGTTAATTAGGTATTAAAAGCATTGTTGAAATATATGAAAGCAAACAAAACTCTATATGGCTGGTTTTGGAGAATAATTTGTTCCCATGTATTTTATTGTTTACTGTCTTGGTCAGCTACATTTACTTCGTATGGAGAAAGATTTCAAGACCCCAGACAGAGATGGTGGGAGGAACAGCAGACTGTAAAAGAAATGAGAACCCAAACCAGTAATGTGTGAGAGCAAGAAAGACAGCAAAAATATGTCCCACTGGATGTAAACATACTCATTTTTCAGTAGGTAGAATCTAAAAGAGGATAACATGGAAGTGCACCTGGAATTCACAGTTCAAAGTCAGTTAGATTTTTTGGCTTTTGCATATATAACACAGAAGTGACTTTTTTTTCTCCCCCAGATCCTAAACATATCTTTTCTATTCCATAACACTTAAATATAAATCATTTCAACTTTTATCCTTACCACAAGTTTTATAGTTTCTTCTTCTGTAACTCAGATAGGCTATGAACTTCAGAAATAAATCAGAAACTACAGAAGTTAGGAAAGCTTAAATATGCTAATCAATCAATATATAGCAGTCACCACTGGTGATACAATCAGCATGACACTGTGAAACGAACAATCTTTCAGAAAATGCATTTCTCTCTGGTCCCCAGAGACTCTTTGTCTAGGAGGTCACTGAACCATAGAGAGTTTTCTGTGACCTTATTTTTCTCAGGTTTTGTCCCTTTCAGCTCAAGATATAATAAGAGAATTCTCTGGTGGCAATGGCCTGAACTTCACTTACTGGAAAAGCACCCAGCCCTTGTAAAATAAAGCCCCTTCTTATGAACCGTGCTTTGACGGCCTGTGCTCAAACAGACTGCAGCTTCAGTCTCAGGTTCCTTTTAGTAGTGTCTGCAAAGAATAAAATCTGCCTACAAGGGAAACCTTGTTGCTGAAACAAAGGCAAATTTAAATGTAAAGCATCATTATGTAAGCATTTTTTCTTAAAATATGCTGTCTTAAAATATGCAGATAATAAGGAATTTTCTAAATCATAAGTGCTTCCTGAGACAGGGTTATTTCTCAATTATAGGGAGACAAGGTCATGTTCTTTACAATAGCATCCATTAAATAACATCTTACAATTTCTAGTATAAGCCCATTTATGAAAAAAAATGAAAATAGCCTGGAACGAGGAGTATGTTTAGTTTCTTACAATCAGATTTTGTTGCTATACCAACTTTCTAGATTTGTTTTACCTCTTTGATCATTGTTCTAAGTAGAAGACTTGAGCTTGGAAATTGTATTTGCCATAGTAATTTTTGTCTCGTTGTAGCATCCTGGTCTTATGCGTTGTGTTAAAGTATCCAAATGTGAGAACAAATGTATAAGGAGATTTCCTTCTTGTTCTTCATCTGAATATTACACTGTCCAGGAAAGAGAACTGATCAGCAATTAAAATTCAAGAGGCAAGATGCTTGGTTTACAGTTAACATGCTGCAAAGTTAATTGTTTAAGAAGTATCAGACAAAGATCATGACCATTAAATAACAGTGAGGCAACATGGGGAAAAGTATTTTCCTCAGAATGTAACAGTTCTTATCCGGCTAGTTTTGAGTGAAAGGAAACCATTCTTACCCGGTTGAGGTAGCATAGAATGATCCAGTAAATATTTTCTTTGTTGAATTCTTATATTTTAATTTGGTTTGTACGTTTTATAAAGGCTTTTTCTTCTTTAATGGGTAGTAATGATTTATTTGTGTCTGTTCTGTGCTTTATAGCTCTCCTACTGCTGAAATACTATACTATGTCTTTTCCTCATGTATGTGTATATGTTGTCTTTTCAGTGCCTTGTTCTTCTCAGTCACGCTTCATTGAAGAAGTTTGGTTATTACAGAATCATCTTGTTTTCCTTTTACTTTGAAGGAGTAGCTGCTGCTGTCATGTTTTTTCTAGGACCAGAACATTATTATCTTTTGGCATTTTATCTCACAACAAACATGTAAGCAAGTATGTTTCCTTTTTCATAGACACAACTTAAATAATTCTAACAGAGTGGACAGTTGTTTCTAATAGCCTGAAGATTTTGCCACTGCTTTCTTTCTGTTCTGTTTCAATCATCAGAAAACTCAAAACTCTGCTTACAACTTCTTTCAGCTTTCATTTTAGTATGCTTCAGCTTTCAATTTCTGCTTTAAAAAAAAAAAAAAAAAAAGGTTGATCAGTGGTTTGCAGCCAAATGCTTCCTGCCATGTGTCTATTTTAACGAGACAAATTCACATTCAAGGTAAGCAGAACCTCTTGTTGACTACAAAGATTTCAGAAGAGGAACTCTTCAGTGAGTGTTTGCTAGGGAAGCCTCAGACCACGTTTTGTACTGCATGAACACTTGTGTACTACACTGCAAAATAAGTACCAATAAGTCAGGTATCTATTAGGTAACCAATACTAAGTTGCATTTTCAGTAGCAATGGGGAAGTATGATGCCAGGAAGTAATTCTTTAATTGAGGAAGCACATTAGAATGTTTGCAAAAACTTATTTAGAAATAAAGACCTGTTTGTATCAGAACATTATTGCAGCAGTTCATTTTTCTCTCTTCATTTTTTATTTCATTGCTTTATTTCTACATGTTCCTACCTTCCTTTTCTACCTTTTTCTTTTTTTCTTTCTTTTTTTTCCCCCTATTTTCATTCTCATTTTCAGTATTTCAGTCATGAGCTACTGTAACAGTGAATTGTGTGACCAATAAATTGCATTTCATTACCTGCACACTTTAAATGATGAAGATATATTTGGATTTCCACAGGAAAATCTTAAAAGGTACCTAAAGACTTTAAAGTGGTAATTGTTCAAAGCCTCTCATAAGTAAAAGATAACCACAGCTAAAATTTAACAAAATGTTGAAGTCCTGATACTTTAATTTATGGTTTCAGTTAGCAGTTTAAGAGTCAGATTTGTGTGTGTACATATTTAAATGCATATATGCATGCAAAATGTGAATACGTACATAGGAATGCATATAAAATCTTTTTATTTTTCTAATTCTTCCACTTTGAAATTCATCATGCATATGGGCTTTCCAGTCCTTTCCATGTCTATCTCAGATTTCAAGAGGACATTTTGAGTTTTTTGTTCCTATAAGGTGTTTTCTTTTTCTTCATGTCACTTTAAATGACATTTACTGATAATATCAAGCAAGTATTTGTGACTCTTTCCACCAGTGTCTGGGGAAAAAAAAAAAAAAAAAAAAAGGAAAAAAAAAGTTAGGTCTGCATATCAACTTCTAATTCTCAATTAAGAACAGACCTACCAATGCTTTCAGAACTTCTGTTTAAACATACGTCACCATGTTTTAATGAACATCTCTGTTTTGTGTTTATCCAGAAATGTCAGTGTAGTTGGGTGCACATGCTAGAATTAGGCATCAGTTACCATTTTTATTTTGAAAATGTGTTTTAAAAAGATCTTAATTATTTTGTCTTCCTTTAGGGTAATTGTACAAGCTTCATTTAGTTTGTTCAATTTGCCCTTGGCAGATATTGTTGATGCAGATTTAATAAAGCACAAGCGGAGGTATGTCATTCCTAACTGTTTTTCTTGAAATACGCTCTAATTTCTCATGTTACTCCTTAGTAAGTTAGATTATGTCAAGGGAAGGCAGTAAGTGATTGTGGGTGCTCGACACAGAAGTACTTTTTGTAAGAACAACGTAGCACAAGTAAAGATAAGAACTTTAATGAAGTTTCCTGTCATTACTTCAGTAGAGCACTTTGAACAGCTTATTAGGTAATTCCTAGTTTTAATTGTACTATCGTATAAGCCAAGTTCTCCAGGTGGCTTTTTTTTTTTAGTGTTTGTTAATGTCAGCTTAAATTGAATTATTTTGTAACCCTATACATCTATTGTCACCTTCCTAACATGGAAAAGGAGTTTAGAAAGTTTTACCTATACTACTTAAAGTGCAAACTTCAAAGTCTGAGTGGTTGCTGTTATCTCTCTGAAATAAAAATTGATAAAACCAGCTGTGAGCTAGCATATGACAACTCATGGGTCTTTTGCACTTTGATAAAAATCCAAGCAACTTCCTGTTGGTTACATCAATGTTTGTATTAGTACAGATTCAATCTTGATCAAAGGGTATTACAGGACTTCACCCTCAAAGGTGAGAACTATTGCTTTTACGGAGAAAAATCCTTTTATGGCTTCATGTGTGTAACCTTACATTGTAATTAATTTTCCATGCATTGTTCAGTCTAGCTTAGCTTCAATAATTACTCAGTGTGGAAAAGTTGAATTGTGTGCAAGTCATTTCAGAACTGGGGCCAAGCTGTATATAGCCCAGAGGTGTTTTTTTTTGTCTTTAATTTTTATTTTTCCAAATAAAATGAGATTTCATTATGATAGCTGATCTGTTTGCAATCAATATGTATAAAATATAAAGCTAGCTATTGTGAGTTAACATTTGCATATTAACAGGATTTAGAGAATCATTATTGTAATTGATTCTACATACTAATAATGTGGTGTTGTATGTTTGTTTTTATTTTCTGAAATATTTTAGATCACCACTTTCCTCTATGGTTTTTGGTACCAATGCTTTATTTACCAAGCCTGCCCAATCTTTGGCTCCAATGCTTGTGGTTACCATACTAAATCAATTTGGATATGAGAACTTGAATAATGAAGTTGCTCAGCCTGATCCAAGGTGAGTTCAAAAAGGATGCTTTAAATCACAGAATTTAGAGTGAAATAATCCTGTCATTCAGACAGTAAATGGAAAACTAATCTACCATCAGTTTGCATCAACTGTTCTTCAAAAATATAAGCATTTTAAACATATTTTTCATTTGCTTTCTTTTTATGTATAGAAATAAAATGTTTTCTAGATTTTTTTAAAAGGAATAAATCCTTTATTAAACAATACATTTAAGCACACCTACCTAATTTTTGGGGGAAAAAGGATACATTTCAGTATTTGACCATCTCCCTTTTCTTTGTGGAAAAATAAGAAAAACAGTTTGAGGTCACCTACTACTTCTTATTAAGATAGATGTAGTCCTGGCTTCTGTGTTTTGTTTGTCTCACAAGCCTATTTCCTTGAATATGTAATCATAATAGGTTTGCTTTTAGGATATATTTTTTATTTGAGAGAAAGCAGTATAATCACTGGAGGGAGGGGAATTTACCTCAAATAGGAGTATCATTTTGGCTTCTACACGACTTACCATTCTAACGCTAATGATTTCATTGCATTCCCTAGAGACCTTAATACGCAGCATAAAGCTGTGGTTGCTAGTTAGCATATTGGAAATGCATGGGCTTTAAAAGTAAATAAATAAATTAACAGGGAGTCAGTACACTAAAGAGGTCAAAGTGTTTATTTATGTCCAACAAAAGGAAAGAACAACATACGGTGTTATTGAAGTCAGCTCTAAAAAGCAAAAATTAGTCTGATTAGGATTTGTTTGAAAGAACAACATGGATATCCTAAATACTACATAGCTCCTTTACTCAATTCTGATTAGAAAGCTTAAAAAATGCATAGAAGATAATTATTCTATACCAACTTTTGTGGAGATAGCTCTTGAAGGAGAAAAGACTGGTTACGTGTTACCTAAGGCTAAGAGAATATTTTATATTTGAGGAAAATTCTAAAAAAAAAATAAAAAAAATATGAGGAAAAGGACAACATAAAAGTGCAACAGGTAGTCTTCAGAAAAATATCTTGACATAAGCAAAGAAGGCTTATGTCTGAGGCTGTGCTTGAGAACAGTTGATTTGATTTTAATGCATTCTGTGGATAGTCAGCCAGTGAGATGATGTGATAAGGACGTGAACCTCATTATAATGTCAAATAAGATGAGTGATTTTTGCAGAAGAGTGGTAGGTTGAACTGGATGTTGAATTATGAGAAAGCTTGAATATATTCATCTTGATGATTCAGAGAAATTCAGATTTCAAGCAAGAAAAGTTCAGATCTGTTCCCTTCTAACCAGAGAAACGATCCCTTTGTGAATGGATTTTAAATCACAGTAGTTCTATTTTTTTTTTTTCCAATAAGTAGATTCTGGACTATAGCAACAATAAATTTATTGAATATAGAGTTGAAATACTTTGATTACTCAATCTCTAAAACCTGTATTTGGAATTGAGTCATGTTGAAACTGATTTATGTTGATTTATTTTACTAGTGCAAGGAACAGCTTAAAGGTACAAAGTTGAGATCAGTTAATCAAAAATGCACCCAAAATATTCTTCATATATACCTTGCCCACCCCCTCAAAAAGAATGTCTTAAATACAAAAGAGTCTGCACGCATTCTGTATATGTGTGTGTTCATGTGTACATTAGACTTGAACTCCAAATTTGACCATCTGAGTCTGATCTTAGTCATTTGACATTTCTTCCAGCTAGCTGAGAAATCCTGCAGCATCTCTGGAGAAGAATTAATAAAAATCTGATATTAAAAAAAAATAATAATTCCTGTATTGGTCAGTAAGTGCTTTCTTTGTGAGCGGAGTACAGTGTGCATGTCCACAAAGACAAGACTACTGAAGATTGTTTTTCGGGAGTCACTTTGCCCATGGCGATGTACTCTGACCGTTGACTGAGTTAAATTACCTATATATATTCAAACTCAATTAGCTGATCTGTGATTTCAGCCGTACATAGGCAGGCAGCTAATACACACTTGTCTCAGGACGGAGTTGTTTTTTGGGGACAAACAGAAACTGAATCAGGAGATCACTTCAAACATGCTCAAATTGTTAACAATATTATAATAAATAAATAACATGCGAATTACATGTAACAAAATGTTATGATCCATGCCAATACAGTCTCAGCTATGTCCTTCCTTCTCCAATGCTTGCAATATCTAGTAGGTGCTCTAAAAAGCCTTAACTTTATTAGATATTAGTGGTAGTGAATTGTGAAGATAACACAGAGAATCCTTATTTTGCATTACTAAAATGTTTGGGCCCTGAATAAATGTGTCTTAAGAGTTTCCAGCAACGTTATTCATTAAGAAAAGAAAGAAGATGCAAAAACCATAAACTAGTCAGCAAAATTTGCTGAATTTTAAATTATTATTATTATTTTTTTTAACTGAAAATTAAAGCCTAACAAAAAAGTACCAGTACTTAGTTACAGTGAAAATGTTAGTGTGTTACTGTTACAGGTGGGCAGTTCCTTCTTATGTACAGATACTGTCTGTTGCTTTAGTTTTGTTCCGTGTATTCTCTGACAAAGTGGAAGAATCTCAGTAAGGTGTATGTGATTTGTTGTGGGTTTTGTTTCGTTAGTTTGATTTGTGTTTGTTGTTTTTTGTTTCTTTTTGTCTTTTGTATGTTTTGAATGCTAAAGTTCTATGGAATGAACATAGAAAACTAATTTCCAGGCGCCTTCCTTTTCTTCCCTTTCAGGCTCTAAAGTTTGAACTTTATAAAAGTTGCTTTTGTATTCTCAGCAACTTTTCAAGCTTTTGCTGGAGTAGGCAGCCTAGCGAGGTGGTGGATGCCCCATGCCTGTTACTGTTCAAGAGGCATTTGGATAATGCCCCTAATTATATGCTTCAACTTCTGGTTAGTCCTGAAGTGGTCAGGCAGTTGGACTTGATGATCTTTGTACATCCCTTCCAACTGAACTATTCTGTTCTGTTCTATAAAACTTTCCAGCAATGAGTGTACACTTGACAAATTATGGGAATAACCTTTTTCTGTTTCTTCACTCTTATTTTTGTTTAATAATGTCATTTCATTTTCTCATTTATTAATACATTGCTTATGCAAGACCACATGGAATGCTGGAGCTCAAACTTTCTGGATGACTTCAACTAAAAAAAGGTTCTTACCTTATGGCAGAAGGGTGTGTCTCTTTCTCCCATGCTTCATTTGTTTTATATATTTTGAAATCATTTTGTTAGCATACTACCTTCAGAAGTGTCCTTCACAAATATTCTGTCTTTGGTGCTCATCTTGCACTGTATCAGAAAGAAAATGTCAATCAAAAGCTATCTGCTGAGCAAATCATGTCTTCTGACTATATGTCTCTCGAAAAAGTCTGTAAGATGGCACTACCTCACCTATACCTCATCAGCATTCCAGTAGTGACATTTTGATTTTTCAGCTACGTGATACTATCTATGGCTCTTTGACATTCTCCATGATCAGGGTATTTCATTATTGTTTCAGTAGAGTTAATAAAACTCTATTAGAATACCAGCCAACTGTAAATTGGCAATTTTTAAGCTTGTCTGTTTTTTGTTGCCATCATGATATTGAACAGTCTGCACACACACATTCTCTGCCTGCGTAAGAATAACATTCCTGACCAGCTTATTAGGGCATCTGGCATGCTCTGAGTCAAATTCTTATCCCTGGAGATCTTTTGAGACAATAGTTTGTCATCATCTTGGTGGTTTCAGTTACAGTTGTATTCCACAGGGCACCCAAGATGGTAAGACAGTGAAACAGTTTTATATGGAGAGTGAAGGCCTAGAAGAAAAGAAGTTTTAGTCTCCCTTCTCGTTTCATCTGGAGCACCTCCAGGCTGATGGTTGAGATTAATCAAAAATGATAAAATGCTTATCACTGGACAGTGATCCCTGTACTGTCATAAACCAGGCATACGGAAGATTGTTCTATTCTTCTTCTGTAATGAAACCCTTGAACTGACCTTTAGCATCACGAAATTCTTACTTACCACTACCCGTATTTACTTCTGCCCCAATGGTATTATCTTCTTAGCCATCAGTATGTCTTCTTTCTTAGGAAAAATCCACTTCTATCTCATTTTTCCCTTTGGTTTTGTAACTCTGAAGTGTGACCTTTCTGCTATGAACTGTGTATTTCTCTTCCAGAAGCGTTCTTGCCATTCAGTATATCACACATGTAGTTGGCTGATATATGATACACAATTCTCTGCGTGTTACACATGATTCCATATACGCTACACATTAATATACTTATTATACTGCATTGTTAGGAAATGGGGTAGCTACACATAAGTATTTTGTAGTGGAAGATACCTTAGGAAGTATTTTTAATGTGATAGCTTAAGATTTGAACAATAGTTTTCAGAATAGAGTGGTCCTGTTTTATTTTATTTTTTTTATTTTTTGTTCTCTCTTTTGATCCATCATGATAGTAAAATGTTACCTGTCCCATATGGCTTGATATTTTGAATTACTATCGTTTATTTTATATTTCGCTCTGGAAAAGATACCTAGTTTAAAAACTCCCTCTTCTGGAGAGTTGCTGCAACTGCAGTTAACTTTTCTTAAAAGTGTGCTTTTCAAATTCATTCTTCAGAAGTAAGTTACTTGACAGTAACTCTTCATTATGTAATGGAGGCACTGTGATCTGTTGATGCATTTGTACTGAACTGCTGGACTACATCACGTTCTATGCAGACAGATATTAGGGAGGTCTAGGGGAAGATGGTATGATTTATTCCTTCATGTGCAAGAAATGACTGTAGACTTGGAAGTTTTTGATAACTGGTTCAGCTAATGATTATGATGAAATCTGAGCACTGCTCTTGATTTATTCTGGTCCCTTAATGAAATATTTTCCCATTCATTGTTCTCCATACCATAGGTACTTTTTGTAAGTTGAGGTTTTACAACATAACAATAGGCATTATTATTTTCTTAAACCAATATTGCTTCACTCAAACCAAATCAGGATTGCATCAGTGAAAGTCAGTAATTTGACAGATGTTCTTTCACATTTGTCCTTTTTATATAAATGTGGAAGAATTTTAGTACTGAGAACTGCAATCCTCTTTTAGTGTGCAGAACAGCCAAAGTACAAACCCCAATGTGCTGTTAATTGCATCTTAGTCCTGTCTGCAACTGCAGATAGGTGAGAAAGGTAAGTAGTTTGTCTACGGCCTCTCTGCTGACGCTGCTCCTACAGTTAACTATTGGCGGTTGTGATGGTGGTGTGCATGATGTGGGCCCTTGTTTGCTTTAGGTGGACTGAAAATGCAAGTGAATACAGGCCAGTAAATAACATGTAAATAGTTTATTGTTGCTACCAATAAACACTGGCTATGGACCAGTGACTTGCTAGTGAACAGCTTCCATTTATTAAATGCAATTGCCTGAGTGATTAACTCACTTGAAAGCCTGTGGTTTTTTGTTTTCTTATGTAGCATTAACTTATATGGGATTTGAGATAAATTGGGTTTGGGATGGGGGGTGTACATGCACGCACTCAGTTATATTCGAGATTGTGAGCATTTTTCTGTTAAATACAGTGAAACATGAATTGATTCTTTTGTGATATACAGAAACTCTTAGATTCCGTTCAAAAGCTTACTCAAGTTTATGGAGTTTTTTCACAGATTTCAGGTTTTTTTTGGATCATGTCTGTAGCTGTTCTGTGAGTCTCCCATCTCACCCCGAATGCTAATTAAAAATAGATAATAAATTGTCTCTTGGAGAGAAAATTAATTTAGGGACTGTTTCTTAGCTTGAGTTGACTTTACTGATATTTAAGTAATTAGAATCCAATAATTAACAGAATGCCAGTAGATAATGATTCTAGCTACTAGACGAATACCAAAATGTATAATTTGAGATGTCAGAAACCATGCTGTTCAAAGAAGGAGGCTTTTAACTCTCATGTTCTTCTTTCTGATTCGTAGTTGTTGATGCTTTTATTCCTTAAGAAGATTTAGATCAGGAAATACTATTCATCCACAAGAATAAATAAGCATCTGAGTGTTAATTTCACAAGTATTATTTTAGTAGTTTATATAATCTTTTAATCCCTTCTTTTAAAACAATAAGATTAAATTAATCTTTGTATATGAAGCAGCCTATTTATTACACAGTATAGTGAGTTTTGTGCATTAATCATGACTCCCACCCAGCCCTCAGCAACTATAGTAGTATATTATGTGGATAGCTAGTAGTTCAGATTTTAACTTAAATAAAATAATTTCATGTTAAAATGTTTGCTTCCAGTACTGCTTTTCTTTATCTTCCAGATCGTTCAGTCTCACTAAACCTTTTCAGATGCTCTGTTTTATAATTGAATTATATTGCTTTAAATTAATTTCTATATTAAATAATACAGATATGTAGTAAAGTAGTTATCTCATTTCCTCCTGGCTATTATGAGAGGAGTAAACAATGTAAAATCTGAATGTAGAATCAGAAAATATAACTGAATACATCTCAGTGATACCTAAGATAATAATTCCTTTATTTAGAATTTACTGGACCCAGTAATTTGTCTGTGTATGTAAAGGGAATGCTTAAAAATAATTTGCTATGAAATGACCATGAAATTATCTTATTCATCTTGAAATCTGTGTTTTCATCTTTTCCACCAGTTTGTTTTTAGGTCTTCACGATGCCATGTTCTATTTGATCTGTCTGGTTCCGCTTTGCATTGCAGTCGTGCAGATCCTGACGTGGACTCGCTTTTCAATCCAGAATAGTCATTTAACAGCTGTACGTTAAATATGTAACAGGTGGTCATTAAAACTTCTGCTGAACTGGACTTGGTATGTTTTAAATGTGAAAAAGCAAAATTGCTTTAAATAGACTGTTAGACCAAATAATGTTTGAGCCATTTCAATACACTATGTTCTTCAGTGTAGTAGAACATAACACAGATCACATTCAGCCTTAATGTTGATTCCCTGTACAGAGGATTTTTTGAGTTCAGCTATTTGAATGTGATGTGTTTTATCCATAATTACCTACTAAAGTAATTTCTGGTATATACTGGTCACTGTTTATCTCCTTTGAAGACTGGATAGGGCAGATCAGGTAAAGGAATCCCTGGAATTCAACGATAGTGTATGGTCTTAAGTTTACTGAAAGATGGTGGATTAATTCTGCCATATCTGATAAAATATCACATCTCTGGGGATAGTCCAGAAAAGCCCAGATAGACATCCCTCAGGGATGGCAGGGAGATGAAGAGAAAAATGTAGATGGTGTCTACCAGACCGTTAACAAGACAAATCTGCCAGCTGCTACAGGAAGCACCAAGAATAATTAACTACTCTGTAAAAGTCTATGCAGGACTAAATAAGAAGATTAAAATGGTGTTCAATGAAGTGTTGCAGGTTATGGGAAAAGCTCCATACTTCCTCTTTCCAAGTATCTCTAGTTGGTGGTAGGTAGATGCTGCTTTCTGGCTTTTTGAATGGGAAAATTGTTTTGAGGTACTGTATTGTTAGTAGTTGATACAAAATGTCATTTAATTCTCCTAAGAAAGACATCAGCATATGGTTGTAGTAGTGTTGAACTAGTTGGACAAATGTAAACACACATATTAAATCAAACTGCTTGGTAATTTTAGATTGGCAAATTAATTCGCTGTGCTCACAGTTGAAATTAATTTCTGATTAATCCTTACAAAAATCTTTTCAGCTTTTAAATGGATCCTGTGATTTTTATAAAATAAAGTTTTTGATACAATTTCAGAAAGATTGAATCCTCTCTTTATTTCACACGTTGTAATGATAAGATACATTAGCATGTTTTTAGTACTCCTGTTTAATAGATACTCTTTTTCCTCCAATATACCTGGTATTATAAAATCTGTGTGGGCAACAATGTTTTTCAAATTGTGTAAGGATAGATAGCTTAAGTATAATCTAATCCCGCCTCATTTTCATTCTGTTTTCCTTGGTCAAACATAATTTTAGAATCACCTTTCTTACAGAGCGCCAGTGACTTGAGAGTACAAGAAGATGAATTGCATGTATCAAGATTTTAAGGTGCTAAATCAGCTCATTTATCGTGATAGGAATCTTGGAAACAAAAGGAGTGTAAGAATTTACTGTGCTTCTTGTTGGGCAATAGCCTCGTTTAATGAGAAGGTTTGAGATCTGAAATACTAGTCTTGAAAAAATAATATTTTATGCCTCAGTTTTTACATTCCCAGAGTAGTGAACAGAACAAAACTGTTTCCTTGCTTTTACAAAGTGTTTTCAAAGCAATGAGTGAAAAAGTGTAATAGCATATTTTAAATATTTAGAAATCCAAGTGAACCCTTTGATATGAATGTGAAGGTTTATGTTAAAATGTAAGAAGGTGGAAATGTGATGAAGTTTTGTTACCTGTTTTTATCTGTACTGTCAGAAATACCATTATTTATTTGCTTAGTACATGCTAATAGCATTATGCTCATATACAATTGTCAGTTGTATTTACATATCCAAACAGAATACTTGCAAAAATACCAGAACAGATATGGACTGTGTGTTTAAATTCTGATTTTTAAAAGATGTGCTGTGTTCTATGTATGAATTTTCTGTCTAAAAGGCTGAAGGAGAAAAATCTGAAGGAATTGAGGTTAATGTGATACTTAACTCAGTATATGAAACTGTTTTCTCCCTGATTGTTCCTTTTTAAATGGGAATAAATAACGTACAATAGTTTTATTTTTATGTACATATTTTCTAATTTTCATATGCTCATCCAATCCCCATATAATACACATTTGCTGATAGGTGAATATGTTGTTGCATAAATAGTGTTTCTTAGATGACTGTGTTTATTTCTTCTAATACAGCATTATTAGTTACAGTGAGTAGTTAACAACTGGGAAATCATGGTGCTACCTGACAGGAAAACTAATAAGATGTCAAACTAATTAAGAAAATTAATAAGTGTCAAAATCATACTAAGAATTCTTTGAAATGGCCAGATTTTTTTTTCTTTCTTTGTTTTATTTTTTCATTTTTTTCCTGGAAGTTTTTTTTTGATAAAGCTAGTATATTAATTACTGAAATAAAAAGGATTAAGGGATGATACGACTGAAGGCACACCTTGAATAGCTGCTAAACTTCTGTATATTTAGAATTAAGATAGGAGAAGTAAATAGTCAAAGATTTCAAAGTGAGATTACCTTAAAATATGAGGTATTAATTGTGTTGAGTAACCCAGTTGAGAAAACAAGCCCTAGAACCACAATACAAATAATTGAATAGGAAAATGTTAATCATTCTTCAAATTACTAGAATTTTGTATTCTCTCATTTGCCCTATTTCTCTTGATATAAGGGCAGGAAAAAGAAAGCATCTTTCATCATACCAGCAGTCAGAGAACTGGAAAACTGGCTTAAATTCAGGTGGTAGTCTAACCACAAAAAGTAGTGACAGGAGGTTGACAGTATTTTATGATCGACATTGCTTGTTCTCCCTTTCTCTGACATTCATTAAACTTTGTTATCCTTTGCTAAACCTACATGATTGGTTTTGGCTGTGACTCAAGCAAAGAATGATCAAATTCAAAAGTTCAGTGTCTTATAACAGCTGGTTTGCCTGCTTTCTCTCCTTATTAGCTCATAGTATGTGAGCTTGAAATCCCACTGCTGGAAAAATGCCACAATTTACTCTTGATAATTTAAGAATGTCTAAAATAGCCTCATAACTGATAAGGAAGATTTAAGTGTGTATAATATAAAATAGGAAATGTTTTGATAACTTCAGGGAATGAGAATCCCATTACTACATAGAATTTCTGTATAAATTCTGAGAATTTGGACCTTAGTACACTGAATGATTTTTATTTATTGAAAATCAATAGATAAGTGTTTTCTAGATTTAAAACAATATTATATAATAGTAAGAAATTTAGTATAATTTTATACAGTAGTAATATAATATGTGGTTAGTGATAAACTGAAAACAGATGGAATAAATGACGATGAGTATTTAAGTAGGCAAAAATTAGATTTATACTTTGTGGTAGTTACAGGCCTGCCTCTGTCCTCATTTTGTACTGAATGACCTTCTCAGTCTCCTGCTGTGCTGATTTTGGAACTGCTCAGTAATTCATGAATACACTCTGTTGACATGGCTAGTAGGATGTTTACATTTGAATACCGTTGTGTAGCTTAACGGTTGCTGTCAGGAAAGATGAGCAGGAAGGGAAAGGAACAGTTAAGATATGTTTCATCTCCACAAACACTTATGAGTTCTTTTTTACAGTATTGCACCAGCTCAGGAAAAAGCTCGGTAATACATGCCATCAAAAGAATTCAAGCTGGTTTTGTAAAGGAACATACAACCAAGACTGGTGGAGTCCAGTTGTGTCCAATCCTAAAGAGCTGGAAGGACCCAAACATACCAAGAGGAATGTGTGAAGGAACTGGATTCCTAGGTTACTTTTGGGAGAAAGGATTTTAGATCAGGTATCTGTATTTGTTTATCTTACACCCTCTTTCTAGTAGTTGATTTCTTACTACTAATAGTAATAGAAGGGAAAGTTGTTAAACTGCTGTGCTTAATTGGGAAAATTACAGTCCTAGAATACATGAGGCTGTGCAGCCGGTCCTGTAGCTGTGTGGCCTGTTCCAGAAGACAAGGCTCCTTGTGATCACCACAAAGCAAATGCAGACTGTCTTAAAAATACTCCTTTCTAGGTAGGTATTCAAAACCTTTGAGTATGTTTTGGACCTTCTGGGTACTAAGTATTAAATAGATAATATAAATTTTCCACCAAGAGAAAGAAGAAATACTACCTTTCTCCTGTTGAGGAGAAAGTAGAAAAGTAGGGTTTTTTGTGTTTTTTTTTTTTTTTTTCCTCTCTTTATTTCAGAAATCCTCCCCAAGCATGCTAATTGCTTTGAATGATGTATGCATGCACTTATATAACAAATAGTTTTCTGTGAATGCCCAGCAATTGATATAGGGTACAATTCCACCAGGGTATGTGTAAATAACAATATATTAAAATCATTACATAAATGTGCATGAATAGTGCATACTTTATGGCCTGTCCAGAAAAAAAAATAGGTTTAGTATACAAATACTGCTGCAAAATATTAATGACAAATGTAACACTGGATAGGAACTTTGAAATGCTTTATTAAGACATACCCAGGTTGTACACTAACAATGCAAAGATGAAAGCTAATGTATTTCTTATTCAGTATGCAATTCATTACCTATATTTCACATGTGATAAAATATATTTCCTTGTGAAGAACATGTAATTAACCTGAAGCAATTGTATTTATTAGTTTACACGTTGCAAGCAGATGTCTGTTTAAAAAGCAGAAAATGTAGCTTTTGTCATTTTGAATTTTGGTTATAAAGTTGTTTCATTCCTGAAGGGAAAAATAAGCTAATCTGTCTTTACAAACAAGAACGTACATAGTAAGCAGAGTCCTGATCCCAAACCAAATAAAAAGAAATAGACTGAAAAGTGCCTTAGCCCATCTAACTACTGGAGAAAGAAAATCTTCCCAGGGAGAACTGTCTAAAGCGCTCATGTCAAGAACATTCCTCAAAGAGGTTAAACATCAGTGAAAATGAACTGAACAAAAAAAAATCCTCTGGTGAAATTTTGTTGTTGCTCTGGTTTTGTTGATTTCTCAGGATAAGCAAGGTTGGATTTGAGTAGTGCTTGATCAGAAGATCTTTCAGGTAGAACCTAGGGTGCCTTGGTAGTTTGTCTTCCAGTATCACTCTTACCAGGAAATGAAGGTGCTAGACTCCAGCCTTTCAAACTGGATCAAAAGGAAAAATATCAACTGTTTTGTGGTTGTTAATAAACATTTTATGAGAGACTAGAGATAGCAGTAGCCCTTATAACTTAGCTGGAATTTCAACTAATGAGATGGGTTTTGTCTAGATTAGCTTTCAGTGCCAATTGCATATGGTATTCCTTGTTTTCTATTACCACAAATAAACATTTTTGTTAGAACATAAATGATTATAGTGGTATAATACCTAACCCAAACCCAGAAGAACTAAGGCTTTTGTCCTAGCAAGGGCACATGCTCCTGTGTGAAAAGCCACGAGGTTTTATGCAGATTGACCTACCCCAGATTAAAATGTTTTAGTAAGGATTGTTTTTCCAGCCTATCCTTCCTCTGTAGAGTATTGCATTCAGGACACTTACTGATCTGCTAGCCTCCACTATACCCAGTGCATTCCCAGACACAGACATAGCAGCATGCACGAGTTTCAAGTTCTTGTTCTCCTGCCTGCACAATGTCTTTGTCCTCTGTATGCACACCCTACAGCTTCAGGAAAATAACTGGATTGTAGACCTAAGAACCTTCTGTTTAGTGACCCATGCTTCCCTGCCACAGACCCAAGAGTGTGAGCTTTGTAAAAAAACTCTTAAAACATGTTCCAGAAATTCTACATTAGCAGTAAGGTTTAGTCTCAGCCATTCCAAAATAGTTATTTACATGAAGAATGCAATGTTTGAGGACTTAAAACCAAATCTTCCTTTTCAAACAGCTGTACTCTTTCATCTGCAGATAGAAGTTTTGAAAGGCAAACTCTGTAAAGACACAATTTATCTTGCGATGCCTGCATTTTGTGTTTTTCAGGAATCTCACTACCTCCAGGCTAGTGACCTTAAGGGTCTGTCTAGAGGAAAAACCTGAAGAGTGGAAAAGTTGAGGTGAAGTACCACATCCATTTTTAAGTATTTACTGTTGTAGCAGCCAAGAATTTCTGAATTTGGTGAATTAATCCCCAAAACTCTGAACTTTAGTCAGGGTCAGGAAAGGCATTAATTCCAGAAGGGTCTTGCATCGACATCAATGTGAACAACAACAGCAGCGTGTGGTCAGGCAGGCCTTCAGCAGTGTTTTTAGCCACTGTTGAAGCCTCCCTGGAAAAGCTCATACTTGCCAAGTTGTTACCGAGCCCCTAAGAAACCTCCATAGAGGAACATGGGGAGCAGGCAGCTTCCAAGAAGCCCCCCTGTTTTGTCATTTTAATTCTGATGAAATGCTATAGCTGAAAATGAGAGCTTGGAGTGTGAAAGAGGAGCTGTGCTTTGTGTTCTGCCCTGTGACTGTGCACACCTGTGGAGGAGAGGGGCCGGGGGCACTAAGGGCGGGACGACAGCCCGGGGTGGGGGGGGCGCCGCCCCGTCCCCTCAGCCCGTTCCCGCCTCCGCCCCTCAGGCGCACCTCGCGCTCTGCGCACGCGCAGCCTGGGGTGCCAGGGCGGGGCGGGGCGGGGCCAGGCACGTGCTCGGCGGGGGCGGTGCCGGTACGGGGGGAGGCGGGGCCCGGCCCTCAGCGCGTCACGGCCCCGCCCGGCCCGACATTGGCCGGGGCGAGGGAGGGAGCGGGGCCGCGCCGGGCCCCGTCGTGTCGCAGCCAAAGCGTCCCGGCCGGCCCCCGCCGCCCCCGCGCCGCGCGTTCCGCCCTCAGCGGGGAGCCGAGCTCGGCGGGCCGCGGGCTGCCGCCGCCGCTGCCATGCGGAGGGGAGGCGGCGGCAGCAGCGGGAGGGGGTGACTCCTCGGCCCTGCCCCCTCCATGAGACTGTGGCTGGCCTGGCTGTGCTGCTACACCCTGTTCCTGTGGGCGCTGAGGAGGAGGATGTGGTCTGGCCCTGCCAGGTACCTGAGGAGCCCTTTATCCAGGTCTCTGTACGCCAACGTGATGGGCAGCCACGGGCAGCCCGCCCCGGGCGCCAGGGAGAGCCACCAGGTACGGCCCCTGAGGCAGCCCCCTTCCCTGCCCTTTCCCTTTCCCCCTCCCTCCCCACGGCCGGGACAACCGCGGTTCCCCCGGTTTGAGGGCGTCCTGAGGGGGCCCCGGGCCGGGCAGCGCCCGCCTGGGCCAGACAAAGAGAGGCGACGGCCGGGGCCTCCCGGCGAGAAAGTTGGGGTCGGCCTGAAGCGCCGGGGAGGCGGGGGGAGGCAGGCCGGGCTGCCGCTCGGTGCCGGCCACAGCGGGGCTGGGAGGCCGGCCCGGTGTCCCGAGAGTGGTACCGCGTCAGGCCGGGGTCAGGCTGCCCCCGGGGGCTGAAACCTCCGCTCTGCTCCTCGTCCCGCTGTGCTCGGGGGGTAACGGCGCTTGGGCGAGGTCTGCAGGTGGTGCTGCCTGGGGGGCACTATGAGCACGGGGATGGTTGGTTAATGCCGGTGTGTCTGGAGGAAAATAACCTGAACCGGTCGCAAAAAGGGAGCAGCTGGGAAGCTGCTGAGCTCACAGAGGCCTTGGGATGGTAGGAGGTGGTAGGCTAGAAACGGGTTTGCAACGTGATACAACTGCAGCGAGAGGTTAGTGCTGTACTTGGGCAGCGTAGGGACGTGGGGCAGTGCTCTGTGGAGCTATTAGGTGCTGGGCAGTGCCTTGGGGATACGACTGCCTGTGTTCGGATCTGTGCTGCTGAAAACCTGGCAGGAGCTTAGGAGGGCTAATAAAAAAGGTTGTACAAAGGAAAAAAATAGAAGTATACATTGTAGTTCTCCAAGTTGAGGAGAAGATCTCCACTTCTGAAGTGTTTTGTTTTTTTTAGTGTTCTGGCTGGATGCTGACTGACAATTTTGCTACCAAGCGACCATATTACTGGGGTTTAATGAATACGGTCCGCGTTCAGATCATTCACTACATATGTAGAATGACAGAAACAGAAGTTAGATATACAAAAGAAAACGTGTTTCTGCTGAACAAATGAAATTTGCAGATCTTTTCTGTTGTTAAAGACTGCACAAAAAGACAAGTAAATCAAGAAAATATTGCTATGGAGATGACTGTCATTCACAGGTAAATTGTTTGCAGTGTAGTCTCCACGTGTAATTTACTGGATCTGGATTTTAATTCTAATGTATTGATCCTTTAGTAAGTTTAGTGAGACTTACAGCTTGTGAGATTACTCATAAGTAAGGATTATATGAGGAGGCCCTGGGTACTTGCACTCTGCAGTTTTACTAATGTTGTTACTTTTGCATAAGTTAGTTACTTTTTTTTTCTTTTTACTAATATTAGGTGAGAGTTGTCAATATTTTTTATTATATATCCTTAGATTTCTCTTCAGATTTCTTAGTTCTGTAGCTTCTCTACTGTTGCACTATGTCAGATTGATGAACTTTCTGTTACAAAACTCGTGTCATGAAAGGAGCTCTTCGTATATTGGATGTGGGGAAAAACAAAAGCAATCTCTGTTTTGAGGAATTAGTTCCAGAATAAAACTGTTTTCCACCACTTCTGTTATTTGGAAATTGGATTGTTTTTATCCGGTGTGTTTTTTTCCTTACAGTTTCTGTAGTTTCTAATATTTTCTGGTGTTACATAGATAGTTGCACATGTTTTAGCCAATAAGCTTAATGGCAGACTTAACCATAAAGAAGAAATTAGAGGAGGGCTGCAAACAATGACTGATTTCTGGAAATAAGCTTCTCTTCTCACAGTTGTCGCTGTTATGCCCCTGCTTATGTCAACATATATCACAGTTTGGAAGTTTTAAGGACAGGAATTGTAGAGCAGCTGGTTTCCTTGGTGAGACTGCAGGTAACAGAGTTCAGTGCAGAACCAAGGTTTATGAGCTCGAGTATGGCAGATGTGTAGTGGTATTGCGTGTGGGTCAAAGTCCATGTTTACTGCAGCTCTGATATTTAGATACATTTTCTTCTCTATTGAAAATGGCAACGCAAGGAGGCACTCCACAAGTGCCTGCTGTAGCTAGGCAGCAGCCTCCCAAATCACTGTTGCAGCTGACACCCATCCCTGCCTGCTCCTCAGCTCTGTGGATGGTTCACTTCTGCCAGCTCTTGAAATTGTTTTCTAGAGATGGATGGGCAAAGTATTCTGGCTGCTGCTTTAGTGCTTTTTAACAGTTTGCTAAGGATCCTTTTCGAGACTTGCTGGTCCATGCTGGTTCATTCAACTAGCACTGTGCTGCAGTGAGAAAAGACCCAAACTGGTAAATCAGCAATCTTGAGGGTCTCAGTGCCAGGCTCCATTGTGTGGTGCAGGGTTTCTCAAACTCTGGGTTTTGGAGGAAATGAACACTTGTGCTACCTACAAGCGTGCTTGAAAGTACTGCTGAGGGCCTGATTCTGCAACAAACTTGGCCAGTGTGAAAGTGGCTTTCAAACTAGACCTAAAAAGGTGTATGTTTGTTCCTCTGCTGAAGGGTCTTGAAACACCTTCCTACTTTGGTACTGTTTGATGGAGCCCCTGTTAATGAATCCAGCATGTAATGGCCTTCTTGCAGCTGCCTGCTCCCCTCCGCTTGCTGGCACTGGTATTGGGACACAGCAGGATACTGGGCTGAGAAACCTGTGCTGTTATTATTCATGCTGCAGCAGTGACTGGAAGTCCCATTGTGCTGCTGAGCACTATAAACATGCATTAACTGACTGTTCCCTCCCAGCAAGGTACAACAAATGTGAAGGGAACAGGACATAAGCGTATCTTGTGTAGTATGATTGTAGAGATGATTTTAGGCACTTAATTTTGCACGCTTGCCCCAGCTGACCATTAGCTGTCCTGCATGCATTTTGATGAGATTCTGTTGAAACTCTCCATGCCTTTCTTAAGATGCGTGTGACTCTATCTGCACCATGAACACTTGCAGTCAGATTGGGAACATCATTGCAAGATCTAAGGGGATGGTAGTAAATATTAGCTATAGGCAATAATTGTTGATATTAGAATATAGAATGGCATTAGAAATTATGTAAGAAGGGCTGTCAATAAGTCTGCATGAGTATGAGAGAATGTAAAATAATAGCAATGTTCTTAATTAAAATTATGTTTAGAACTTTTTTGTAACTTCAGCATATTGAGTGAATGGGTTTTTAGCTTGGCATTGCAATGCAGCAATGAGCAACCTTTTAAATTTTATACTCCATGCTGGCATTCTGGAAAGCTGCAGCATTAGAGGTGGAAGTGTGTAAGGTGGGCATGAGGGTTCTAAACTTCAGAATTTTTATAGGTCTGTTTTGTTTTGCACAAGTCTCGTGCATTTAAAATAATGTAAGCCAGATGTTAAAGTTTAGATGTGCCTTACACGTGGACTATTAGGACATTGTTTATTACTTTACCAGCTAGATTCGATAGCAAGAAGCATCCTTTTCTTCAGAACTAGCTAGATAGTAGCTGGCATCTCAGATTTGGTGTAGTTTGTATAGGAGTGGTTATTGCCAAGTAGCATGAGGTGAAAGGAGCCATGAACCCATTTTAACTTGGGCTTCATATTCTACAAATCTAAAAGTATAGAACTCCTTCAGCTGATACTAATGACTTCTTCAATGTGTGAACCTGATTACTTTTTTAGTAGAGTTGATGGGAGAAAGCTCCTTAGACAAAATTGTTTTGAAATACTTGTGAACCTGCTTGTTGGGTACTGGTAAGTGATGAAATGTAGTCCAGCAGTGATACGTGACAGAAAAGCTGTTTAAAGTATAGATTGGATTTTCTATCTAGCTATTTTCCTGGAAAAAAATATTGCAAATGTACTTCCTGATTTCTTTTCAGGGGATGTGACAGGTTCAGAATGAGTTTGAAGACATAACACAAGGTTATCCGAATTCATACTATTTTACCCATTTGGTGGTGTACCCTAGAGGACTTGTGTTTGCTTTCTAGGGTAGTTGCTTTGTAAAATTCTTCAAAGTACAGGGTATTGTGTAAGACAAAATGTGTGACTTCTAGTGAGTAATCTGTCCTCAACTGATTATAGTTCCAATCTAAGTTAAATTAATCCTGAAGCCTGTTTAAAAGTCTGTAGGGAAAACTAAATTTTGATATTTACAGAAATTGATATTAGCTTTCTGTGTGTTTTGTTTCTTTTTAACCACTTCTATTTTTAAATTGCTGCTGAATATTTTAATAATACTTTGTTTCTTTCTCTAGTGGTATGTCTGCAACACAGAGCAGTTGTCTGAATCCCTTCAGCCTATTTTTGTTCAAAGTTACCTTGACCAAGGAACACAGATCTTCCTAAACAACAGCATTGAAAAATCAGGCTGGCTGTTTATCCAGCTCTATCACTCTTTTGTGTCCTCAATTTTTAGCCTTTTTATGTCTAGAACATCTATCAATGGGTAAGTGAAAAGTCAATCTTGGGTAAACTAAATATGTTTTGAATTTTTTTCAGGTGTTCATCCCTATTCCTTGATCTGCCAGTTTTGTTAAATGTCTACAGTTTTCACTTTGCCAGTCTAATAGATCTGCAAAGCCCTGTTTTGCTCTTCCCTTAAACCTTCTTAATTAACGCCATTTCCACATTTACAGTATGAGCAGGGCAGAGGGTGTTTTTGCAATTAATAACAGTCAGAGGATTCTATATGTATTTTATAACCATTACTTGTCTTACTCCAGAGAATACTCAGAAAGAATTTGAGAGTATTCTCTTTGTATTAGATGTTTCCTTCTTCCCTGTTTTTCTTCCTCCTTGCTCTTTTCTTTATCTACTGCCATATCTATAGCATGTGCTGTTGTGGTTGTCCTTGTAGAAAGTGGCTGTGTCCAGTCAGTTCTGTATTACGTCTAAAGTTTGAGTCCATATGTGCTGCAAAACTAGGCTGACTGCTACGCAGTACAGAAGTTGCTGAGTGTTGTGTCTTATAACATTGATGTGGAATGGAGTTCTCTCCTTTCTCTTATTCTTTAAAACTAAATTTCACCCCAGTTTGTGTGTAAGCTGTACTCAAACAGGTAGCTTCTGATGTGGCATGTTTGATGAAACATCAATAAGGTGGGAATAGAGAAGTTATAAAACATGATTCTCCTACTGTTACTCATTGGTCTCATCTGCCATTGGCTGCAGGGGAGTTCAGCTGTTCACGAGTGTTTTTGTATGTTTTCCCAAAAAGTCATTGCCTTTTCTGGTTACTTCTCTTTTGGTCATTCAGACATATGTTTACCAGTTATAACTCTATGAATAATGCCTTTTGTTACATTTACCTCATTTCTCTACCATCCCCACCTCTGCACCTGCTGCATACTTAGATGCAGTCTGATTTGAGGATAGTGGCTGGCTGCTAAGGCTAGGAAAATAATCCTTTTATTTTCTAACCAGATGTCTTTGTGAGCTTTCCTGTGGTGTTTTTAGTTGCTTGTAGCTTTATATAAAGGTTTCTTTGGTCTCCTTGTCTTCCTTTCTCTTCCTGTTTTTTTTTTTTTCTTTTTTTCAAAGGCTCTCCAGCACTTTGAGTTACACCTCGTAGTGCTGTTAGGCATAATAGCCATGAGCCAATTAGACAGCGTGGTCTGACACAAGTGTGCTGCAAAGGGGCTGTACTTAAATTGGCTGTATTCTGTTTATTTTTTATATATATTTAACATCTTGCATTAGTTTCTTCTATGTAACTTTGAATATTGTGTCCTTTTTGTTGGTGGTGGTTTTGTTTTTAATAGTCGATCTTTCTTAGGCCTCTTATTTTTTCAGATTTTTTGTTATTTCATGCTTTTTCTGTTTACCTTTTTTCCCCCTTGGTCATAAAAGAAATCTGCAGATTGTATTTTTTAAATTTAACCTGCTATCCAACGTTGGTTTAAATGATTTATTTTTTTTTTATCTACCTCTAGTCTGTCACTGACCAGTTCTTTCTTCCTCTTCTTGTTCTGCTAACTTTCATCTTCTGCTATGACAGCTGAAATCTGTCACTGTGTAGTCTTCAAACAGTTACAGGCGGGTATGTCATTAACTTGATCCATAAAGAATCCAACTGTCACCTCTACCCAATTCCTTAATGAGTTGTCTATTTTTTATTCGACAGCTCTTGTGTTAAATGCAGAAGGACCTGCAGATAGCAGCAACAGCCATTGTAACATACAATTAAAAAGTCATCTCTTTTGCCATTCTAGCAGTGTTACCCCCATTCTTTCTTTAAATCTCTTCCCTGGCTTCCCTCCTAGTTCCACATCCCATTCCTCATTTATTGTGCATACTTCTGTCTGCAGCCATTTTATTTCCTCTGCTCTCTCCCTCTTTTTTTTTTTTTTTTTTAAGGTAAGTGGGAGAGATTCAAATCTGCGAACGTGACAAATAAAGCTTTAGCCTTTCTCTTTCTGTCTTTCTCTCCCCCCTCTCCGCTTTTTTTTGTATGTGATCATCTTGCGCTGCACTCCACAACCCCTTCCTTTCCTGACCAATTCCTCTTGAAGTCTTAGCCACTATAACTGCATGTAGCTATGTGGTGGATCTCTGACAAGTGGAAGGCAAGTTGAACTGGATTTAAAATTTATCTGAGCATTGACCTTGTCTGTTTTGTGTGACTGATTGCTGCCAAAGTGCATTCTGAATTACTTCATTGTCCTTTTTAAAGTTTGTATGAAATTGGACATTTCTCATCTTTACCTTTCAGGCTGCTGGGAAGGGGCTCGATGTTTGTGTTTTCCCCAGAACAATTTCAAAGACTGCTTAAAATAAATCCAGAATGGAAATCCCACAGACTTCTTGATTTAGGGGCTGGGGATGGAGAAGTTACTAAAGTCATGAGTCCTCACTTTGAAGAAATCTATGCCACAGAGTTGTCTGAAACTATGATATGGCAGCTTCAGAAGAAGAAATACAGGTATTGTACTGAATATTTCCTACATTGTGTATTTCAGAGATTACAGCAAAATCATCTTTGTATATTTTATGAATGTTCAGTGTTTTCAGTCATTTCTTATGTTTGATCACTATGGAAAGAACTGACCTGTACAAAACAGGGAGAGCGAACACATCTGATATTCCTTGTTATCAGGACTTTTGCTATGCTTTTGTTCCTTGTTACCAGTTAAGGCAGAATCAGCAACAACTGTGTTGAAGTCTTTCTTCATAGTTTGCTTAAATTGCTTTAATCAAGACAGTGAGGAAGACAAAATTCAGATACTGATGAATGAACAGTACAAAATTGCAAGAGGAAGGAAAGCGACTGCAAAGAAAGCAAGTTGAATCCTGAAAATAGACGCAGATTAATCAGGTATCTCTAACGACTAGGAAAGGAGTGCTCATGGATTACTGTGTAAAGAATCTTTTATTCTAGTTATGCTTAGCTACTGCTTTTAAGACTGAAGAATATTTAGTAACAAAAACCTCAACACTTTCAGAACTTTGTGCACTGGTCACAGCCCCTGGAGGTTCTTTCAGTCTTGTTGAGTAATGGCTAGTATATGGGGTACTGTCTCCCTAGACTGGAACCCAAAGAATGAAGGAGTTGTGGATGTCTTTTCTTAACGTGTCCTTGAATGGAAAACCCAGCAACTGGGTTTGCACACAAAAAGGTCAGAGTGGATAAAATGCTGCAAGACATTAATACATTTCAGCTTCGTTTTTCCTTGCCGTGTATTCACTTTTACTCTAGAACGTCACGCTTTTATAATACCTTGGCTTTTTTTTTTTTTTTTTTACCCTTACTGCCTGAAGTTTGTAAGGCAATATTCATCCACACCTTTATATGTAACCGTGCCCATTGTTGATCAATTTTTCTTTTCCAGAAGACTAGAAAGACCATGTCTGCTTTTCCTCATTACCTAGTTGGCTGACCTTATTTGCACTATGAACACATCTGTAGGGAATTTTTATCCTTGGTGGGTCTCTCAGAACTCAGCTCTGTATCTCTCTCTCTGTTTGTAGGGTGCTTGGTATAAATGAATGGCAGAACACAGGATTTCAGTATGATGTTATCAGCTGTTTGAATTTGCTGGATCGTTGTGATCAGCCACTGACTGTATTAAAAGATATTAGGAGTGTACTGGAGCCAACTAGAGGCAGAGTCATTCTAGCATTGGTTCTGCCATTTCATCCGTATGTGGAAAATGGTAAGTACACAGATTAATAGCTATTCACACAAGTAAAGAAAGCTTTTGTAGGTTGTAGCATCCTGAATTAAATGTTTTCGTAAATAATTGACGTATGTAAATGTATCTTATAAATAGCTTCTAGGGTGCATGTTCAGAAGTATGAAATCATAGGTAAATAGGCCACACGAGGTAAGATGTTTTCTTAATTCCCCACCATACATTGTTGGCACCAACAGAAAGCTCAGATATTGAAGTTACATATCCTGTTCTGCAGGTTGCCACATTTGAGCTGTGTTGGAGCAACATGGGAAAACTGATCTCTGATTAGGGCCCTCTGCTGCCTTCATATAGGTAACCCCAGTTGTCTTTAGCGACCATTGAACAAATCCATCAGAACTGTCTGTAATACTGAATGGAGCAGCTTAGCTCAAACTGTTTCAAGTGTTCCAGATGAACTACACCTAAAAATTCATAGGATGATAATGTTCACTGTCCAATATGAGATCGCAGAATAAAATACAGACCCTTACTAATACTAATACCAACCATTATTATTATTTTATTAGTAACTGGGAAAAAAAGTCAAATTAAGTGCTAAAATTCATTTATTTCCTGTAGTTGCATTTTAAAGAAATACATGAGAGACTTTTCAAATGAATCTTTCCTTATGACTAAACCTCAAAAGAGATTAAAAAATTTTTAGATGCCTGTGATTGTGGGGGTTCAGGTTGAGGCACCCTAAAGGTGATTTGAGTTGTAGAAGGCTGGTGTTCATCAGTCATTCTTTGGATGCTGCCTCTCCTTGACTTGTCAATGGAAAGGCACATGTGTACAGAAAATACAAAACTAATAACCTTAATATTCTGGAAATTGTAAATACAATCAAAATGAAACTATTTTTCTCTTTTTATATGCAAATAGTATTTTGGGGGGGGGGAGGGAGGGAGGGAGGACACCACAAAAAGAGCTTTAAGTGTAAAACTGAATGGTGTCAGTTGAAAAATTCCTTAAAATACAGTATTTGAGCATATAATTTTGTAGCTATTCTAAAAAGTAGTATGTCTTAAATGAGATTGAGGGTTGACTTAGGCACCTGTATGGTATTTCCAAGCACATTTGGTTACAACATCCTATTACTGTAACATGGAACAATTTGATTTCCTTTCTTTAAAATTCCATATAACAACCATGTCTTGCTTGACTTTCATCAGCATGTTAGAAGCAAAAATTGAGAAGTGATCTGTGTGTCTGTTTCATTTGTGTGACTTCAAAGCTGTATATCATGGTGTTTTGCAATCACTGTTGCACACAGCATCTACTTTTCTACGTGTTGTTCGGTAACCATGTGATAGGCTACATGCTACTTCCTTGCTCAACGGAGGTAGGGAAATAAAGGAAGAAAAAACTATTCCAGGTCCATTTGTATCTATCGCTAACTGCCTGTGTCACACTGGGAAAAGAATAGGATATTAAATTTAAAAATCCCGGGGGAATAGACACCTGTCCTTTGATTGTTGAACTCAAAACAGATTTCATCTTCCAACAAGTAGGAATGACTAAGATGTCTTGTAAACCAAAGTCAGACTCTAGTTTGTGCTGGCAACCTGTAAACGATTAGTCACTTTCTTTAAGACAGCTTTGTTTCCTTTGCTTTTTGTAAGTCTCAGCTAGCACGGTGATGTTCTTTTTTTCTTTTTCTTTTTTTTTTCTGATCTGTAGTGTATGACAGTAGCTTTAGTATGCTTGTATCAGTTGAGGCTGTTCCAGTTAGCAAATATCTACTGTAACTTCAAACATACTCAGTTTGTCTGTTTACTGCTGACATGGATATGGGCCCATATAAACATCTCTAGACAGTGCGAGTTACCACATGCACAAGTTAGTGTCATTCCACTAAAGCTTTCCTGCTTAAGATCTTTTCAGTTATAGTCTAAAGAAATAGTGAGCTGCCAGACTGTCTTATAACTCCTTACATCAGCTAATTAAAAAGTCTGGACCTGCCTGGTGAAACTTCTGAATTTTAGAGAGGGCAATAAATGGAGAAGGGATTAGGCAGGTAAGGTGTTTGATCGGTGTATAGATCAGTTTTTAGAACTGGAGACCTAAAGATAAATTTAAATCAAAACAAGATATTTGGGTTATTACATCTAATTTAATGGGAAGGTAATTGTAGAAACCCTCAGTGTGAACAGTATAAAGCCTGCTCTAAGAGAACAAAGCAAGGTGGAGTAGGAGGTATAATTTGTTTCTGTGTTCCTGGAATTACAGTGACACCTAGAGTCCAAAGTAGCTTAATCACAAATTAAGCTCTCCAGAGGAGCTTTGTTTTCACTGTATAGAACAACAAGTAAATGCACTTCCTGTGCATTTCTAAATTTGTCAAGCCATACAAATCATGTGGTATCATAATAAAACATATTATGGGCACCCCCTAGGTGATTATAAAGTGTTTTATATTTCCTAATATAGACAGTGTGTGTCTGTGCGTGTGTATGTATATGAAGGCAATATTAGATAATCAGTCTGGATTGTGACATTTTCTTTTTGAGCATATTAATGTTTCTATGATTGAATATTATGTATAAGAAGAGGAAGGTGCATTTTTCATCATCCTGAAGTATTTAGTAGTAAATTGAGTTGGAAACAGTACTAGATGGACCCTTACTTTGCCTGATTTTTTCAGTTCTTGTGTCACTGAAATGCAAAATGTGGCTTCAGTTGCTAAACAAAGCCTTGCTTTATTTAAAGGATGACAAAAGATTTAACTGTTGCTTAGCAGGGAGAATGCCTGATACCAACAGGTCTCTTCTGAAAGTGCTGATTTGTAGATTGGCTAGGTAATAACTTCTCAGTGTACTTCTAGTTTTGTGCCTGTATCCATTTTGATCAGGCACACAAAAGCAAAAGTTGGTGCTACAAGTAACCCTGACTTTGGATGGTAGGATTGGAAGAAAGGGGTTTTCTGTCTAGCAGTTGAATTTTAATGTTGCAGGAGTAACCTTTTCATGACCACCACTTTGCTTTCCTCAGAAGGCTAGGATGAGGTTCACAACCCAAATGAGTTTTACAATGAGAGTACATGCATTTATATAATCTTTTTTTCTTCTTGCCTATCCATAGAATATGTATGTTTTTCTGTTTAAGCTGCTGTAAGACTCCATAAGTCTTGATCTATATATCCATTATAACTAACATGACTGAAAACAGAATTTCACCAAGTTTATTTTCTAATGGTGTTGATTAATGTACATCTTACACAACTGTTTTAATTTGCATACAAGAAATACATGTAAATTCATGCTGAATGGGAAATAATGTGTAACACAGGTCATCAAAATCAAGTGCATTGAACATTGTCTCTTTAGAAAACGCTATGAAGAACACTGTCCTGTAAGGTTTTCTCCTTTCTTTTTAAAGCACAGTAAGTCTGTGAAGAAGCTTAACTTCTTCATCTGCTTCTTTGGTTACACTAAAAATGTCCAACAAATTGGAAATGCAGCACATACTCATCTGTTCTGGTACACAGTGTCATCGTCCAGATGATCCTAGGGGGAAAAAGAAATGTGGAAGTGTTTACTCATTGATGCAAATGTTTGTTGTTATCATTTTTAAAGGCAATACTTTTTTGAGGCAAATTCCGTCTCTTTATAGCTTCAATATACTCCTTCCATCCCTACTTATCTAATTCCATTTGTCTGTGTGGCACCTGCAGGATTCCAAACATGTTTCCTTTCCTTTTGGCTTCTCCTAATCTTCAAAGAGCACAGAGGCAGTAAAACAATACCTCTTATTTTCACTATGTTTTTATCTGGCACTTAAACCAAGGACCAGGTCAGCAGGGACTTGAAGCCTTTAAAGGGATAATTACAGAGGAAATCAGTTGGCAGTACAGAGGTGAATAAACTAAAAATGTTTAGAGGAGGAGTGTTTGACTTTGTATTCTGTTTCTTTTTCTTTCTCATCACATCTCTGAAATAGTGCAGTATAAGCTTAGAATGTGAAAGAATTTTTAATGTTTCTGTAGAGAAACATTTTTTTTTTTGAAGGATGATTTTGAAGCTGTTTTCACTGCTTGCAAATACACATGTTTTCTAAAATTTTCTGTAACTTACCTGGCATATGCAAAATTCCTGTCAAATAGTTATTGAAGATTTACTGGCCTAAGGTTGCAACGATGAAATAAGCTGTGTGGTTTTATCCAGTGTGTTGAATACTTAGCTACAGAAGTTTGTGTGTGTGGGGAAATAACTGTAAGAATGTTGTAGAGCTTGCTGAAAATGTTTTGTTATGCTTCTGTCATCTTACTCTTCTGGACTAAGGGAACGAGAGGAACTACAATTGAAAAATTTTCATGAAAGAGCTCTAATAGGTTTGTGTTTTATCAAACAGTCCGGAACAACTTGCTGAAACCTCTTCTTGGCAAAATACAAACTTAAAGGGGCTTCATGAAGTGTACATACACACATTTTTTAACGTATATGAAAAGTACAGTGTGTATATACACTCATTTGATTGTGTATATGTATATGTAAGAGCATATAACGTATTGGCATCGTGAGCATCTCTGATACAAAACCATCTTGCTTTATATTGTATTTTTCCCTAGAAAGGATGCCTAACTTGAGTGCTGGTATTGTAGGCCTTTCATGACATGAAACTTTGCGTCCATCTGGGAGGAAAAGAATTTTTATTCCCAGACAACATATTGGTCCTGGTTTTAGCCTTATTGGAACTAAGAAATATTGGATGGCTTCGAAAATGGAAGCTTTCTTTTTTTTTTTTTTTTTTTTTTCTTCAGTACTGAATCTGAATTCAGCTGTCACTTTTCTGCACTTGCAGACACTGCATATACGGGAATATCATCATCTGTGCTCTTATATTACAGATCACGTGAGTGTGTTTCTGCATAATGTGAAGGTGTGTATCTGTCCCAGGAAAAAAAGTGCCTGTAAACTGTCGTGATCTCTTCTTGATCATATAGAATCTTTGACTATTGTGCAGAATACTTTTTTTTTTAAGACCTTAATCAACTTTAAATAAGAAAAAAAATCTAGTTCCAGATGGAACAAATGGTAAATTCTTAAAAACTGAGTTCCTCTCTTCCCCCATGTTTTTCCCCATACCAGTAGAAACTTACAGGCTGTCGGGAGTGCTCAGCGTACCTCTGCTTTTGAAGTTCTTGGGCAATTGCTCGAAAAATTTTTCGTCCGCTAGTGATTTTCTGCAAATTATATAAAATATTTTAGCTTAGTATTACGTTTGAGGTTGGGAGAAGCATCTTTTTTAGAATCTTTTTGTAATTCTGATCTTTTTTTTTTTTTTTGCTTGTGTATGTCTGTGGGAAATTTACTGAATAATGCTTTAGGACCATATAGTTAGTCAGTCAGAAGGGTTTAAGTTGCATTAATATTACATCTCTTAACGTATATACCTTCTTTAATAGATATTTAAACACTATGGATATTTTTCTTTAATTTAAGGAGTCATGGCAATAAATGGTCTAAATAGACTTTTAAACTAGGAGTTTACCTGAATGCCCCATTTGAACAAATAAAAAAAAAAAATCAATATTGAAGAGTTATTCTAAAAAAGAGTTCAAACAAAATTTTCTTGCAAGCAAAACCTAAAGGAAGCTGCGTGTAAAGGACGATCCTTAGGTAGATTTGACTTTATCCTGTATCCAGATAGTTACAAATTAACTGATTAGTTAAACATGAGGTAAATGTAAAATCATTAACCTGCTCTGTACAAATCTGAACCGAAGCCTTAACAGCTATATGTGTCCCTTTAACTGAGTCATCAATTAATCACAAAATTGGTATCAGATATATACTTAAAAAAAAAAAAAAAGAAGGTTCTGAATCACAGATAAAGCAAAGTGATAACGTACGCAGTTCTCTGTCCTCTGGTCTTCATTTCCACTTTTACTTAGCAGCTTTGGTTTTAACTAGAAGGAGGAAGGGAAAAAAAGTTTGAAACAACATGATATAGCAACAGCTAAAGTAGCAGAATAGTTTAATCTTGCCCTGTTACAGTGGAAAAGAGTCTGTAGATAAGTAGATATTAGGTCAGCTTATACCATTGGAAAAAAAATCAGGCATTTAAGGCCTTTTTCATCTTCTGGTAGTAGATGTTGCGCATATCCATATCTTTGCTTTGAGTACAATAGAACTTGCCTGAAGCTACCTAGTTGTCAAAAATAAACCAATTTGCATCGTAGATACCAGGTTTTCTCCTGAAAAAAGGCATGATTAATTCTTTCTACTATATGACTTCGGGTAGCTTAAAGAAAACAAAACAACATCAAAAATGAGTGTCTTGTCTTTATATTTAGACAACTATCACTGCAGCAAAGAGCCATTTACCGTGTCATACCACACAGGACTGCAAGTCCTTATTCTCATGTCAAAGTAATTATTTAAAGATTCCAGTTTCAGCTTGGGGTGTTTGTTTTTAACTAAATACAATTTTGTTCTAGAAAAAAATAAAAATCTGGTATTTATATAATTTTAACTGCGTGCATTCTATTGTTTATTTCCTATATCCATAAAACTTCTCCAAGTCTCTGATACTTCTAAATCTTTTACCACTGTCTATCTTCTGTACATGTACAGTATATGAATACAGTTTCATTATACAAGCAAAGTCAGATTGCAGTAACTTTGCATCTTACAAATATTTTGACATTAAATTATTTTACTTTTAATGGAAGCTAATCCACAAAGTTTGTGACTTGCAATGGTAATTTATAACTTTGCTTTTTGAGTGTGCTTTGACAGATCTAGTATCCAAGCTGCTGATTAATACACTTGGTATAATTTTAGTTTTATAATACTGTTATTTTAGACAAGTTACTTAAAATGTGGTTGCTATTTAGAGTTACAGGTATATGTCTGCAGGTACGTGCACCATATGAACTTCAACCAAGCATCTCTTTACAACTTAACTGTAGAAGCTATGGAAGCTAGGACTGTCTTTTACTCTCTTTACGGAGATGCTAAGACTGCTTAAAGTTAAATAATGCACAAAATCAGTTTGAACCTACCTTGTAGACTATAAGGATTGTGAATACAGCAGTGCAGTATAGAAGCAGTAAGGTTGAGATGACAATCATGCAGTTAAATTCTTCAGTGCTGTGCCTCTCTGGTCATTAAGTAAGAGTAAGTATTAGAATAATGGACAATTCTGATTCATGTAATTTTCTAAAGACTCTGAATTTCAGCCCCCTTCCGTTGAGGAATTAAAAAAAAACTTCATATGCATCAATACTTTTTGATTTAACTTCAGTCTGAATTCCCTAGCAAGATCACTTCTGTTTCTCTGAATGTTTGTTCAGAGAAATGAAGACTTCTTGTTTTTGTTTATAAACCCTTACATTGAGGGATAGATGGAGAATAGAGTCCAGTTTTCTTCTCTAATAAAGGAATATCTGAACAAAGATTACAGGCTTTTGTTCAGGAATACAGTTAGACAGGGGGAATGAATTAATACAGCTGGATTGTTTTCCCTATTTTTTTCTATTTTAGCCATGTGAAACTGAAATGTAATTAATGTAGCCTCATTATATTTTAGTTAGAAGGCAAACACTACAGAATTAGAGAACTAAAACAGTTTGCTCAAGTTGGCACAGTGAATCTCCAGTTCTGAAACCCTGCATCTGTTGAATGTATTTCTACTAAATGCCTGTTTCTTTGCTTCTCATTTTCTGATGATACTTCCTTTCTGACAGCCATTAAGGTCTATAACAATACTCTACACCCTTTATAGATAGTACAGAGCACAACATTTCTTTCTGTTCTAGAATTCTAGAGTAATGATAAGAGCAGTCTAACCAGCAAATGGCATTAAGATGGTTATTTGTAGAATCCCTCCATAGTTTTACAATTAACAGTTTAAGAAACTCATACTACTCCTAATTGCTTTGTTGGTATTTCAGTCTTAAATGCCATTTTTGAGAGTATAATAGAGGATTTGGGAAAGAATTTTCTTTTATGATGATTCATTAAGGATGAATAAATAACTGACCTCTTTTTGTTAGAATGGTTCCACCTCCTGTTTGCTTAGAATGGAGTGAACTTGAATCTGAAAATGCTATTCCACAAAAATAAACAGCACTGTCATTTACAGTCAGATCATTGATCTGAAGTGAAGTGCTATTTTCTGATATTTTTACTTTGAACTTCTGATCATTTGTGCATCTAGGAGTGCACAAATCCTCGTGCTTGTTAGTGAAAAAACGAAACCATAGAACTTGAAGCTTGGACAGGGAGCATTGAGGGGCAGAGAAATTACACGGTAGGGACACTGTTTGGGTGGAATATTCAGCTTTCTGGTATCTGGGTTGTCTTACAGTGACTTGGCATTTATCTGCTGCACCTGTTGAGAATAAACAATGAGGGCTAGTTAGATAAGCAAGGCATAATCTAGAAAGAAAATAAGCTGCTTATGGTTCATGCTAGAAAAGGTAGGTGGAAAGGGGAAAAAACGTTTTTCAAACTTTGATTTTTTTTTTAGGATGGATAGACAAGGTGGGTGACATAAATCTAGATGCTCAGTGGTATGTCTCTCCAAAGGTTTGTTTCTCCTCTACTCTTCCTGATTTGGGAGTAATGTGAGACAGCCTGATTGCAAGTGGTGGAAGAGTCATAAATGGAGACATTTAAAACTTAGCAATTTCATAACATTGATTAGAATTCATAATAGTTCCTGCATATGCCTTCACTTTGTGGTACGTACTGACTCCGGGTTTCTAAGGATAACAATATTGCTTGTTAGTTCTGACATTTAAAAATTTGTGTAGAGAAAACAGGAAGTTCAATCAGGGAAGAGAATTCTAATTAAGGAACTGAAATGTTTAATATGACTGGTCTGGGAGAGTTATTATATGTTTTAAAGTCCTTACTGAAATCTATAATTTAGATACTTTTGATGTGTCTAGTTTTATGCACATAGCTTAGTTATTTAAACAATTGAATGAGGATTATGCAGTGAAAATGAAGGTAGTAGCTTACTAGCATACTTTCCTCATTTCTAGAAAGTAAAAAGTTAGAATAAAAATAAACTGAAATCTGTCTTAATCTATTGCTGATACACAATTGATAAGCCTGTCTACTGCAGACAGTCAGTGCTGTCCCTTCATGGTTTTTCTCACCAAATATTTTATGGACCTAATCCAAGCAGATTCAGTGTCTGTGACTTCTGCGGGAATAAAGTTAAATTCTATTTCTCCATCGGATGAACATCAGAGCCATTCCATAGCAGCTACAGCAACCTGAAGGCTCTAGTAGTGTAACTGTGAAAGACAGTAGGTTGTGCTCCTGCAGTTGATCACCTTCTCCTTTCCAGTTAACTTGTGCTCTGGTTGACCTTGCAGAGCAGAACACCATAGCTTCAGTTCATACAGATACTGTCTGCCGGACTTCCTAAACCTTCCTACCAAACAAGCACAGCTGCACTGAAACCATGCTGTTGCTGCTGGAGCACTCTTTACAGGAGAGTGCCGTAGGGTTTCACCCAGAAATCATAGATTACATTTCAGAATTATGGAATAAAAAGCATTTACTAAGTCATTTCATTTGGAAGTTGCATGAAGACAGCAAAAATTAGCTCAATTCGCAGCAAAACTTTTTACTACACTTACAGCTATGTTGCAAATCATAACCACAACATTTTCAATCCTGTAATTTCTATTAGATGAGAAAATACAAGAAGCTTAAATGTCTTACCAGCACTGTACAGAATCCAGTTAAATGCCAACATTAGCATTTTCTGGAAGCTGTTGAAAGATGCCATTTCTTGTATCTGTCTGGAAATGATTCTGCTTGAAGGAAGAGGAACTTATGAAATTTTTGGAGTTGCAGAATGCTCTGTACCACGCGATTTAGAGCTTCCTGTTGAGAAGGGCTTTTACTGTTGTATTTGGCAAACTTGTTAAAGGTACAGACCAAACCAGAAAACATTTCTGTGGTTTGTGAATGACATTACTTTGAAAGTGAGTGAACACTTTTTACTTTTAAATTTGCAAGTTGTGCCAGGTTACTTTTTTGGATATTGCAAATAACATGTTTCCCAACATAATGCATATATTCAGCTTTGTAATTTTATCTGGCCTTATACTGTTTTTACTGCATCAGCTAGTAAGTGACAGCAACAAGTTCTGTAGTCATCCCTTATTTAACTAATGTGGTGGTTTCCTAGAAAAAAAAAAAAAGTAACAGCAAATGATAATTTTCAACTTGCTGTCTCTATTTACTGTAACTACCTGAAGCCATCTTTAGCCAGACAGTAGGCATAAAGAAAAAAAATTATAATGCTGGAAAATATCTATATTAAATTGTCTGTCCGTCCATGTCTGCTGAACACCAGCCTCAATAAAGGAAGGTACTTTTCAGCCAGTTTTGGAGCTGCTAGTTAAAAATGTAGCCAAAGATAACCTTAAGAAGGAGCCTCTTCTGAACTCTTGGGGAGGGGGTGCGGGGGGAGGAACTTGGGAGAAAAAAAAAAACTGATCTATCAACAATTCTACAAATGGCTTGTCAACCTCATATTTGGAGTGGAATGGAATATAATGTGTAACATAATTTCTGGAAAAAAAAAGTCTGTTTTATAACTGAAACAATACTCTTTTATTTTCTCAGTAGGTGGCAAGTGGGAAAAACCCTCAGAAGTTTTGGAAATCAAAGGGCATACTTGGGAAGAACAGGTTAATAGCCTGCCAGAAGTTTTCAGTAAAGCTGGTTTTGCCATAGAGGCTTTCACCAGACTGCCATACCTATGTGAAGGTGATATGTATAATGACTACTATGTACTAGATGATGCTGTCTTTGTCCTGAAGCCAGTGTAAGTGTATATGAAGTAAATCTCCAGAATCAATCCCAAGAAGCAGCCTCTGAAAGAGAGTTTTGATTTAGGGTTATGTAAAGGGAGGGAATTTGGGGTATTGCTGTGCTAAATAAATACCATGTAAGAATTTTAAAGGCCAAAATACTAATGTATTTCTTTGTAGTATTTAGGAAAAAAAAGGGTTTTGTTTTATTAAACAGATTCTTCAGTTGAGAATCTTTTTTTTTAACCAGCTCTTAAACCAACAATGCATTCTGCAATCCAGCAGCAATGGGGGATACTTTTTTTTACACTTACCTGCAACAGGGATCAGATCCAAACAAAAGCAATAGTCCTGATAATGAGGAAACTGATACAATGTGAATTGTTGTTAAAGAAATCAACTGAAATCTGGCAATAAAGTTATCCATTCAGTTCAAACCTTGTTGATTATAAACTGTTGAAATGGATATTCTTCCATGCTAAGTTACTTTATCTCTTACTGTCATTCTTCATGTTTTTATTCATGCTAATAAACTTTTTTGAGATGACTTTTTGCATTAACTTTCGTGTTCTTTTTTGTAACCATAGCCACGCTTCTCCACAGCAGCTGCTCTTTGAGAATTGAACTCCCAGTAGCAGCACAAAGTTGAGTTTATTTAAACAGCATTTAAGTATTGTTTAAAGGGATAACAGTCCACAAAAATGTATCACTTTTGGTTGGGTTTCTTTCATATTCTTCTCAATGCCTCATAAATTCTCATTGCTTTTGCATATGCCATTTTCCAGCTAAAGGGGCTATGGTAACTTGATGGGTTTGATAACAAACCTCCTAAGCGAGTTGTTCCTAAAAGCTAACGTTTTAAAGAACCTGTAGGCACTTTCTTGCAAACTTTTTGAGTCAAATTGCCTCTGAGGCTTAGGCTATAGGGACCTGATTTTGAAGGTTTAAACAGCTTGGAACAGTTGTTTGTTTTTCCATGAATACAGAATAAATGCTATTTATTTTAACATGTCTTATTTTAAAAATCTTGTTTAAAATAGCTAATTTCTGGCAGTTGAGATAAAACCTTCCTTCTAAAACGACAAACGGCATCGTCAGTAAAGAGTAGAGAACTGGCAGGCATGTGTCTTGTTGCTTGGGACATAAGTGTTGTGAGAGCAGAAGAACCTTAGCTTGTGTATCAACTGGTAAGTAAAGCAAGAACTGATTTGTCTTATGCTTTTGAAGTATAAAGTTATTTATTTAGCAATTGGTGATCTTACACCAGGTAGGATGTTTTAGCTTGTCTTTTTAGGTTTATCCTGGACTTCCTTTGACTGATGTTTAGTGATTTCTCTTGCAAAGTTAATAGCCTTTTATTCTCAGTTGTCTTTGTGTAAGATTGTGTTGTGTAGTAAGGAGAGAGAGGCCTGATTAGTGTTTTTTTGGTTGTGTTTTTTTTTGCTCCAACAGTAATTCAGGCTCAGAATTATTTCAGCATCTGTTACTGAATTTTGGCACAGAAAACAGTCATATTTGTCTGGAAAAAATGAGCTGGGTATGTTTTGGAGTGAGTTTATTCTTCTTTGTTACTTTATTTGGACCTATATTAATAGGAAAATATGGTTCTTGTGTTATGAATTTAGCTTTATGTAGCAAATGTATATTAAGACAAAATTCTTCAATGGTACTTAAAAGTTGTACTCCCACAGGTTACAATCACACGAAAGACTGCGTTTCACATCTTTCACATCTTTTAGTCCTGTCATTTAGGATGTTAGTTTGTAACAGTTTTGAGATGTTTTGGGACAGAAGATGCAATGTACAAGTAATTTTTTCTTATAATTTCCTATTTTGTTCCCTTTACTTAAACAAGTATTCTTACACTTGAGGTATGAAATTAAAACACCTAAAACATGAGCAATAACAGGGAAAAGCTGTGACCAGAGCAAGCTTGGGACTAAGCCACTAAGGGACTGAGTCTTGCAAGAGTGTTGGTCTTCAGAAGTCTGTAATCAGTCCTGTGGGGTTTCTTGGGGAGTGGGGTGCTGGGGGCACCGCTCACAGCACAGGAAACTGCTGTGTGACAGCTTCCTCGCTTCCTAACTATCATGGGTGACACAAGGCACTTGTCATATGCTTGTCTAATCACATTATCTTTTTTATTAAGGTGATGCATAATTAAGTGCAAGTAAGTTAAAAGGGCCACAAATATGAGTGTAGGTACTAATGAAAACACTGCAGTCCTGTTCTTAATATTCTGCTAGTTTTGCCTAGTTTCCCTTTCTATAATATATCTGCTATGCACAGATACGTACAGTCATGCAGAAGAAAAAAATTACTTAGCTTTGTCCTGTAAAGATAATAGTCTGGGCAGAAAATCTATGCAGCTGTGTTTTAGAGGAAAGCATAAGTATTTAATGTATCTCATGATTATCCTCAAAAGCCTGCTTAGGCCTATGGAACTAGCGATTTGTAAGTCGCAGCGTGTGGTGTAATGTGCTGTATTTTGCCCTGGAAAGTAACTAAATTATCTGTTTTGTTGAGGTGGTACTGGATATGTAGCATCACAGGAAAAAAGATGCTGTGCAAGGGCATGGTTTATTTGGGAACTTTCAGCAGAAATTTGGATGAGTTTCATCTCCCAGAAGGCACGGCCCCCTTTGGCTGGGTGGCCCCAGGTACAGTCAGCTCCCCTCCTGCTCCCAGGAGCCCAGAGCCACCTGCCTCTGCTCGGGGTGCAGAGGCTGGGGGACCCTGGGCAACGCCAACCTGGCCCTGTTTGTTGCCCCCATACAGTTCATTGAGCTCTCTTCATCTCAGGTATGAGAAGAAGAGGCACTGTGGGAGTCCCTCAGCTGATTCCCCCCAGCAGAGGCCTTTCCCTCCCCGCTGGGTGCTGCTGGGCAGGCACCTGGAGCTGTGAGGCGGTGCTGGCCCCAGGCCCTGCCCTGCTGCAGGGGTCCTGGCTGCAGCCGCCTGCTTCTTGCACTGCAGAGCGCGGGGAAGGAGGCGCACACAGCAGAGGCAGGTAAAGTGCTGCGGGGCCCTGGCTTTCTATACATGCCACAGGAACGCAGCATCTCTTTTCACAGCCCTCCCCTTCCTTCCCTCCCTCCCTCTGCAGCCTGAACCCCCTGAGCATTCTCCTATAGGGTTTATACGCTGCTGCATGTAGGGCTTTTTCGCGGAGGTGCTGAGAGCCTGGCTGTGAGGGGGAGGACAGGCACCAGTGGCGCGTGAGGTTATCGGCAAGACTTCTGATTATGAGGTTAGGGTTAGCTTTCTGGTTATCAGGCTTCAGATAAGGCTCTGGCTGCATTGAGGAGGTGGGTGATAAAATGTCTAGGATTTCTTTACATGGAGGAGCGTGTGTTTGGGGAGCAAGGGGACGGGCAGGCTGTAAGCTCCCCATAACCTGAGAGTCCTGCAAGGGAAGTCTTAGAGATCTGGTCACAGCATACCCTGTGGTGGTGCAGGGAAGGCTCTGCAGGGAGGTGCCAGATGGGATCTGCAGAGCCACAGGCTGATTTGGGATTGTGAGCACTCTAGGCAACTTCTGTAAATGGACTAGTTTAACTGACAAAGGAAAATACTTCATCCCACAGATCCTTTTATCAAGCAGGGCTATTTCACAGCAGATCTCTTCTGCACCTGCTAATTGTCCATTGAAATTAGTTGGGATAAAACAGCACTACCCTCCTTATATATTTCCTTATATTACATCTCCTTCTATATTAATTTGGTATGCTTTAATTAAAATACGCTCCCTGATCAAAGTGAGTGTGTTGGAATAAACAAATCGAGGTTGACATTAGTAGCATGATTTAAACCCTACAGATTAGCCAAAACTTGCTGCAAAACTGATAGGGCAATGGCAGAAACAAACACAAGAAAGTTCATTGTCCAGGAAACCAGATACATCTGAATGAGAGACTGCAGTGTGGCACTCCCAAAAGAATTGTTGAAAGGGGTTTCAGTGTGTGTAAGAAAAGTACAGAGGCGCTAGCTTCTTGAAGCCTAATGATTATTTTTTTCATCATCCATCAGTTTGAGTCGCTCCTGTTACCAGTTACATATTTGTGTTAGACTGAAGCATTGCTAGAGGCTGTTGACAGATGTTCTTATAAGAGTACGCTGCCAATACGTGAGTTTAAACAGTCTGAAAAAGGTGTTTCTAATTATCAGATGTTCAAATCTGTAATTCAATCTATGACAGAGAACAACAACAAAAAAAAAAAAAAACACATCCAAATTCAGCATCAAAAAGAAACGGGGAAATTAAGTGTAGCAGCAGATAAGCCTTTGAAAGGAAGGAAGGGGAGAGGAAGCATAACAAAGTGATCTTGTGGTCGGAGCAAAGCTGGCTCATGGGGCCCTCTGTATCGTTTGTTAAAAATCATGGAGTAATTCCAATGCAAGAAACTGCAATCTGCAGAGCATCGCCTAATATCTGAATTAATTTGTTGCTTCCCCTGTGGGAACAGTGGTTGGGCAGAGGCAGGAAACCCTCCCTGCAGGGATCTGCTGCAGCAGGTGATGGAGCAGGGGAGGGGAGCGTGGCTGCAGAAATGCCTCTGGGAGGGAGATCTGCTTGGTCCCCACTTCTTTTCAATCCTGGCTGTGTGTCAGGCCAAGCAGCTTTGTGCTATGTATCCTTGTCCTTCAGAATGTAGACCAAATGGAAAAAAAAAAGAAATCACATTGTATAGGACAACTGAGACTGTCGGCCATTTCTGACAAGAATCAGTGACGGCCTGGTGCAAAGCTCTGGGAGTCCCATTACTGCTCTTCCTTCCAGTTCATTTAGCTTTTGGTGACCTTCATGCTGCACAGCACAAGGCAGCAGGGATAGCAGAAGCTACTAAACCATGTATTTCCCTAGAAACTACGACCTGGCCAATGCTGGAAAAATTGATGGTGTACTTCTCATGAGTACAAAGTCCAGAGGTTTGAGCAGTCTAAATGAAGTGGCATGGTCGTGAACCCATGTGTTGCCTTTCTACTGCTTCAGAAGGGCACAGGTGTATTTGTGGGGCTCTCTGCAGAGTGATGGCATGAGGGAGGCGTGGAGCACTTGGCACTGATGCGGGAGGCCATGCCATGGTACGGATCGGAGCTCTGCCAGTGGAAGGTCCCAGGGCTGCTCTGCAGTGGTCATACAGGCAATTCCACAAGCTAGGGAAGGCTTTGGGATTGTTTGGAGTTCTATTTCTTTTTTTGTTCTCTCTATTTCTTTTTATTTTATATGAGTATTTTTTTTCTAACTAAATTGCATTTGTCATATTTAGTTGGAATGTGGCTTAGTAAGGAAACAGTGCTGCTAAGAAGAAAAGCAGAAGAGCTGTTAGGTAAGAGGGAACGAAACCTGGCTGCACACATACACCCAGTAGGCTTGTATAAAGCGTATCTCTATCCTGGAAAAAGGTCTAAATGGATAGCTTGGGCGCAAGCACTTTTAGATCATTCTGATCTCAGTCTGCACTCCATAGGTTATGCTGGCTCTACTTGATAGCTCTGGAAGTTTGGGTTGAATACTGTGTTTTGACTTTGTTCTTTTAATTTTCCTTTTCACTCCAAATATCTTCTGATTCTAATAAACACTAGAAGAAATGCCCAGACTTCTTAAGATATGTTTCTTATTGATATTAATGAGTCCTGCTGAGACTACGCACAGTCAGAACTCTGAAGGTAAGACCAGAAATCCTGTCTGAGGAATTAATTCTGTGTGGATGGAAAAAGCTGTACGTAGTAAAATAGATGCAGTGCTATTTA